>NC_046383.1:30374709-30693459 GCF_011125445.2 Fundulus heteroclitus | reverse complement strand
CTGAAAAAGGGACTTTTATTTTTCTCTTTAGTCCAGTTGAAAATGTCTCTTGTTTGTGAGCGACTTACATCAGGGAATGTTACAGCGATAGTCCATGTCCTGCTACACGTCTGTGTGTGGAGGCCCTGCGTGACTCCAGGCCCATTAAGGTTGTACATACCACATATTTTATGCACCTTTCTAATACCAAACTTTTTCCTTCCACTGAATTTTCCCATTAATTCAGTGCTAGGTCAGACAAATGTGTAAGGTGCCAGCTTCTTTGGAACATATATGTTTTGGGTTGCCCCCCTTTTGTGAAGGGTGGCAATGACTGCCTGCTGCTGGACACATGTCAAGTCAGTCACCATCCCAATAATTGTGTTAATAGAGCTTCTGGGTGGCTAAAATAATTAACTAATGACAAAATGATGAGTTAACCCCCTTCAATCCCACTTTGATTTCATCAGGATGCATCTGTAAGGACATCCGGCCCCCCCTGCTGAGATGTTTGAAAGCTTAGCTTTAGTGCGACAGGGTTATTGGGAATCAAACAGGTGTTTTTACCCTGAGCCTGCGTTCATAGGTACTATAGTTGGCCTTGGTCTGCTCCTTCCTCTGCCGCCACTCGATCAGGCTGGGGCCGTGGTCTCCGGGCAGGCTGATGTTGCAGCGGCTGGCCGTGGGGCTGACTCCTCCCCCGGCGCCTCCCGGCAGGAGGGGCTCCGTGCTGAGCAGCAGCTCCATCCCGCTCGCCAGCGTCACCAGAAACGAACCGTCCGAGCTGACTCTGTACGAGTTCTGAGCATGATCTGAGGTTGTTGGGGGGTGAGGGGGGTGGGGGGTGGTGATGGAGGTTAGGTCGTGCATTTTCCACGGGTGGTCACACATTTGCAGAAACAAACCACACATGCACACAGTAGAGGCAAACACGCAGCAACACATACAGAAAAAAGTGTGAAGAAAACATCAGTAACTTGAAAAAGGCAGCCTTGAGAGAGAAATTTGCAAGGTACGGCGGCAGATACAGATGCGGAATGCAGCGTCTGACTCTTTGTGTGCGGGGCTTCTTTTTTGTCTAAACCGATTGCTTAAAATCACTTTGTCGAGGGCTTAGCTCTTCACTGTACGAGCCACAGCAGCTTTAGGGAAATCTAATCTATTCAAAGAGAGGAGGAACGAGAGAAAAAGAGGCAGATGGACAGATAACGAGAGACAGAGAGTAATGAAAAGAGGCAACAGACAGAAGGGAGGAAGAGTCTTTGGAGCCATGCCGTGCTCGGCCACTGTCGCCGTAAAAGGTTTCTCAGAAACTCAATTCATTTCTACATTGTTCCGAGTCATATTTTAAACCGAATTCGCACGTGTTAATATCGCTCTGAGTCACGTTTCTACTAACCCCGAAAACACAATTAATATAAAAAAAAAAAGGGAAAAATAATCATAAAACGACATTTTTTTGCCATAAAATTGAATGCGGCTAATAAACCGGATAGTTCTATCTATTCCCTCCACTGCTATAAAAACTCCTTCCGCCCATATGGTTATTGTTGCCTCAGAGGCAGGCGGAGGCGCTGCCGTTTAGGCGGTGGAAGTAAAGGGACCGTCTATAATGGAGGGTCATTTCGACGGTTTTTCCCCGCAGCTCAGTTACGGCGCTGCGCCGCGCACAAGTCCACGGGTGAGTGTGTGCGAGCGAGGGAGTCCGCGAGCGCACCCCGCCCCGTCTCTCTGCAGTGCCGCTGTCATTGTGACAACCGCTAGAAAGCAATTAAAGGGCTGACATGAGAAGAAACCGCTCCCATGAGTGGCTCCCTCCACTCCACTCTCATTTTTTTTTTTCACCCTCCTCTCATCTCTGCCCTCTTTTTCCGTCCCCGCCGCCACCCCCAGCTGTTGTTAAGACGTTTCACAAGTCATTCGGAATCTGTCTCTCCCGTCCTCGCCGTCAATGCAAGGAATGAATTAATTAATAGCCCTTTCTTCTGATTGCCACCTCTTCTGGTGATGCAAAGGAGGTCAGATTCAGATGGAGCTTTCATCCGGAGGAGGAAGGGGGATGCGTCCCAGCCCAAATTCAGCGAAGTGATGAAGAGGAAGCCTCTGGAATGACCCGGCCATGATGGTGCACTTTGGCTGCACGCAATAAAGTATTCCTACCCCTCGAACCCTGTAGCATTTCATCAACTTATGTTGATGAATGCTCAATGTATTTTATCAGGATTGAACACGCATTTAACACATTGGTACTGGTAATCATGCAGTACACAGGTATCGCATGATTGTGATGTGGAAGAAAAGGAGTTGGGGTTTTATTTTATAATTTTTTTTTTAAATAGGAGTTGTTTTTTACGAATAAGAAAAAAAAAAACGGCTTTGTGTGAACGGCTTTTATACGAGTCTGGTTACAGGTTCTCAAGAAAAGCCAAAGAGCCTCCCCACCGCATGTTGCAGTCACCATCGTGCTTCAACCACGGGGGTCGCAGTTCTGTGTTTTTTTTTTTTGCCACATAGTTTTCCATGTGGGCCAAAAAGTTCAGATTTGGCCTCAAGCGAACACGACACCTTCTGCTGTTTCCACGGGTTCTTCTTGCCCCTCTTTAAAAAAAGGCCAAACGGAAGAAATCCATGACTAATAGTTTCCTGTCAGCAGATTCTCTCGCCGTTGTCTGGATTTTGATTTTCTAGGGCATCAGGGCAAAGTGTGCCGTGCTCTCCACGAGTGCGCGGCACACGGCGCTGCTTTGTAAACTTTTTGTCCATACAAAATTAGAAAACCGTGCGTCTTTTCTTCCCCCCCCTTGACGTTACACTTACTGTATCAGTGTTGGTCCACCGCATAGAAAAACAAATCACATGGTTGTGGTTTAATTGTGAATGCGAAAATCTTTATGGCCTAAGAGCGCAAATGGCTTAAACAAAACCACAGCTGAATGCTCTGTCCTCCCTGCATGTGTGTGTGTGTGTGTGTGTGTGTGTGTGTGTGTGTGTGGGCACCATATATGGCTGTTTTTTTCTGCCCCCCCCCCACACACACCCCACCTTTCCAGAACAACTCACAAAGGTTATCATCACACATCTGCGGTGAAATGGGGCAGATGCGCTGCAGTATTTCCTTTGTGTGAAGACAGGGAGCACGCAAACGTACACAACGCTCTGCCTCTTTAATTTCGCCCCATCCAGGCTGCCGTCCCGCAGTTTAACAACTTCATTCCACAGAGGCGAACATCTGGCTTCACCTTGCTTGAACGTGTAGATGGTGTCGCTCGCGGACAGGTTGGTGCTGGTGACGAAGTTCTCACGGTTGGACGCCTCGACCTCCACGCGAGACCAGCGCTCCAGGTTGCCGTGGAAACCGCTCACCTCACCCGTGGGTAAGGTGATGTTGGTCACGCGGCCCTCGCTGCTGTACCTGAGGAGACGGAGCACAGACGTATCAGCGAGCACGCGTGTTGGGGGGAAAAAAAGCAGAGGGGAACGTCGCTCTCAGCCCGTCGAGCTCAAACTCCACCAGACACACGCGCGCCCATCCTCACTAGCCTCTCCGTTTTCACCCCTTTTTATTGGCGCCGAGTAGGTGTCAACTATGATTTATAAGCGTAATTACCCAGCTGTGGAGTTTGAGACAGAGACCGAGCTGGCAGCGGTGAATAATTCACACAAATGTGCTTTAGCGTGCGCGCAGTATGTAGACAAGCAAACACGTGTGTCATCAAAGCGTTTTGCAGGGATGTTCCCAGCCCTACAGATAAAAAAAAATAAAGTGACCCCAGTTTTTTTTTTTGTAGAGAAGGTGATTCTCAAGTGACCACTAGATGGCACTCACATTTCACTGTCAGTGTATGCAAAAACCAAAGACGTTCAGAGTCAATCAAGAACACACAGATGAAATAAACGACGAGCAGAAAGAGGGCTGCGGGCTCACTCACTCGTAGACTGTGGTCCAGCTGTTCTCGTCGCTCTTGCTCGACAGCAGGCCCGTGTTGCCGTGGTAAGAGATGTGGGCCAGGTCGTGGCCCTGGGCCGAGACCTTCCTCAGCATCCCGCTGTTGCTGAGCGACAGCCAGTAAACCTGTCCGCCGTGGAGCGCCAGCCAAAGCGGCACGCCGTGAGCGTCCCTCCTCACCTGCAGGCCGCGCCTGTTGCGGCTCGTCAGGCCCGAAAGCTGCCCGTCCGTCCCGTAGGTGAAGTTGTACAGGTAGTGGCCCGTGATGAGGTGCTTGGTGTACATGTGGGAGCCGTTCTGTCAAGAGGGGAGGACAGGGGGGAGGATCAGTCCAGCTCTTTAAATTCAAGACCTTTAAGGTCAGGACGAGCAGGTCACCGGGTCTGCCTTAGTTACAAAAAAATAAAAATAAAACATTTAATATTAACAGGGCCATGGCACAAACTGTGGAATAATTTCAAAATATACAAGTCATAAGAAGAAAAAGAAGAAGAAGAAGGAAAATACCAAACTTTACTAACAAGCTAGAGTTTGGGAGGGTTTTACGGTTCCATCTTTTAAACATGAAGTAATTAGAGAACATGTCGATTTCACTGGGGGTTTTAGAGCCAGTTGTGCTGCTTATTACAAAGTGTGTTGTGAATTATTGGATAAAGGCAACCAGGCCTAAATGTTTGATCATCAAGAAACGCTGCATCTTTAATTTTCTCTACATTCTACATGCCGTCTGTCAAACAGAGCAGGCCTGATATAGTATGGTATAGGAGGCCATGTTTGGGATTATTCACCAGCCTGCACAGCACCCCGAACTTTTCTAGTGTTTTAAACTGTTCTCCGAATGTATTCACACCTTTTGGACTTTTTTGTGTTTTGTTGCGTTCCAACAGCAAACTTTAATGTATTTCAATGAGATTTTTTGTGACGATGTGATGATACTAACATGTTTCACTGTGGGGATCACATACTTAGGCCAGTGTTCCCCGTTAGCTTTCTACCACACCTAGCATTTTGCACGTCAGCCATTCTCATGCTCATCTGTCAGTTTAGATGGACAGCCGTGTATTAGTGGCTTCGGGGTTCTTCCGTGCTCTTTCCATTCTCGGATGATTTATTCTAGACTGCTTTGTGAGATGTACGACGCTTGGGATTTAGTTTTAGAACTTAACCCTGGTTTTTCCCCCCTGATCCGGGTCTTCATTGTGCCGTTTTCATTTTCTCTAATGTTCTCTAACAAACCTCTAAGGCGTCCACAAAATAACTGGATTCGTACGGAGAAGAAATCACATCCCGATGCACTCTTTTGTTCTAAATTCAAATTAAGTGCACTGACATTCATTTAGGGCTATCAGGGTAAACCAGGCTGAATTAAGTCGTGTCAACACTGTTGCAAGCATCAATCCTACACCTGTAAAACCTCTTTTTTTTTTTTTTGCGCGTGTAAAACCTAGCTATTGTATATTAAGTGGTCCGTTTATAGAAAAAAAAATGCTTGCAAACTTTTAAATTTGTGCAAATTTATGTATCATTTCACACTGTTTACATTTCAGAACATAAGTAAACAGCTCCACACCTGGGCCCAGCGCAGCATATTCATATTTTGACCTTTTCACTGACGTGACGTCCTTCAGCCTCCGGGTGATGCTTGATGCAAGCTGCGCTTTGTTTTACGCGACCCGAGCTCCAGGAGCTGCGTACCTGGCTGAAGAGATATAGCTCCTGGTCCTGCGGGGAGCTGATCTCCACCAGTCCGGCCGGGCTCGGCTGAGGCTGGTTGGGGCTGACGGCCCTGATCCGGATGTTGCCCAGATCGGCGATGTACAAAGTGCCGTTGGGGGCCACGGCCAGGGAGGAGGGGGCCTTGAGGCGAGCGTCGCGGGCGTAGCCTCCGTCACCTGATAAGGACAAGGGTACATTATTTGGCTCGCTTTGGCTCTAAACACATGGATCAATGACGTTTTCCCCTTAAAGACACAAGCAGCGCACAGAGCTGCCTCGTAACATGACGGCCTCATGGCGGTGCTTGGGCGCTTATCGGTTCGGTTCAGGAGCCAGACTTGTTGGGATACAGTCGATTCCCGACGCAGCGGGAATGATGACCACCTTGATAGTGACCTCAGAGTTATCAGACGGCGGTATCCGGTGACTGAACGCTTTCACGCGTCTTTTGGTAGCCCAGCAGGATAACAGGCCGGGTAAGGGTCTTCAGATGCTGTCAGCGGAGGGGCAGGGGCCTCTGATGGCTCTGTACAGAAAGCACGGCGGCGGTTTATCTCCCAGCGGCGCGCGCATTACTCGTGTGTGTGTGTGTGTGTGTGTGTGTGTGTGAGAGCGAATGTTTGCGTCCTTTTGTATGACGCGCTCGCGGACGGGGCGCGCGTTCAAAGACACCGCGCGGGTGTTTACGGCGAAGGGGATGGAAACGGAAAGCTTCTGAAGAGAGTAATCATCTGTTAACAGCAAGACATGATTGAAAATATGCAAAGTACAATCCAAGAAATAGGGATGGTTACAGCCCATTGGCTTGTGGCGTGGCAGAGACACTTCCCTCCATTCTGAATAGAAAAAGAGACAGATTTTTATGAGCGGAATTAAATGATAAAATCACATCCTCTGACACTTACAATGAAAGCACGGCCTAACCGTCAAAGGGAACATCTGCTTATTTGTTGGGCCCTTTCCTCCTTTCCTTTTTATCGCATCTTCTTTTTTTTTTTTTTAGGTGCCCTTCGATGACATACCAACCGGTTAAAACATTCAGCGTCTAAAACGGGAGCTTTTTCTTCCACCAGCTGTAATTTGAATGGATTTGAAAGATTCCTCTTGAAGCTTGTTCCTCCTGAAATTTAGCTGCAGGTTTTGGCACGGAGGCGAATTCCTCGTGAATACAAAAATCCATCACGTTCGCTCTCCGCCGCCCAGGTACTCTCTTAGTCAAATGACATTCTCTGTTGCGACATTACGGCGGCTCTTCCCTCTGCTATATGTTGTCGGCATTTACATGAAGCTCATTATTATGTATTTTTGGCATTTTTCACAGGAGAAAGTCCAGGCGGGCCCCTCCCAGACGCTGGGTTTCCAGCTGACTTTAATAATTTAGGCAGACTGAAAGCAGAGAGGGGATATATTGCGGGAGACAGACAAGAGGAAGACACATTCTCGAGCACTGTTAATACATTTATTAGACAGCTGGGACCTAAAGGCTGAAAGATTCACTCACCGGATATCAAGACATACTTACCATTTCAAATCATGTTAACCTTTAAAATTGTCCAGTTTTTGTTTTCACTTAAATATCCTCCAGACCAGGGAAGATACGATCGAAATTGATTTCTAAATGCAGTTTTCAACCCAAACCCCCCCCTTCCCCTTCCCCAGGACAGTAATCCTATTAGACCCAATCTAATACTCTTACATTACCTAATCCTGTCCTCATGTAAGTGTATCTGTGTGTGTTGCTGTGTGTGTCTCTGTGATGACCCACCAGAGAAGCAGTCACAGTTGGGGTCTATCTTACAATCGCAGTCTGTGGGGGCTCCAGAGATGATCGATATCTCCCCGTTGGTAGACACCTGTGGGTTTGACAAAAAAAACAAAAAACACATTTCACGCGACCAGAATTCGCAAAGAGAGAGTGGTGACATAAAGCACGGCAAGGGATCACGTAAATAACAATATTACATGCTAAAGAAAACAGGAAAGGGCTGCAACGTTTTTGGTTAATTCTGCAAACAGAGTCATATCCAAACTTATTCAGTTTGTCACAAACCTCTATGTATTTTTTTTATTTTTTGGGAAGGGCGAACACAAAGTAGAGCAGAATGTTATGTGGCCTCCGTTCATGTTCAGGGCTCTTTACTCTGATACCCATACATAAAACCAGGTGGAACCAATTAACATCAAAAGTCTCCAAACTAAAGCCAGTTCATTCTCAATGTAAGTGTGGACGGTTTTGAAAGACATCTTCAAAACCTTGAAAGAAATTTTTCGTCCCACTTTTTTTTTTTTTTTTTGTCTTCATAGTCAAACTGTTTGATAATGGCGGGAAAAAAGCCAAAATATCTCATACCGTACGGGCCTCAGAATACCCATTCATTGTTACAGTTGATCCCAGCGCAGCTAGAAAACGGCTAAACGAGTGTTGGCACACCGGAAAGGATTCCCAGGAAAATCCTCTTCTCTTAAAAGAGAACATGGCAGCCCAGATTTGCAAAATGTGCATCTGAGCAAACAAGAAAAAAAAACAAAAAAAAAACGACAACAAACAAAACAAAAAGCACACGAGAGTTTTGGAACAATGCCCCTTGGACAGATGGGACCACAGTGGAGATGTTTGGCCATAAAACACAGCAGCACGTCTGCTAAAACCCCCCCAAAAAAACAAAAAAAAACACACCGTCTTAGGGCTAAGCTAACCAGCTGCAAGCCTTCAGCTTCATAATTAATGCACAAA
This sequence comes from Fundulus heteroclitus, assembly GCF_011125445.2. Classification (NCBI taxonomy): domain Eukaryota; kingdom Metazoa; phylum Chordata; class Actinopteri; order Cyprinodontiformes; family Fundulidae; genus Fundulus; species Fundulus heteroclitus. Next base: position 30,685,084 of record NC_046383.1, on the reverse strand, counting down.
CATAAGAGCAGTGCTGGTCTTCTCAACTACCTTCTGCCTGGACAGTGAACACGCATTTCCAATTTGTATTAATCAAGCATCTCTGGTTGAAACATTTAGTCTCCCAATGGGAAGACACGGAGTTAAAAAAAAAACAAACATTTCACTACCTTCACCAAAGGAAAACACCTATATGTCCTGCAGGATTCTCCACATGTCGAGCCGCTCTAATATGTTTTTCTCATCTCAGCGGGAGGGCAGCAAAAACTTAAAGCGCGCTTATTTCCAGAGGGGGCCGCAAGACGAAAAACAAGACCTTTGATTTAAACCGGTGATGACAAAGTTCTTCGGGACGTGATAAAAGCCTCATCCTTCAACGGCTTCGCAGAGAGCCGGCTCACAGTCTGCGCTTAACCGAAAAACAAATGCAGCCGCAACGAGGCTAATTTGTAGCGTAATGATTGCAGTTTTAATGCCCCCTGTTGCTCCAGCGCCATGCATATTAAATAACTTTACTGCCCGAATAAAAGACTGAAATGAAAATGCAGCGCGTATCGATTATGCATGTGCGGTCCTTGATGTTTTGTCCGACTGCCCTGGGTCCCTGTGATGGACGGACGTGTCTGGACCACGAAAGCAGGACCCCGCGAACGCCGCAGCCAAGGCACGCTTCATGCTTAATAGCCCTATTAAACTGCAAGAAAAAAAAACAACAATTGCTGCTAAACGCTACAAGATGCAGCTGCCGTCAGCCATTTACCATGAAATCTTGCATTTAATTTGACCGTCATTCTTCATCCCGCGTGAAATACATCGTCGCGTGTACCTGCGCGCGTTTGCTGCGTCTCACAAATGCCGCGGCGATCTGTTTTTAATTTAATATCGCTCAGATTACCCACCATTTGCATCAGTCAGACGTGCTGTTTTTTTTTGTTTTTTTTTTCTCCTCGATGTGTTAAATGCACACGCTGAGCACGGAATGCCTCGCAAACACACATCATCAAAGCAAACCCCAAAAAAAAAAAAAAAAAAAACACATCTTGGGTAATTTCACGTCGCCAATTAGCGTGGTTCGTCGGCGTCGCCCCAACTCCAACTTACACTTGTTGCTAAGTGAGTGTGCGTGCCCACTTTTAATGTTTTTTTCCTAACAGATGGATTATTTTAGGTCCCGCATTGACATTTCATGTCAGCGCGACGAAACTTGCCTGATGCGAGCAGAAAAAAAACAAACATATAAGGCAAAAGAAAAAAAAAAACACATTTTCTATGGCCTACCAACACAGGGCTGGTTGGTCTCCATCAGAAAGGCATCTGAGACATTTTATGATCCTGTCTGCCTCCACATGGACCCAGCGTGGTGCTGCAGGCCACAAAGGCACTATTGATTGAGTGCAGCAGGCAGTATTTTCGAGGTGTTCAAGCCAAAATGCTACAGTCCTGTGGTATCCCGCTGCTAGCTCATGGACAAAAACCCTTGTATTTTAAATGAAAGCCGCCCTTCGGGGTTATCCCTTATTGTTTCGGGACCGCATCAAAGTTTTAACAGCCCAAACCTGAGTGAAAGATTCTAAACACTGCTTTGCTGACATGCATCTGCAATGTAAACGGCCTGTCAGCAAAGGGCGAATTACTGTCACAAGAGCTGATGGATTACTGATATTAGCTCCATATGAGCTGTTTCTCATTCTAGATTTTTTTTTTTTTTTTTTTTTTGCAAAGCCTTTTTGTTTTCTGTTGCTGTTCGCAGTAGCGTAGCATTACCGAATATGCACACTGTATGAATAGATCCGTTATGTTTGACATGAAGAACCTGTGGCAGATCAGTATACGTAATGGCACACCTTATTTCAATACACTGCCACATACTTGTTATTTTGAAAATATATGTAAAAAATAATTACACTAAGCCCAGGTATGATCACAGTGACATATTTTCACACTGAAAATCTAGATAAATCCAAACATAAAATGGACTACGTTTATTCACTAGGGAGAACTTTAACTTAATCATCCTGTTTCCTTGTGGCACAGAGGTCCACTTCTCCTAACCCATTTGAAAATGGACCAGAGAACATGGAATTAAAATACAGTTCCCTGCAAAAGTATTTTTCATGTTTTGTTGCTTCCCAACGTTGAATTAAAATAGATTTTTTTTAACTATCAGATAAGTGTTATCTGATAGCATGGTGACCTAAGTGTGCGTGTTGCCCCTGAGATAACTCACCGCTCACGTTATTCATCCCAACCTTCAAAGGACGTCTGTGACTTACATGGTTTCTGCATGAATTATCTAGTAGTTTTCCAGTAACAGCTGTTTACAGCTGTAACAACCTGCAGCTTTGTCCATTTTTCTGTCCATTACTCAAGGCCAAGCTGCTCCAGCTCCTTCCTGTTGGATGGTTTTCACTTGTGAACAGGGATCTTTAAGTCTAACCACAGATTTCCTAATAGGATTGAGGTTTATACTTTGACTAGGCCATTCCAACACATTTAAATGTTTCTCCTTAAACCAGTGGAGTGTTGCTTTAGCAGTATGCTTGGGTCATTGTGCTGCTCGAAGGTGAACCTCTCTTTTAGTCTCAAATCACGGACTGACTGACAGGTTTTCCTTGTATTTAGCATATTTCCCTCGATTTGGACCAGTTTCCTAGACTCTGTTGCAGAAAAACGTCCCCACAGCATGACTCTGCCACCACCATGTTTCACTGTGAGGATGGTTTTCTTGGGGTGATGGGATGTGTTAGGCTTAGCCAGACTGTGCTTTTCTCTTGAGGCCCATAAGTTAAATTTTAGTCTGGCTGGAGCATCTTCCTCCATATATTTGGGGAGTTGCCCAGATACCATTTGACGAACTCAAAATGTGACTCAAACACTTTTTTTCTGGCTACTCTTCCATAAAGCCAGCTCTATGGAGTGTACGGCTTATTGTTGCCCTATAGGGAGATAATCCAGTCTCTGTTGCGGAGCTCTGCAGCATCTTCAGGGTTACCTTTAGTCTCTGTGCTGCCTCTCTGATTAATGCCTTCATTAATGGGCTTTATAGCAACGGGGGGTGAACACACATGGCAGTTTTCATTTTTTTTTTTTATTATTCTTCATTTACATCTATTTTTCTCATTTCACTTCAACAACATAGACTATTGTGTGCAGATCCATCACATAAATTAAGATCAAAAACATTTAAATCACAGGTTTAGGTGTAACAAAATAAGAAAAAAAGGGGTTGAATACTTTTGCAGGGCACTGTTTGTAGCACATATGTTGTCCCTTACAAGGTAGTAAATGGCTACAAGTGCATAATGTAGTAACTCTCCTAAATTTCCTTTTTCTGCCCCAGCATCACACATGTAAACATCTGCTGTGACTTAAACTGGAGCTACGTGTTTTGGTCAGAGGGACCACAGGTTGGGCTTTTTAATTACGCGCGGTTCAAATGGGTCGGCCTAGAAAATAAAACACCTCAGGCCCGCAGTTTCTCTTCCAAGGGCTTGTTGATGGAGAACATTACATCATGGACTCTTGGTGATCGGGCGTTTTAAACAAATACTGCATCGTTTCTACCAGCATACCGAGACCGGGTCTGCCAGCAGGATAATGATCTAAAATCTGTGAACGGATCAACGCAGGAACGGTTCAGCATTCTAAAGAAGCGCTCAATATAAAATGCATCACCGACAGATGAGTCAATGATTGCACCACCAGTTGTTACTGTGGAACCCCCCCCCCCCTGAATAAATGTTCTCAAACTGAAGATCAATTTCTTTTCCAAAACATTTTCATTCTGAGGCAATTCTACATCAATAAAGGGCTTTTCTTTTTAATCTTTACTTCACGTATAAGGAAAAGGAAAGTGTTGTACTATAATTTTACATTTTTGATCATTTTAAATGTTACCAAACAAAAACAAATGACCATTGGGAAGGTGTTGGCCTAGTGGTTAGAGCACTGAGAAGGTTGCAAGTACCCGGTTCCATCCCCAGTGCCTGCACTCTGGGTCCCTGAGCATGACCCTTAACCCCTGATTGCTCCCCAGGCGCAGCACAGTGGCAGCACACTGCTCCCCAACAGGATGGGTTAAGATGCAGAAGTGAATTTCTCCATTGTGAGATCAATAAAGTTCAATTATTATTATTAATTATTATTATTGGAGCCCTATTAGACTGTGTGTAATGAAGACAGACAGACAGACAGACAGACAGACAGGTACCTGTTGGATGCGGTTGATCCGCCTCTCGTCCGTCTCAGCGATGAACAGCGTTCCCAGGTGCGACAGGGCGATGGCTTTGGCGGCCTCCAGGGTTGCGCGTACCGCCGCTCGGCTCACCAGGTGGTGGTCGATGCCTGGGACCTGGCAGTGTATGGGACGCCCGGCCACTATCCGCACCTGAAGGCTCTCTGACACCTAAAAGAAACGCCATGTCATTTTTTTTATTATTTTTTTTTATAAACTGTGCAACACAGAGACAGAAACGTACCCCCGAAACAATACGTCCACAGAACCACCCGCTGATAATATAACAGCGTTCATTGATCCGCCGCATCAAAACATCACCAAGCCTGATACCGCCGCAGCGGCTGACTTTTACAAGATGAAAAGCTCTGTTCATTAACTTTGCAGAGTGAGTTCAACAACATTTTCTAATAAACAGCCCCTGCGGTGACCTGTGATGGCATTATTTGCTTCTATTTACCTTGGCAGACTCACTCCATTTAAGTGGATCTCCGGGGACGGCTGATGAATTTGTAAATCTTTTCGTATTCTGCAATGTGCTTCCCAAGTGTGATTGCAATGCGGCTGACCGGATGAGACAAATGCGTCTCGTGAGCATCGTTTCTCTACCTGCAGGACAATGTTGTTGTCCAGGATGTAGAGGGAGTTGTCCAGCGGGTTGATGGCGAGATCTGTTGGCCACTCCAAACGCACCTGTGAAGTCGCACACACACACCCACACAGAGATCCATCATGTCAGATTGTAAACTTCTGTCAAAAGTGAGAAAGCTTATACAAACCTCTGATGGCAACTACCCACAAGAGTCAGTTACAGGTAGTACAAATAATATCGCCTTAATAACATAGTATTAGGCCTCCTGACCCTCCCTGCTCATGCAAAGGTCAGCGTCGGGCAGGGAGCCTTCCCCGTGTTTATTCAAGTCTCACACCGGCGCGCTTCGGCTCCGTTCCAAATGTCAACCAATAACCATGATCGCTGCCTGCTCAAATAGCACACCGTGTCCGCTAACACCGTGGGGGTCAAAGCCAGACAAAGCCCACACCTTCTCACAGCCGCCCACATCGCTGTCCATCTCGCGCAACATAAACAAACGGCGGCGCTGAAGTTGAGGTGCTGCATGTGGCGGGGGGGGTGGTGTGTGTGTGTGTGTGTGGTGTGTGGGTGTGTGTGTTTGTGTGTGGGGGGGGTATCAGGTGATTGATGACTCTCAGGATGGATTGGTAAATAAATGGATCATGTTAAATTGCCACTGACATGTCCAATTATAGGCTCTGTCAAATGAGAGTGGGGAGAAGGCTCGCTTCGAAATCCCATTTTAAGAGCTGGAGAGATTCATCAAGTGGGATTCAGCGTGTCCCTCACCGCAGACAGAATGCATCATATCCCTCCTGCTTATGGTAATGAACTGTTGCTGTGATGATGGGCAGCCTCCTCCAGAAAGTACTGTGACCTGTGAACGGAGTGGGCCGTCTGCCGTCAAAGTCAGATGAAACTTTAATCTTATTTTACAATTAAATTAATGAATTAGGATCATGATTCAAAGGGACACGGAGTGTTTGGTTTTCCTAAACCATACATGTACAGACAATTTCTAAAAAGGTGAAAAGTTTGCCTGGGACAGTTCGAAGTAGGGCAGCACTTTTATTTCCTTTTTTTTTTAACACGTGTCATCCTCATTTATTAAATGGAATTTCAAGAAAAGTTAAATAAATAGCAAGGTCTGCAAACTGAAAAATAATGACGTTTGCCATTCTATTAGAAAAGCTTTGTCCCTTCTTACTAAACACAGTTTTCTTCTGCCCCACACTGACATGGTCCAGTTGCTATGAAAGAATATACCGTATTTTTTGGACTATACGGCACACTTAAAATCCTTAAATGTTCTCAAAACTTGATGATGCGCCTTACAATCCAGTGCGCCTCATATATGATTAAAGTTGTGCTTACTGACCGATTTTATGTGGTACAATGCGCTCAAAAATCTGTTAAATGTGTAAGTATAACTTTGGTTAGCAAAGAAGTCGCTCCACTCAATGGCTATTAGGAGCATTACGGTACACTGTGTCACTACCTGATCGGACCCCTGAGCTGTCTACTTGACTGCCTGACTATGATGTCTAAACTAGAATTGCATTCATGTAAGGTAGCACGTGCCTGGAGTACACGCAAGCAATAATAAACCTAGTAAGTTAATTCAATATAAAATTTATGTTTATTTTGGCCTTTTTTTAGAAACATTGCAGTGTGGTCCAACTACTCTGTCCTCCCGACAGAGATGGATAGCTCTCCCTCTCAGGAGAGAGCTGTGTAAGTGAAGGGGCGGAGTGATATTACACACTTGGGAAGAATATTTAGTGCGCCTTATAATTGCGGTGCGTCTTATATGTGGAGAAAGACACACAAAGACACATTAATTCACTGTGCGCCTTATAATCCGGTCCGCTATATGGTCCAAAAAATACGGTACCCAGGTATTAAACAACTCATTGCCGGTGCTTTCCCTTTCAGCAAGTGCCCTATACCCTCGCTGAAGGGGAGAATAAAATAACAACTTGACAATTGAGAATATCCCTCCGAAGTTTCAACACCTCTCTGTATCAATGGCATCTCAACATAATTACAGTTTTAAAGCCAGCCTAGGACTCCAACACCTTGACAGATGCAAGGGTTTAAAAAACAGTTTAAAGGTTAGTATCTTCCAAAAGTGGCTGTGGACTCTGCCTTTAAATGTTGAAACTAACTTTATAAGTTTACAATTTTATAGACTTTAGTTGCTCACACATATACTGTACATTCTGTGTAAAAACAACCAATTGTTATAGTCTGGCCGACTTGAAGACAAGGTGGTTAGCAAAAATCCACCCTCGCTTGAAGAGACAAAGCCTTGAACGATGGGTTCTTTTATGCCCAATCCTGACACCCTCACTACCAGCCTCTAATTATACCTACTGTCAAACCGCCTGTAAAGCTGTGTATTATTATTTTAGAAGTTGTTATTTTTCATTGGGCTTTTCTCATGACTTATTTTCCAAGTTTATACTGGTTGACAAAAAAAAATAGCTTGCAGAACAAATATCAGATTGAGAATGCATTCATTTTGAAGCATTATGGGCTACATTTCAGAGGATACTGTGTGCTTCCTGATGTTTATTCAGTCCTGAGTAATTCCTGGGAAGTTGTGGTCACCAAGTGCACTAAAGGATCATGTAATGCCAGTTATGGAGATTATGAAGTTTGTTATCACCACACATTTATTCTCAAGCTCCAGTGAAGTTTAAGTTTAAAAAGCTTTGAAATTTACAACTCTTCTGGCTGCAGCAGTATAATCTCAGACTGAAAAATTAAGATAAAATCAACCTTAAATTCCATGGTAAGCAATATTTGTTTATAACAGAAATTCATTGTTATTGGTATCCCTAACAATCCCTTTAGCATAAATTTAATTGAAGTATTTTTTAGGTAGTTATATTTCACTTTTCTAAGCTGATGACAGTCTGTTACTTTTTGTTTCTCCAGGACACAAATATGAGGACTACAGCGAAGCCTTTTTTTCTTTACCCTCAAGTCACACGGCTAGATGAGGATCCATAGTTTTCATGCCGCTACGAACACTGAACAGGAAAGTAAAAGAGATAAAAAAGGGAGTGATGCTTATTCTAGTGTACAATAGCAAATGTAAACTGGGCCCCAATGGAACTGTGGGCTTTGGTCTGATGACATTTAGACAGCAATAGACTCTCCAGGTGGGTTCGTCCTTTGACTGTTTGTTGAATATGGCTCTGTGAATCTGTGGGCCTGTTTCCCTTTCAAAGAACCTGGGAACCTTGTCGAAGGTGCATGGCAACATGAACTACCAGGTCTATTTAAATATAAATCAATAAACTGAAAACACAGTTTTTCTTTGGAGGGGGTTCAATAGGATAATGATCCAAAACATACGTGCAAATCAACCTTGTTTCATTACTAGAACTAAATCCACTAGAATACCTGTGGGATGATCAGAAGAAAGCGAAGCATGAAAGTGAACCGAGGGTTTGGGATGATCTTTAGGGGTCATGTGAAGAGGAATTGTCTCTGTATTAGGGCTGAAACAATCAACTGGATTAATCGGATTAATCGATTATTGATATAAATAACCCTCAACAGACTCTAAAACAAGCCTTTTGCTGAAAGAACAATCCACTCAGAGTAGTAATTAACTGTACAAAATATATATGCAATCTGCATTTCAGATGAAAAACCTTTTTTTTACTGTTAATATGTTCAATCCTTAGCGCCACAAGCAACATAGTTTTAGCTTTACCTTATTCAAATTCTGTAAAAAAAAAAAATCTCTAATTAAGCACTTTTTTTCTATCTGATTGTTAATCCATTAATCAACAAAAGAAAACAGTCAGATTCAGCAAAACAGTTGTTAGTTGCAGCCCTTGTTATGGTGTCTACTGTTTTGCCAAACAGGGATATATTACTGAAGGATGTTAATTTACTAAAAGTATCTCATTTTAGATTAATCGATTAATCTAAACAAAATATTGATAGATTAATGAATTACTAAAATAATCGATAGCTGCAGGCCTACTCTGTATGCTCCCATATGAAATAATACATTTGAAGAGTACGCGTTGTCCTACCGGTATAAGGGGGTTGTAGAAAGCAATTCATTCCAAAAGTTGCAATGATTATGATGCAGTATTTAAAAGACACATTTACATTCAAATCTTTTTACACCTCTTCGCCCCGGGGGGCAATGAACAAATTTGTCCTCATCTGTATACAGTACGCAGGCCCTGTGCCGCTCATTTACCCTTTCTGCAGCAATGTTTGTCTTGTCAGGGCAACAGGAGTTTCCGTCAATACCGGCTGAGGTCACCGCGGTAGGAGAGAGCCAACTCAGATGGAGGACAGACAGACGCGATCAGACCAGTGACGAACAAACACAGGGGCTGTAATGTAGCCGGGGCGCTAAGACATGAAATAGCACTTTGGGGAATTCGCTTAGCTTCAACACGCATATTCACACATACATACACAGGCACTATGTGGGGGCAGATATCCCTTCCACAGAGCTAGCAGCTCATCTATTATTTATCCCCTGCTCTAATAGGCCTGATATTAGTTAGCAGTGTGATCTGAGGGATAGCTGAAGGGAACCTGTGCAGCAGCTGTCTTTGGGCTTAGACACATTGTCCTGCTCGCACGGAGACATAAGTCTGGCAACGCGGGGTCCGGAAAATCATCCGCGGCTGCGGAGGAACAACAAACTTTGCGATCCATAGCCGTTTTGATATAATGATTTTAATTAGCTGACACAGATGACATTTCAGGAGACAAATGCTTCCGCAAATTATTTAGACGATATTTCAGAGCCAAACGAGGCTGCGGCTCCCTTCCGCTAGTCATTGAAATTCTGCAGCTTTATTAGCGTACCTGGCTGATATCCATGCGTGCATCACAGCTCAGCGGCTGCGTCGACATCAGTCCGTTTGAGCCAATCACGGTGGAGAGCAGACCCCGCTCGTTAATCTTCTGAATGGTGGTGCCATCCACGAAGTAGACAACTCCTCGCTTATCCACAGCAATACCTACGTGGGTGAGAGAAAAATCAGGATGAGCCTCTGGAAATGATGGGGTGGGGGGCCAGGAGAAAAAAAAAACGAAAAAAAAAAAAAAAACGGGAGTAGGAGAAAGAGACTCGAAGAGGAGTGGAGGATAGTTGAGTGAAGCAAAGAGGAGAGCGGAGAGGGCTTCCAACTCAGTTAGTCATTCAGCTCGGCAAGCGGCTGTCTTATCAAAGGCACTGCACCACAGAAATGTAATTATATTTCCATTCTAGAGCCCACTAAAGGGATTAGAACAATACAACGGGAGGAAGAAGTTATTTGTCACATTAGATGTGAGCGGGGTGCCGCAGTGAACTTTTGACATTTGACGCCTGTGCAAATGTGTATTATAAATGGGCATCCACTCCTCAAACACACACATACACACACACACACACACATATGCCTGCATGTGTGCATATGTTTACCTATATTTGCACTCCCCCGTATGGCCACAAGCCTTGCGAGTGTTCATTGCTATGGGAGGCGTACACTTGAACTCTCCTTGCTGAGGAGCACGGCAGTATGCGGGGAGCAAAGAAAGAGGAAAAGAAGTAAATCCAGGTATTAAAGGTCAGGGCAGACTATGAATCATCTGTTATGGATGAGGAGTGACCTTCATTCCCGCCTCATCTCCATGCAGAGAATAGCCCTTTGACTCAACTCCTCCGCAATAATATTCCACGACTCAACCCTCACCTCTTCCATATCGCAAGCAGGCAATTCCCTGGGATTGCTTTCACTTAGCATCTTGTGACAATAAGCCATACTTTAGCAGTCCTTCCTTCCATCTCCAGCTCAATCACTTCATTTACAAACGCATTTTGTTTATGGCTCGTCATTAGGTCGCGTCAGATTTATGCATAGATTTCTTTGTCTCAAGCGTGCCTCAAAGGGCTCTATGGCAGGGAAAAAAAAAAAAAAACAACCTTAAAAGGAATCAATCAATGTAAATAGAGTGCAGCCTGAAACCAAAACAATTAAATGGTACGGGGAGGCATTATGGAAGGTTAAAAACAGATTCATACAGAAATCCATTAGCTGCTTAATTGAGCGATTATTTATTTGTTTCGCCTTCTTCCTGAATTAATTTGAATATTGGCCAAAACATGTTGGCAAATTTTGTCTGGTGACACATCCAGCAGACAGTTAATTCATTTACTATGGTTCGCTTCATACATTTATATTCAGAATCCTCAGTCAAAACAGTCAGACAGGATCTATTAAAACCAAAGAAAAAGGAAATAATCTTAAACAACTCCACCGATCTGTTAAAGGAATTGACGTGGGATCAGGGGCTGCTAATGAGAGAAATACCTCCAACACTTTTTATAACAGAATTAAACAGACACCAAAAAATTGTTTTCATAGTTAATATGTTCCTGAATTTTTTTGTTTTTATTTAGATTGGGCTCTACTATAGAAATGGATGCAGTAAAGCCAGCAGTAACCACCTGCCTCCTAAGGAGCGCCACACAACAAACAAAAGCAAGATTCTTTGTGTGTGTGTGTTTGTTTTTGCATTAAAGATCATCCCAAAAACTCCACAAAGTTATTAATAAGACACTGAAAATACTTTCAAGATTATTTTTCTTCCATGATCTTGATCAGTCACCTTGATGTTTCATGGGCCTATTGATGAAAAAGATGTTTGGAGCAGTAAGTTAAAGGAGCAATAAGCAAAATTTCTTTATTTTAGATAGAAAGAAAAAAAATAGTTTAGTGACAAACTAAAGGTATCTTTTCAGATGGACTATGGTATGTCGTCACGCAGCATCTCTCTATGTTGTTCTCCAGTCTCTTGTTTACAAAGCAGCGCTTGTGTGTACGTCCATGTGAACAGCTAACACTCAGGGCTTAGCCCCAATACCGCCGCGTTCACCAGTAGACAATCCGGACCTGTTACTACCACAAAAAACAACGGTCTTTGGCAAAGAAGTTAAAGTCAGAGACAAAACGAGGATTAACGTCGGCCTCACATTTTCCAGGTGAATAGCATGTCGAGAGCAGAAACAGCTCCGGTTTGACTCGGCTCTAGCTTTTCTCCTCCAGACAGGTGAGTAACTGCAGGAAGTCAAATGTTTGTTTTTGTTACAGTTTCGTTAAACTTGTGTTGCTCTGTTGATTTGACTGAATGTAAAGCTACAATTGTGGCATTTGGGTTAATAGTTGGAGTTTGACCAGCAGTGGGCCAGGCGTTACTGTTATGTGAGGTAGCCGGCAGCCCAGCTAATATAACATTTAATGAGCTAATGAGCTCCCCACTGTGATCCTCACGTACATTTAGGGCATTCTTTTTTGGACAAAGAACGTTAAATTGAAATGGATAACTGGCCTGGTGCTTAGATTTTGGAGGTAGAGAGAGAGGCGCACATCTGGTTTTGGTCCACAGACAGTGCTCAACAGCCCACCTAGTGGTGAAGTTTCACTTATTGCTCCTTTAAAGGCTGTTTTTTTAAACCATACAAAAGTAGCTGAAGACTCTAATCTTAGCACTCAATGGAAGAAAAAGCTGACTTGATCAGTCTTGAAATATTTTTACTCACAAAAGTGTTCATTCCAAACATTTTCACATTTTGTCATGCTACTTATACACTTTTTATTATAGATGCATTTTTTATTAGTTCCACCACCACACTTCACATAGGTGTGAAGTGCACATAAGCTGGTGTCATCTGAAGCTAACTTGTTGCAGCGCATTGTATTTGGAGGTATCAGATTTATCCTCTTCAACATTTATGCACCATTTTGTGTTGGTCTGCTATATAAAATCCCAATTAAAATAAACTGCTGTTTACGGCTGTAACTTGACAAAACTGTTTGTGGTCGTAGCGTGATAAAATGTGAAAACGTTCAAGGGATATGGCAATAGACTCAACATGTGCACTCCGTAGTCTTGCTTAGGGTGCTTCCTTGCGTAACACACGCCAGCTCCCAGATTCATGGTGAAGGTCAACAATCTAATGTCAGAGGTGATATATGTCCATATTTATGTTAACTATGTGAGCCTGAACCTGCAGGAAGACACTGTTAGCAGGCAGAGCATTCTTTTTGCCTTTTCTATGATGTTTTCTTTATAAGTTCTAGCTTTTTGATCAACAGATCCTTTTGTGTCCTTTCTCTGAACCTGCGACAGAGGTCCTAACTGCTCTTTGTTCCAGGTCGTACAAATAAAATAAACTTTCTTCCCAAAAAGATTGTCTTCTACATCTACACACACACACACACGGGTGTGCGTAAACACAGGGGCCGGCACTGGATTCGCGGACGTCCTCTCACATTTAGCAAACCCTGGGCCGACCCTGCGAGTCATAAATTGTGCAGGTGAAGTGCCGCTGCAGACGGGAGGTGGGCAGGGAGGAGGGCCAGGGTCACTGTGTTTCCTCCAGAGGCCACGAGTTGAACTGCAGAGCTCTCCCTGCTGCCCCCTTCATCATTCCTCTGACACAGACAGATTACACCGCCCACACAACATCGCCCTCCCCTCAAACAGCACCTTTCCTCTCCTTTGCTAGCTTCCCTCTGCTCTCCATCACACCTAACCTGATCTTCTCCTGCTCTCTTTTTTTCTCCCCCCCTCCCCAGTGCCCTCTTTCCTTTGCATTGTTTTTTTTTTCCTCCAGCTTTTTAGTTGGTCTTGCTCTCTGTATCCTCTGACTTCTAATCAAATCAATGACCTTCAACTCTTCGGTAATGTCTGGGCTCTGCTTTAATCTGTGCACCTGCTCTTTTCCTCCCCTATACTCATCATTCGCTCCTCTCAACCTTGCCGTTGCCCCTCTTGTCACCTGGTGTTATGCAGGAGGCGAGTCTTAACCCCCGGGCGCGCCCCGAGTCTGCTTGAGCCTAAAGCGCAGTACTTTTCCCCCTGCTGAATCGCCAATCCTTGTCTTCCCCCACTCTCCCATCCATTCCCCACTCCTTTCCTAAACCCATCCCCGATTTTAGAGCTCATAAATCCTGCACAAGGACATGATGAGGCGGACGGGACTCTCGCTCAATACCGGTCGCTCCCTCTCTCCCCGGTCTCTTCCTGAATATCTTCTCGCCCACTTTGGCTCTATTGACTTGTTGCCTAAATTCCCTTCATCCCACCCTTCTCCTCCTCATTTTTGTTATTTTTGTTCCGTGGACAAAACCTCGGGTTCAGTACGCCGTCTGTTTACACAAGAAAGCCTCTGAATAGCTGGCAATCTATTTAGAACAATAAATACAGGACCAGGCTGACTTATTCTTTGTTGCGCAGCCACAATGGAAAAAATATCACTATTATTTCTTTGTGTGGGGATTTACACCCGTTTATGTTGCTTAAGAGTATTCGACGACGTTCGCTGAAAAGGCGGTAGATTAGTCCACATTTTCCTTGTCAGGGGCTGGATTTCCTGCCGGCGTGGCTAAAGATGTGTGTTGCATTAGGGGAATTTACAGCTTCTCTCTTTTATCCAAAAGGATACTCAAAAGACATAGAGAAGATTTAGTGTTTCTCTCCGAGTAAACCTGACTCTTAAGAGGTTCATGTTTAGGCAGACACACGAGGAGCGGAGTAATTGCGATAAATCTGGCCGGATTGGAAGCTGGATTTCAGCATTAGATTTGAATAAGATGGCAGTGAGCTCACCTTGGAGAAAAAGAGCAAAGAGAAAGAAAGAATGACGCAGTAGCCTTATGAAAGAGTGAAATGCCAAAAGGTTTGGGAATAAAAAAAGAAAAAAAAAAAGAAAAAAGCCGCTGAGAAGACGAAGAGCGCATGATGAGGAGTTGCGTAAATTAACTATTACAGGCCAATCCCTCTCTGTCAAAGGGATCTCTTTGCTCTGTGTCCCTGTCAAAAGAATATCAGTCGTAATGACCCCCTGTGGCATTGCAATCCAATCCAATCTGATTAATGCCTTAAAGAGGGCTCCCGGAGAATGTCTTGTTGTGTTGATTACACATATTTGAAGAGAAGGAGCCACGAGGGAGTTCCTGCGCAGAGAGGTGAAGAAGAAGGTGGAAGGTAGGAAACAGGATAAGGCGAGGAGGACTAATTATTACTTAAGTAGTGGATTTGTGTCTCACTTAGCAGTAACAGCAGACAGCCCCGTGGCATTCAGTAGCACCAGCGCGTGGTGTGTTGTGAGCACCGACTGCTTATAACACCAAGATCAAGACTGCAGGAAGTCAGCTGCTTGGTGTTACTGTTAGATCTCAAACAGTGACAGTAAAACCTTCACAGGGGCTCCCGCTTTAGATTCAACTTAAAGAAGACGTGTCTAGACACATGAAGTTCCCCTTAGAGCACCGGTGTCAAGCTGCAGTCTTCGAGAGCAGGTGTCCCTGCTTCAACAACCCTGAATCAAATGGTTGATTCCCCCATCAGAATGTAGTTAAGAGCTCCATCCGAATACCCTTATTGGGCAAGGGCTCTTTAGCCGAAGTGGAAGAGCGTCAGCGGTCACCATGATAAGTGCTGTCCGAATAGTGCAGTCCATAAGGAAGGAGGTAGTGAAAGGAGCCTGCATGCTTTCCCCCGTGGCTAAATTTAGCATAGGAACCTCACAACGTCCTTTACTGGCGACATGACGTATATGCACAGCCCACCTCGCAGAAATGAACGAAAATGGCCGGAGAGAAGAGAGCGTGTACTTTGTAGTTCATTTTGAGAAACTGTAGGCCCGGATTTGACTAAAATCATCCATGTGTTTGCTTTGAGTAATAACGGAGTTCAAGGCTATCCGAAATCGGCACAGCAGTCCGTGGTTCCTTTCCTACCCACGATAGAGTTCTGACTGTTGACCCCTTGAAAGGTCAACAAGCAGGAGCAGATAATCAGATGGAGCCGAGTTCTCCAGAGTCCTGCTACTGACCAGATTATTCAGCTCAGGTGTGTTGA
This sequence comes from Fundulus heteroclitus, assembly GCF_011125445.2. NCBI lineage: Eukaryota > Metazoa > Chordata > Actinopteri > Cyprinodontiformes > Fundulidae > Fundulus > Fundulus heteroclitus. The sequence goes on along the minus strand of NC_046383.1, from coordinate 30,669,398 downwards.
AGCAGAGACACGTGTAAAAGTTGCAGGACACTGGACCCCAAGGACTGGAGTTTGACAACCCTCCCTTATAGAGTCAGAACAACTATGGCAATAAGCATGCAATAAATTTACATATGCTCATCTTGGATGAGGTCATCATTTAATTGTAGACCTTTACAGGTATTTATTGAACACATCTGTTTTTGGGTTGACTGACAACCTTGTGTTTTTCTCTTTAATCCACACGGGGTTAAAACAATGTATGTGCAGAGTCAAAAGTAGCTTTTAGTAGGTTTTATCTTTACCACACTGATTTTGTAGATGCCAACATGCTTCTGGTAAAGTTCTTGGATATTCGACCTCTTCTCACAGAATTATTATATTTTTTTATGTTTTTGGTAAAGATTTAGGACAGCTTTATCCATTCAAAAAACAGTTTTGTTGTGCACTTAAATGTGACCTATTTGCTTTGTTTTAAAAGGTCTATTGGGTTATACAAAACATCATTACAATTTTTGCACAAAATCCTTCTCAGATGATGAGATGTTACTTCTGCAATTTCTCCTATTTTGAGCTCCTTTCAGAATGAGCTGTTTTAGGGTTCTGCCACTTTTATGCAAATAAGCTGGAGCTGATCGCTCCCTTCAACTCAATGTTTACGCTTGCACTTTATACATGTGAAAATGGTGGCAAACAGATGCACAATGGTACAACAGTACATCTTTGACCCTAAGTCCGACCCAGAAGCTGATGAAGTGAAGCCTACTGCACCAGCAGTAAATATGCAGCAGGAGGTTTCTGAATGGTATGTTTCTATGTGGTAAGTAAATAACCTATTCCTACAGGTTGGTTGAAGACTTTAGAAGTAGATCAAGAATACTATTATTTAAATGGAACTGAACATATTGTAACTAAATAGCTAAATGTTGGCCCATTAATCTTTTAGCAAGAAGACATTTAAATAATTTAGAAAAAGTATTGAAAATCAAATTTATTTCAGTAACTCAATTTACTACGTAAACAGTTATAGATTAATTACATGGATATACTTGAATACAGAAATGTGGGTTTAACAAAAAGAATGTTTAATACTTGTCTGAAAGTTAAATTTGGAAAAGGTGCTTTTATATGACAAATGAATCTCACCTCATAATCTAATTAACTAAATGTGAATTTACCTTAAAGCCAAAAAGCCAAAAAGTAAAAGTAGCACTACTTGAACATATTTAGAGTATTATAAAAATTCTGGTATTTAAAAGACTAAAATGAAGACAAGCAAAAATACCATAATTAAAAAATACGTTCGGGCAGAATAAATACTTTTCAAAATATTTTTTTCAACATAAAACTTATGATACCTTATGATACTTTGAGCAGTTAATGGATATACCGTATGTTAGAGTAGTGAAAAGTACCTCAAATGGCAATATCCACTGTTTACGGTATATTCAGTTGACCTACGAATGGCTCAATGAGCTCAACAGTAATAAGATTAAAACAACAAAGCTTCTGTAAAAACAAGAGGTCTCACTTTAACAAACTGTAGGTGTGTCTCTCTGGTGCGTTTTTTGGGTACAACAAGTTTGTTCTTTATTCAGTGAGGTTACTAATGGCAGGTAGAGTAGCCATTAAGTAAGGGTAGGGATACTTTTTAATAATATTAATCAAGTAAAAGTGAAACTTACAGTAAAACGACACCTGAAAGTACATTTTGGTCAAAAAGTTACTCGAGTAAATGTAACTGAGTAAATGTAACCAGTTAGTATCCACCTCTGCTTATATCCAAGTATTAGAGTGTATGCATATATTTAAAATTTTTTGTACAATTTTGACCCTGTAAGAAGCTCCACCATCAATTCAAACTGAAACAAAAAAAAAAAAACAAAAAACAAAAAAAAAAACAATCATAGAAACTGTTTGTTGCGTCATTACGCCACCCCAAAACAGAAAGATTCATTAAAAGACAGCAATTACTGTGACAATTACGGCCATGATGACCGTACGTAAACTTCGGAATGGTACCGTGTTCTGCTGAAACAAAATAATTACGAGAGATAAAATGAATCAATTAATTAAAGAACGTTAGTTTCTGCCTAGAAACTTCCGTACACCCACACAACAACAGCCCCGGTAAAGGAAATAATTCAATCTGCCCTCCCCTGCCCCCAGGACCAGTGGGCGGTAATGATACACACTGACGTATCATTACAGTATCTAAATGAGCCCCGCACTTTGCCGATTATGGCCAATGGCGATTCTGTACTAAAAAACTGCGTGTGACTGACAAGTGAATGTAGACAAATGGACCGTTTCACCTGCACAACTGACCGCAGAGAGCCTTTCTGGCCATAAATAAAGTCAAGCATATTAGCTGGGGAGAGCCTGGAGGGTTCACTGACTGCTGCAGTCCAGTCGTAAGGGAGGCTGAATAACACACGGTTTGGGTCTTTACTGTTCACTTTTCATCACCTCCCTCTGACAATGCTCGGGTACGTAAATGTGTGAATCTGCGAAGAGGGTGTGCGCGCGCATCAACACGTGCACGTCCAGGAGTCTACAGGCGAAAAAAAGCGCACGCACGCACGCATGCATGCATGCAGTGAGGCAGCTTGGCCAAAAAAAGATAAGAGAGTCTGGCAGTTAATCACATTGTGCACATATGCAAATACGGATGGGGGATAAATCAGAGCAGTTTGCAGATGAGAAATCCTCACACCCGCCCAAACGCACGCATACAGGCACAACTTTTAGCGAAGACCGGAAGGTCGCCTTAGGGCATGGAGGGGTGGGGAAACAAACCTGCTCACTCATTCTGAGAGCAAAACAATATCGTGCACCGCACAGGTTGTGTGTTCCAACACAATGTCTGATTCAACACCTTCGCTGAAAAAAAAGAAAAAAAACACACATAAATAATCCCGGGCTAAATGTTTGCGCTGCAATCAATCACTCACTGATTGCGCACAAACCGTGCACAATCAACCAGCAGCCATTGCAGCAACCATTTGTCTGATCTATGACATGCACTTCTACACCCTGCTTTGCTGTAAAAGATGAGTGGTGTCCGATCATTTTTACTTCCTTTACCCAGTCAGGCACTTATTGCCGATGAATAGAAAACAGCCCAAGTATGTACAGTATTTATGCCATGAGAAGCACAAACGTGTAAGCAGAAATAATTCATGCGTCCAGCAATTAATTATTCATTTAAGCCCCACAGAACAGACAGTGCATTTGTAATTAGGTCTGAATTAGACACTGTGGCTCATCTAATTACCAACCAGTATAGGTTTGTTAACATATTAACCCCCATTAATTAATTATTAGCAGTTTTTTTTTCTTTCATTTTTGGCTTCTATAGTGTCTTTCTACACATGTATGGCAAGGCAGATTTTGTTATAGTTGCATGTTAATTTCTGAGCGAGTACGTGTTGTTGTTTTTTTTTTTTTTTCTGTTTAGGAAATATGCGATTTGGCAGTAATTGCCATGTTTGATAGCGAAGAAAGATCCAAAGCAATCACAGAGGCGGCAGACAAACTCAATTATAGAACCCACTGAAAAGCTTTGGGCTGGAAAGCTCTGTGAAAGGCTGTGAGGGTTCGGATCATTGCAGAGCGTCTACAGATTAGGTTGCACTGTTTAGAACATCAAATAAATGCGCAGAGGTCTATCAAAAGAGGCTTTTTTTCTCCTTTAACCAAACCTCATCACAATAAACTGGTGAGGTGCTCTTGCGGAGGGGGGGGGGGGGGGAGTAAATGGGATCAGATTGGAGGAAACAAATGCTTTCAAGGCTGAAAAAGGGAATGGAGGGGAAAATAATCAACCCTTATTGTAATTAGGCGCTGCTTCCATTCCTCCTAAAGTCTCCAAAAGACACCCCAATGAGGGAACGCCATTATGCTTATCACAAAGGTTTTTTTGTGTGTGTGTGTGTGGATTTGGATCATTTCACCGCATTCTTTAATAAAAGAATAAATAATTGTACACTTGAGGTTCAGTGGCTGAAACGTGTGCCAACTATTACTTTCTCTGTTTTCTTATCCCCATAAGAGCCGCTGATCCCGTTCTCCCAGAGGGAACATAAATGTGGCTGAACTGAGCGCGCCACTATCACTCTCCTGATTTATCTCAACTGTCACGGGGACACCGGTGTCTCCCCGCGGAACATATCTGACTTCTGAGTGTCGTAGTTTGAACCGGAGGCTTCTGTTTTAAAGGGACGGTGTGTAACTTATTTGGCTTTTTAATCAGCAAAAATCAGGTATTGCTTGCATAAATACATATTCTGCCAAAGACTAACTGCTAAGTAATTCACCCAGCAAAACCACTAGATGGGAGTAAATTTTACATACTGGGGCTTTAAAGACTCTGGTAGCAAAATAGTTGCCTAGACCTTTGACTGACATTTGACCTTTGACCAACTGCGTTGCTCTGCGGTTTCTATATCAGAACCAATGATATTCACCATACCCCAGTTCTTAAACTCCCTCCTCCTCCTCCTCCTGTTTTCACGCTCGGGCCAGTCAGTGCAGACGCCCATTGTGACACATGCAGCTTGCAGCCAATAAAATTACCGTTACATGGCCGTATCCCTTCTTTGGGTGGAAATTTAAATCCCCATAGTAGTGGCATGCGTAAAGCAAATAACTTTGCTGCTTCTTGTGCGTCAAAGCTGTTTCTGTACTGGATGTTTTTTCTCCCCCCTACTCTATTTCAATTATGTTGACAGTGAATCTGTGGATAGAACAGGATTCGTCTGAAAATGACCCTCCATTAAAACCCTCACTGATATCTATATGTAGAAGTAAACAGACATTACAGCTTTTGAAGTTGGCATCTCCATTTGGCGCAGTTTGGGTACATTTGGATAATTCGTGAAAAAAGCCTTGACATACCCAGAGAAAAAAAAGGTCCAGAAAGTATTTCTTTACGCTACTGACTTCAAATTTAAACTTGTCATAGAAAAGACTTGTCTGATTTAGATCCTTCACCGTTTTCAGCTAGAACCTCCTTGCATCAGTCTGCAGCTGCATGAGGATAAAAAGCTTAAAAAACAAGAACAAAAAAAAAAAAGCATAATTTATGTGTGTTCCGACTTCAATAATTAAACACTAGTTATCGGTATAACAAATTGGACAGCGCAGTTGGTGTTACCTTTAGAGAGAAACAAAGCTTTGGCCTCTACTCGAAGGGTTCAAGAGCAGTATCTAATTGAATTTGGGCATGCTTTTTAGGCGTTTTTGGCATTTTGAAGGTGACAGTTAAGAAAACTAGAAGCACGCTGAGAAATTAGCTGCCTGCCCGTTTTTAAGTTTGATCTTTCCTGACTGGTGAGTGGAAAACTCTTTACTTTTTGTAAGGCAAGACAAGATTATTTATAAAGCACTTTTCAGTAACAAGACGATTCTAAGTGCTTTTCCCGCAAGAGCACCTCACCGGTAAGCGATACCAGGTAGCCCTGACATAAACACTCTTATGTGGAGACAACCCAAGTTAGCTATTTTTACTATCATTCAAGTGTTCAAAATGCAGTCAGATAGATAGATAGATAGATAGATAGATAGATAGATAGATAGATAGATAGATAGATAGATAGATAGATAGATAGATAGATAGATAGATAGATAGATAGATAGATAGATAGATAGATAGATAGATAGATAGATAGATAGATAGATAGATAGATAGATAGATAGATGTAATAGGTAATAGTTGTTATCCAGCTTCAGGTCTCTCTCACAGTTAAGGATTCTACAGATTTAGATTTTTCATTGATTCAATGAAGTCACCATACTTAAAGCTACCAGATCGCCCTAAACACAACCCTATTCAGTGTGGATGCTGTACTGAGGTGTTTAAAATGAAGTCGGTGGAGGCACAAATATAAAGACAGCTACTTAAAATCAGTCTGCATTTTCTGTGACATGTTAAAATGTGTCTTGGGTTCAATCAGGCTGCAAGATAACATGAGTGAACCTCAGGCTTAGTGGCTAACATAAAGCCTTCCCAGAATAGATTTTGGATTTGGAAATGCTGGCAGCTTTTTAGAAATCTCAGAGAAAAAAAGGTCTACTTTGTTTGGCAATACACACATAGACCCCTGGTTTTATAATGCTAACTGCACTAATCACCACTAAAAGATGCTAAAGACAGTTTAAAATATCAACTCTCTCCTTATCTTTGATTTAAAGTTGTAATAAAACCCTGTGTTACAGTGATTACTTTTTCACACAATTACATGATGTTGCCTCTTCTAGTAAAGAGAAAAAATAGTTACTGTTAATTATAGCTCTTTAAAAGAGCATCGACTGGTCAAATCTTGAAACTCTTACACCTCAAGTGGAAATTTTTGATCTTGAATCTAATTACCAAATATTTTGGGAAAATAGTAAGGTGACAGTAGTGTTATAAAGGAAAACATTTTACATTCTGATCAGGTCTCATTGTTAAACATGTGGTTCTAGTATCCAAGATGAAAATAAAATATATTATCTATCTAAATATAACTAGCTTTTTGGGTAAAAGCTTGACAAAAACCACAGCTAAATACTGATCCTGATCCTGTAAGTCAGACTATTACTCAACTGTTCAGAATTCCCTCTACCTCTTTGACCAAAACAAATTTGTTTGTGTGTATGTGTGCTCAGGCATTAGACTCTTGTAAATGCAGTTTATTTCTCTCAGAGCAGCAAAGCTCCCCTATTCTTGTCAGTCTGCCAGGCTCCCAGTGGAAGTTGACAAGCCAGCTGGCAGCAGTGGCCATCCCAACCAGTTAAAGGAACACGCGTGTCACATTTACCATGATCACACTGACGCTGTCAGTCTGACATGCCTTTAACAAGGCACCCATAACTAACTGTCTGTCCCTTCATAGCGGGGAGCGGAGTAGGTCTAGAGACCTGCTTGCTGTCAATCAACAACGAGCATTTGCAAGTGCGGGGAGTTGCACAAATGTTGCACTTTCGACGCACAGACTCAGCCCCTGGCCTTCAGCCTGCATCTGTTATTGACTCTGGGCTTCATTACACACACAGTGAGCTTCAGTAATCTCTCTGAAGCCACTCTACACACTGAGACTACAAACAAGGTACCGTTCAGTCTGTGCAGTATTATGCCGACATGCTGTTTTGATTCCTGTATTTAAAATGTGCCTCGACAAACCTCAAAAACAGTTTCTGGTTTCCGGCAAACTATGACTGTTTTATCTTCAAACGCACTCCCAAAAATGGTTCCTTCTACATTAAATAACACAGACGGGCCACATTTACTGGTAGCTCTACAAAGACTATTAATCCTTGCATCTGAGGGAATCCAGCAGACTGCATCGAGTCATTGATTTGCAGCCTTGACTCCTTCTGGATGAGCTTGTGGACACAGTGGACAGTCATTTGCTTTGTGGGATTGACTTTGCAGCAAAGCCTCATACCGAGCATGCATATAGAGACAGTGGTAAGGAAAACCCCCCTTTACCAGGAATAAAGCAAAACCAGCAAAACCAGGCTCAATGTGAACGGCCATCTGCCACGGCTGACTGAGAAAACGCAGCATACACTTAAAATTAATACTTTCTATGCCAGAGAGAAGGAAAAAGGTAATAGCAGGACCTGCACCATTAGTGGCTTGATCAAAGAGACAAACACAGCTAAAGAGATGAGCTCTGAGACAGTTTTCAAGTCTAGAAGATGAAAATTAGAAAATACAGTTAGTCACAAAAAACTTCAGCCAACACCTATGTCTAGCATAGAAACAGTTATTAACCTCTGGAAGACAGGGCCAAACCATAATCTATAGAAAGAAATTAAGCCGCTGGCAGCAGTAGCACAGCCAATGCCCCATCTGACTTAACAAAATGCTACACAGATGTAGCTACTATGACAAAAAAAGACAAACAAAAAAAAAAAAAACACAGAACATAAAGTTAAATGTTTAAATAATAGCAAACAATGCCAAATTGGAGAGTAGTAGGAGAATGTATCAGAGTGAGGGAACGTGCTTATTATGTCCTCTAGCAGCCTAAGCCTATGGTAGCATAACTACAGAGATAGTCCAGCTGTGAAGTAACAAACGCATTGACTAGAGACAGCATCTCTCCTGAACAGGATATTTCTAATGTTGTCAATACTCCTGAGGTGAAAGAAGGAAAAAGGCCTTCAACCTTTTCATCAGCCATTCAGCCTATTAAAATGTCACAAGCATGCAACTGGATTGTATGTCGTTGAGTGCACCAAACTAAACATGGATAAGAAAAAGCAAAGGTAACAGCTGTCTGAGAAGCTCATAAAGAAGATGATATCAAATAAAGGCTACAAGAATATTTCTTAGTTTTAATTTTCCTATGAACTCAGGCTATAGTCTAAAGACCCAAAATGCTTTTTCAATGTTGGTGACTATCTCTGAGTATGTAGATGCAAGAGGAAATGTAATCCTAGACAGATTGCATAGAAGGTAGAAAAAGCCAAAATCATCAAAGTTGAATTCCAAGTTCAAGGTACATCAATTTCTTATTATAGCATCCACTGCATTTGGAACCCTAATGGGTTCCATGGAGAGAAAAAAATACCCTTGAGGGATCAACAAGCCAGATTGCAATTTGCAATAAATGCATCTTGAGACACCCTGTAAGTTTCTTGCAGAATATCATTTGGACCGATGAGATTAAAGCTGAGCTTCCAGGATAGTAATTCCAGCTATTTGATTAGGAATGAAAAAAAAAAAAAACATTTAAAAGAGAACACAATACCTGATGTGACACAACATTGCATAATCAGTTTCAATACTGAAAACCCCTATGGTTTTTTTGTGTGGCTTTAAAATAAATGTATTTAAATAAATGAATACCACAACTAAAGTCTAACTTGTATAAAAAAAGGCATGCCAATAATCCAATAATCCACAGAATGTTGCTTATCAGAGACTGGGTCCAGTGGTTACATGTCTATGAGGGAATTCTTAGACCGATGTTCCTCTTCCTAATTACACTTCTCTGCTCATTTTGTGGGATCTCATGACATTCCCAAGCCAGAGTGGATATATAGCTGCCCTGAGGTCTCCTGGCACTGGAGCCTAGACTGAAAACCTCCGAAGGGGTGGGCCCGGGAGGCATCCTGATCAGGTGTTCAAAAACTCCAATAGGCTCCTTTCATCACAGACAATCAGCAGCTGTGCCCTGAGCTCTCTCAGATGATTGAGCTTTTCGCCCCATCTCTGAAGGAAGGAAGCTCATCTTAGCCACTTGTAGCTGGGATCTCATTCCTTCTGCTATAATCCATGTCTTATGATCGTTGTTGAGAGCTGGGAAGTCAAAGGACCAGTAAATTGAGAGCTTCACTTTTTGGCTCAGCTCTTTCTTTACCACAGCAGACAGAAGAAGTGCATGCATTACTGTAGATGATTGTCGCCATTCACCTCAAGCTCTATCCTACCATTGCTCCTGAACATAACACTCGAGGTCGACATTTCCTCCTGAACTGTATAGACCGATTCACCTTTTTCCATTTAAGACCCATGGTATTTTCATAATTTACTGCTATTCAACATGTGAAGTTCGGTGAATCAAGAGGAAAAAGCACAATGACATCTTTGGATTTCACATACTCAAAACTTTATGCAATAAACTGATTTGGTCAAGTATTTTAGTCATGTTCAAGGCACAGATACAACTTTGCTGTATGGCCAATGTATAGCAGGGCAAATTTACAACGGCAATACGACCTTAAATGACAGAATCCAGTTTTTGTAATCCTACAAATTTGATATATTTGCTAATATAGGAAATGCATACACGAAAAAAGCACGAGAAGCTTGTTCAGGCAGCAGAAGTGAGTCAGTTTATTCATCTAACACAAATTGTGGCTAGGCCTCCTGCTGGATTGGACTCCGTTATTTTACACTCACACTTCAGATGGTGGCCACCTGAGACCAAGAGAAGGGAAGCAGCCACCTTGCTGCTTACACTGGTGTTCCAACAGCCTGCTTTCTAATAGGGTCCCCACCATGTTTCCTCCTCTGCAGTGCATGAGTCCATCCTCACTGCGCCAGTCACTCCACTCTTTCACTGATTACATTTCTGCGGTTAGAATCCTCCTTTCAGTGGTGTTCTGTCTGCTGAGAAAATGGCCTCACTCCTAAGGAAAAAGGCCAATAATGAGCGTCCCTCAGTTGGAAGGCACAGAGGTGCTTCTAATGTTTTATTTGCTGAAAACCATTGTATGCTTAAAGGGCTTAAGAGGGGATAGTTTGGACTTTTTAGACTGAAAGTCATTTTTCTCGTGCCCTGTTTTCTTGTTTTCAGTGTAAGTTACAAATCCTGTGAATGTCTGAATCAGACAAAACTTCCTTCCAAATCGCTATTAATTTCAATCCCAAAATGTATATATGTGTGTGTGTGTGTGTATATGTATGCACACGTGTATATTTGAGCACTTAGATTAGTAAAAAAAAAACACTTTGTGAATTATTGAATATAATTATTAGTTTGTTGAATGAAGAAAAATTATAATGTGAGGGCTGATGTGCCACAATAGGAAAACTGTAGCGATCTCGTTCACATTTAAAAACTTTTACCCTTTAAAAACTCCCAAACCTGACAAAAGGAAATGTAAAATAAAAATTTGACTGCTCTAAAAACTGAAAAATGACAACTAAATTTTTAATATTAATTATCCTTCAAACTTCATGGCTTATGAAAAAATATATGCATTGCCTCGCAAAAACGTAGAAGAAGCAGGTGTGGAACGTGTCGCCATAAATAAGTCATAGTAACTGCCGGATCCTCACAGAACAAGCCGAAGAGAACGACTGGCAACTATCTATAATTAAGTCTTTAAATCAGCTCAAAGCCTTAATCACAAATTCAGCACTTTTACGTTTTACATTCTGTTCTCTTTTTGTTTGAGTAGATATTGAGTATAACAGAGCAATTTTGCCATTATTATTTCTTTTGACATAACCTCTCAAATAGAGGTCAACAACCTAAAATCAAATTTTCTCCAAGTGGAGCATCTTTGTAAAAGCTGCACTTTCGCTTGGTGCAACCCTCGATGCTCTTGCTCATCTGTAAGTGAAGGGATCCATTTAAAGGCGGATGTGCTCTTTGGTACGATGTGTATTCTTTGAAGCAGGAAGTACAAAAGATGGACTGGAAGTGGCTATCAGCAAGTTCAGAGAACTGATTTGCATTTGTTCTGCAATCATAGATAACTATCAAAAGCAAGGACTTCAGTTCCTTCAAAGGCCTCCATAACTTTTATATTCAACTAGACTGCTCAAAGATGTTTCCTTTAATAAAAAAAAATAACTTTGTTTGGCTAACTTATATATCAATAGCTTTCAAAGTTGCCTTATATCCCAGGTATTTTGACAAATTAAGCATCCTTACTGGATTAAAAGGGAAGTATAAATCACTGCAAATTTGGCACACAGCCATATGAACCAGGGAATGTTTGTAGCAGTCTTCTTAGCTTTTTTGATAGTAAACTTGGTCCTAAACTGTGCTTGACACCAATGATCAAATTCTTTTTTAAAAAAAGGTCAAGAGAAATTGGCACTGCTGTAAAACAAATAAGTAATTCATACATCAATTTATGTAAATTATGCAAAAGAAGTAATGACACAAAATTGGGTTTCTCTTGTTGCAACAATACCAAAAAAGTAGTAGCTTTCTTTAGTTGTTAAGAACCAACTGAGGGACCCTCACTATTTTGAAAGGGAATAGAACCTGTCACATCTGTTGGTGTCCAAGCAGGGTGGGTTCTTGCCTGAAGGTGCTTTCATACCGCTTCCTATATAGTCGTGTTGGCAGACTACTAAATTAGATATTGAATTTACAGTGTTCTGCAGCATCAGGAAAGAGTATGTTGCTTTGGTCAGGACATCACCATCTTGTACACCCAACGCTATCTATTGACCATCATGGTGTTCAATGCAATTAGTCAAATGGTCAGATAATTAAACAAATTAACTGGGAGGATCTTCACTAGTGCAGACAGAGGGTCTGCATAGCATAGCAAGAGCTTAGGATTCACAAGCTCATATGTTTGTGAAACATTCTCCATATATGCATAAGTTGCAGGTCAGCTATTTGTTCCCTTAATAACTATGCGACAAACACACAACAGGATAAAGAAATCAGCAGCACAACAGTGAGGATAATTCTTATTAAACACAGTGTGTCAAGATCTGCTGTTTTACTCATTTAGATGAAATATCCTTCAGGAACCAAAATGGCACAAAAGGCATCCATATCTTCATGGGAAAACTGTCATTCTTACTGTATTCTTACTGTTCTCATTCTTCTCCTCTGACGGTGCACAAACCAACAGTGTTAGGGCATTGCCAAAATTATCTAAGCCCAATTCCAAGAGGCAAAACAACAAAGAACTGAGACAGCTGTCCATGGCAATTTTCAGTGTGATGCAGGCTTGTTTTATTCAAATGATTTGCATCAAAACATTCAGAACCTAGCCAGCAAATGTGCATTCCTATGAGCCACATCAAGAACAAACACAATGCGCAAAACTTTTGTTGTGACCAAGTTGGCAGTAGGTATATGAACATCATTTGGGAGATTATGTATCAGAGAAAGTCCAGATGTACCTTTTGCTTTTTGCTATTTATTTGGCTCTCTGGATTTTCCCCAGCAGCTGTTTTCTCTAAATTCATTTTGGGAGAAACTGAGTCCCCGGTAGAACGTCACCGTGTGGCTGCTCAGCGATGCATGTCTGTTTCACAAACCACCGCCGCTCTTCTAATTATCATGGATGCTGCGGTGAGAAAACAAGCTGCGGCAGAAATAGCATGACCCAATGGCGTCTCTCTACTTTGCATTACCATAAAAGTATGCTGCTGTTTGCCTTGCTGTGTGATTAATTCATGTGTGTATCATTAATGCAGGAATGTCCAGGGGCAAAGACAAAAGCTTGGTCAATGTGAAACAAAACACAGAAGCAGACTGGTAAAAACTGCACACAGATGAGAATGTGCACACATGAGCTGAATGTTGGTGCTAAAAAAACAGTGTAACTTATCGGATGCCCTTGTTTTATAAAGCACTGCTTTGTTTAACCCAACAGAAATTGTGATAGTTGACCCTCAGAGAGAGTAGGCAGCCACAGGGTAAGTTTAAAATGCAAATGAGGTGTGGGACTGCATCATGCTTCAGGATTTAAACATGAAACACAGACTTATCTGACTCTCTTTAACCATTTCATCCTCTCTCTTGTTTTTCATTTTCAGATATTAATGTAGTGCATAATGTAATTTATTTATTTTCCTCCTGTTTTCCACTCACTTTCTCGCTTCTTCTGTTCTCCGTCAGTGTAATCTGATCTCCCTCTTTCTCAGTTTTGTCAGATGCAACAATCAGTGTGTAGAAAATGTGTTGGGAGCCAGAGGGAGAATAACAATGGCACGGTTATTTCAAAGTTAAAACAGAGAGCAGCTGCCATGAAATAAACAATCCTGGGAGATCTGATCACCTCATATAGCAGCAGCTGAATACAGTTTGGGAGTTAGCAGATTTTTGGAAAAAGTAATTGCAGCTGTGCATCAAAAGAATACTAACACTGCTGAGTCATGCAGGTGCTTGCTGTGTTTTTTCAATATATATATATATATATAGATGTACTCAGGCTATGGACATCTGAACTATAGCTTACTAAGCCACAACACTATTTTGCATTCAGTCTCTGGTGGTTTAATACCAGCCATAGGTAGATATTTTTTTTAACTGTGCAGTTATATACCGGTATGAGATTCTTGAAACCATATGTGACAATTTTTTATTTTCAGCCTTAAACAGTTCTTTTACCCTAATGCACAGCTGCGTGGACCATGACAAATGTTAGACGATGGAGGCTGTGAAAGCTAAAAGCTGTACTAGGTGACTATTGTATAAATGTATTTTCTACATATTTGTCAAAACTGTCACCATAACCTGAGTAAAATATGAGACAGATAATCTGTAACATAAAAAAAAAAAATCTAAATCCTCCAGCTCCTCCCAGTGGCTTTACTGCCAGTGCAGAAATACTCCGCTCCCGGTCAGAAACAACCAATCAGAGTCAGGGGGAGTGTCTTAGCAGCATCAATCACTCTTGTGTACGCACTGCCAACACCCTTCCTCGGCACAGAATTTACCGTCGCTCAAGCACAAGAGTGCGGGTGGGCTGCAGCCATGCGGAGAAACAACCTAAGTTACATGAAATCTGCCAATTTTTCAATTGCCACCTGTTCACAAAACAAAGACAGGTAAACAGAAGATAAACAATGATGAAAGAAGGCTAATAAAGAATTAGACCAAGCCCATTAGACCAAATGAGAGTAAACCTCAAGGCAGCACCACCCTGGGGGAGGGACTTTAGAGGGAGGGCTGCAGCACAGCAGAGAGCAAGGGGAGGGACCTGTAAGGTGTGCTCGTTTACATTTTCAAGCTAAGTTTACAGCTGTCTCAGAATTCGGTATTGCAACTTTAAGGGGCCAAATATTCAATTTTGGGCAGTTTAAACAATGCGAAAATCTGTCCAAAAAAGGTGGCATATCACCCCATTGAAGAACCGGCAGTATCAGCTGACTGGATATCATTCAGACCATTGGATCCACAAATTACGTTACTGGCTCAGCAACTCATGTTGAGAGAGTGGGAGGACATTATGATCATCCCACAATGTTCTGTGCTGCACAGTGCTGCGGCCCCATCCTCCACACGCAGGCACTGTAACTTCATGAGTTAATCGGAACAAGTGTTTAGATAGACGCTGATCGGATTATGGATCGGCACAAACCAGCCCTCTCAATCGGAACACAATTTCATTCTGGTGGTAATAATTTGCTGACAAAGTCTGAGTGAAGGTACTGAGTGGGAGAGAGGAGCAGGTCTCTAAACTAGCTTTTTAAAGAATCAAGAGTATTTACTGTTATGCAACCATAATGAAATTTTGGGGAGCCACTCAGAATGATAAGAGATAGACCCAAATTAAAAACACTTACAGAAAAACAAAACAAACATCCCTAAAGGACAACCTTGAAATGTAAAACCATCAGAAGAAAGAAAAAGTATTAAATATCTAACAGCATTTTTGACTCTTCGAAGAAATATTAGAATAACTTATAGAATAAATGTCCTGGGAAGAAAAATATGTAGGACAAATGTAGCATGTAGTATTTACATAAAATGTAGCTTGTGCGGAAACAGTCTATGAAATGGGCTGGTGGTTTATTTGATTGTCCGCAGTGGTGTTTCACGCCCTGATGAAGCCAACAAGACCACGTCATCCGCAAATAGCAGAGACTCAATCCTAAGGCCACCAAAACGGATCCCCTCAACACCTTGGCTGCGCCTAGAAATTCTGTCCATAAAAGTTATGAACAGAATCAGTGACAAAGGGCAACCTTGGTGGAGTCCAACTCTCACCGGAAACAAGTCCGACTTACTGCCGGCAATGCGGACCAGACTCTGACACCGGTCGTACAGAGACCTGACAGCCCTTATTAAAGGGCCTGGTACTCCATACTCCCGGAGTACCCCCCATAGGACCCCTCAAGGGACACGGTCGAATGCCTTCTCCAGATCCACAAAGCACATGTAGACTAGTTGGGCAAACTCCCATGCCCCCTCCAGAATCCTGCTGAGGGTATAGAGCTGATCCAGTGTTCCACGGCCAGGACGAAAACCACACTGCTGTTCCTGAATCCGAGATTCGATTATCCGACGGACCCTCCTTTCCAGAACCCCTGAATAGACCTTACCAGGGAGGCTTAAGAGTGTGATTCCTCTGTAGTTGGAACACACCCTCCGGTCCCCTTTTTTAAATAGGGGGACCACCACCCCAGTCTGCCAATCCAGGGGAATTGCCCCCTGATGTCCACGCGATGCTGCAGAGCCGCGTTAACCAACACAGCCCCACTGGCTCTTGGAACATGAATATGTATATAACAGTTAAATGAATTAAAGAAATGAAAGAAAATTCAACACTGAATTCTGCTTTCAATGATTAGTCTCAAACTTAATTAAACCCCTTGAGTAGAACTTTTCTTAGCCTGTTAGAAATACGGTGATGTCAAAAGCCTTGTCCAAAAAGTTAAAAGAAGAGATCACTGCTTTTCTCAAACAAGGGGAAAGATACGAAAAGACAGGAAAGGCCCTGAATACTCCCAGTGATGCAGCCTGAAGCATAGATGCAAAAAGTTGAGAGCAGTCCTGAAGATTCTGAGACTGCAGTAGTCATTAAAAGTAGCACGACTGGTTTCATCTGCAGAATTATCATTCAGATGGGTTGATCTATTTAAATTGTGCTCGTCTGATTTGGGTTTTATGTTTTTGCAAACAGCTCCCAGTTTGCATATTTTGCCAAATAAATTATTTGGGGTGTACGGACGGGTTGTATTTACTATTACTCCGAGCGAGGACTTTCTGACAAATACGTGGATGATTGATTCGTGCTTTGATTCTCTCCTATGGACGTACGCCATGTCTGTAAATGAAACCAGCCCCCAGAGTGTTGAGATATTCATTCACCTAAGCCGCTTATGCGTCAACCACCAGCCAAGACAGTGACACCACAGCGTGGCGTCTGACTTGCCTGGTGTGACAGTTGTAGCCGGGTGGCGATGCGCAAGAGATGTGAAGCTGATTTACCCCTGCCGGTGTTTTTTTTTTTTTTTTTTACTCCCCCTCCCCAAAGCACCGTAGCTGTTTAATATGCTAAAGACCACAACCGGTTGAAACCTCACAGCTTCATTCAGCAGCCCGGTCTTGGTATCGCAACACCAAAAGCAAGCCTCGCAGCAGCGGGTGAGGAGACAAATGTGTTGTCTATCTTCGCGGGGAAGACAGAGACAGAGAGAGAGATTGAAAGAAAGCAGAAGAGAGGAGTAAAAGAGGAGGGGAGAAAGAGGCCGGCGGGGCAATGGGGAGAAATGCGGTGGCAGTATGTCAGCTCCTGATAAGGGCATTAGCCTGCCCCCTGTGGGTCAGAGGAAGAGTCCGTGCAGACAGAGAGACACACACACACACACACACACACACGCACACACACACACACACACACACACACACACACACACACACACACACACACACACACACACACACACACACACACACACAAATGCACATTCCTCTCCCTGTGGATGTCAGCTTTGGTGTCGGGGACTAGTCAACACACACCAGATAAGACCTGCACAGGCCAACCAACAACAACTAAACCCTGCATCGCCAGACTCACTCTGAACTCGTCTGTCCAAACACATGAAACAGACACAAAAAACCCTCCCCAAAAAAAAACATTAATGAACAAACGAGAAGAGAAGGACATGCAGCGAACAGAAAGAGTCCATAGATGACAGCCAAGGCCGGGAGGGGTCCTGTGAGACCGAAACCTCTTTCATGTCAGACATGGGATCCATCCTAAATGGAGCAAGGCCTTTTATTTACTAAGCTAATTGAGTGCAGAACACCGCACAGAGCCAACGCTAAACAATGCCCCAGATCTCGTGTTCATAAGTGGCGTTTGAAGGACACAAGATAATCCCTGCAGTTTACATAACAGGGAGAATACAGGCTCGGCGTCGCAGCATTGCAATAAATTATATAGAATGGATTACAGTTGAAGCAGGGGTCCGTCGCGTTATGCGCCTTTTACAGCTCGTAAGTGCCGTGCAGACAAGGGGTCACGGGGTTGATCTGTCAATAGGACGGGCAAAAAGGAGGCGGGGTGAAAAACTAGCTTGGAACGAGAGAAGAAATAAAAAAGGGCCGCTCCAATTTGAGGCAGGGAGCTCACCAGAGGACACAAGACAAGATCAGTGGAGGCAAGAATCACAGAAGAACAACTTCAAAAAAAAGAAAGAATCAGACGGGTTTTTCTCTGTGAAGTCTACCACTCATTACCATTGGTAAGAGGGTGCGAGGAGGAAGAGGAGGAGAAGAAGGAGGAGGAGCTGTTGGAGACAGATGACAGGGAAACGGGGGGGCTCCAGGCAGAAATCTCCAGAGCTTTTCTGAGTACCGGTTACTCTGAATACAATGGACCCAGCAGAGAGTCTGTCCACCGCAGTGACCAGAGCCGCATGGAACTCCTTTGGAGGAGCTAACAGGAGCATTGTTGAGACAGAGAGTTGCATTAGTGAGTGGCACAGATACAGAATATTCCAAGGTATTGAAGTCTGTGCTCTGGGAATAATGTTGCAATCATGTATCAAATTAAAGCAGATACTAGCTTCCATCTCCTTGCTCTATCTGCTGCGTGTTTCACTTTGTTATTGTATTGCTTTTTTAAATATCTGTATAAACTAAATAAAGTTCACTAATTATTCACTTACTCTGACTAAATAAGTTTTATACAGACACAACCTCTGCAATCTCACTCAGTCTTGATTGGGCCTTTATCTGCTATTATTTTCATTTATCACACTTAGGTGGTTTACATTTTGTTAAATTTCTGGCAATATCTTCAGAATCAGAATGTGTTGTGTGATACCTCTGCCACTCTATAGAGCATAAGCCTTTTGTGAATGTCCCTGGATGACGATGTGCCAAAAGAAGATAACCCCGCAACTTTATTGCTGTGAACTAAAATGTGAGATCAGCTGGGCTGCAACTTACTGATTGTGTAAAACCCACATATGGGCCACTGCTACTGAAACAATGCAACTGCGGCTTACCTGCTACACTACGTAGAGGGTTCATTGACTGGGGTCTGGGGGCCATTCTCCAAATTTGAAGTGAAACGTAATGCATCCCATTACGCTTTGATCAGTCCAGCTGATAAATATCTGACCACATGAGGGCACTGACAGAGCAGTGCAATAGCATTGTAACATGGCCAGTTTCTGCTTTTAATATGAAAATCTTAATGACCAAAACAAGTTCGTGACCGGAAAGGCATTTTTCAAATTAGCAGCGTGCGTTGCATGACAGGGAACAGTGCTGCAGCAGGTTAAGGTGTGCGTAGTTCTCTTAAGCAAATCCGCAGCCTGGTCTCAACCTTCTTTGTGCAATTGACAGAGGCAAGATGACCTGGAGATGTTGCAACCTGCAGGGTTTTTAAAAAATAGTATTTTGCATTGTAAAACCTAATAAAGTACTTATGGGTAATAAGATAAGTCACATGTGTTGGCCTAACTAACGGTGTGTCATGTCAAATCCTTGATGTGCCCTTTTTATGTATAGCGTCTGTATATTGGAGTGAAGGGTGTAAAATATACGGTGTATCACTGGGAAAGTTCATTTTGATTGATGTCACCGTTTCATTTTCTTCCCTTTTCTACTCTGATTGTCTGACAACTTGGGGAAAAGGTTAAATTCTCTAAAGTGGGTATGGTTTCAGACCTTACCAGACGGTAAGGAGCTGTGTTCTGTTACAGCGCTTGAGATATACCAGATACTGGAAACATTATATATCTGACTCCAGACACAAACTACAAATGGCATGAAAACAACTTTAGGTTTGTATACAACTTACATCACACCAATATGCATTAACATGTAAATGTCACAGTAGGGTACATGCAAAAAGATGGGAAATATGTTGGCCACAAGCAATCACTACTCGCATCCATTAGAGGATGCATGTGTTATGTCATTGCTTGGTGTTAAGAGCCACAACAGAAATTATTCATATGAAGACATTATCCAAAGCGCTTCCCGTCAGTCCAGCACTTCCTGTTTTAAATGAGAGAAAAGCATGTTTTCTGGAGAGTCATGGAAGGGTCAACTAGTCACAGTTTACATAGTTTTACATTTTATGTTGTACATTTTGCCTGTTCTATTTCAGCTCACGCTTTCTAATTTAATTCTAACTAATGGAGCATTTATTTATTCCCTTTTTTTTCACTTTGTGAAAAATAACTCTAGTGTAACATTTTATTTGCATAAAAAATGACTTAAGACAAGTATGTTTTTTTTTTTTACTTGATATTTCCATTTTAAAGTGTATAAAACCTTTTCTTTAAGTTATGTCCAATAGATGCATAATGGAAACAAAATAAGTACTACATAAGCCGTTTCCATATTCATAGTATGATAAACATGACACCAGAGTGTATGATGATCTGGAAGATCCAAGGCAGTAAATATTTTACAGCTCCCAAGCCTCTCCCCCCCCCCCCCCCGCCTTAAACGGTGGCACATTTGGAAGGTAATTTAGTTTGTGGGTCGAGGAGCAGAGTTGAGTACGTAGGTTGTGACTCTGCTAAATGTAATGAATGCTGCCGGCGTTGCGCTAAAAAGGGTTTATTGGAAACATTCAATGCAGACAGACTAGGAGTGGCTGACAGATTGAGCACACATGAACTGAACGCCTCACGGCGGCAGAGCACAAGTGATGTGATGAGTCGATCTGGCAGTGAGTGGGTGAGTGAGGCAGGTATGTGAAGGCTGGGGGACAGGTGAGCGGAGGAGGAAGTGGTTAGTGGCAGCAGGTGGAGCGGCTCATGACACTAAACAGCTAATTCTGCTATGAACTTTTGCTTGCTGTCATTTATTGGACTGGGTGATTAAAATAAAAAAAAAGGACATTTAATAAATATTGTAATTTTTATTAACTTGTTCAATTACAAACAGAGACATTTTCTTACCCTGACGAAGATGCCGCCTCACACCATCACCCTCCCCCACCACACGAAAATCTGTTTTCTATCGGCAGAGATGATTTAGAGAGTTTCTTAATGTCACCACGTGTACTGCTTGACCCAAAAATGCATTCCGCTAAGAATAAAATGTGGCAGCTTTGAAGAGGAAATAAACAGGCATTTTTTTTTTTTTTTTGCCAAGAATAATTGTTAGACTAAAGAAACAAATTGGCCAAACACTTCTTAGAATGTAGTTTGAACAGGCTGAAAGTTAATTGTATATGAAGATACATGTTTGTGGTAGGTCTGGAAATAGGGCAAAGGTATGGAAATAATGGTCTGTTTAATGCAAAAGCTAACGTAAATATAACAAAACTGAAAATGAAATGCCCCAGATGCAAAAAAAAAAAACGCTTCAGGGAAGCATCTTTGAAGTCAGGACATGTGAACAGATATCCTTTATCCAGTCACAACTTAGATGGCCACAGGCACCATCTTTGGTGCTCTTTAAAAATGCTCACCTAACAAGATTTAGGATGAAAAGAGGCGCCATAAAGACCCCTGACCCAGCTGCACCATGTGTTGAGCTGTCCCTCTCCTCGGTCCACAGCTGACAAGAGTTATTCTGAGATTAGATTCCAACAATTTTTTATTCCCATTGCTCTTCTTAGCCTTGCACGTAGAAAGTTAGAGAACAATGACATGCTCATACGACTTCTCACTGGGGCAGAACAAGGCAGAAAGAAGATGATGCAGGAAGAAAAACACATGGGGCAGAGAGCTGGAATCGACTACTGTCAGGCATTATAATAGGCTGAGACAATTAACCAAACGATATTGACACTCGAGGCTTAATGTCTGAAATATGTGCATTTATTTAATGAGCTTGTCTAATGCATTGACTGGGGAGAGTCAGAGCTGAATCTACATACTTATCCGCACGGGGATATCTTATTACGGCGGGCACTATATAATTTTAGTTTAGCTACCACGAGTGCTATTTTCTTCTGTAAGCCCAGGGAAGCTATGTTTGATCTATTAGTCAAGATATAATTGTCAAGATTACATTTTCCTTGCTAGAGGAGCGTGCTAAAAATGAACATGTTCTTATGGACATTTCCCAGCACGTCTGTAGATAATTACTTCAAATTACAGAGGAAAAACTTCCATCTTCACAGCAGAGTATGCAAATTCTGGCCAGCTTCTGTGGTGAAGAAGAGTCAGTAACTGCTTTGTTTGGAAGAAAAAAAATAGCTAAACTAAAGCCATGGGTTTTAGATCAGCTTTTAGAATTGCGACAACAATGATTTTACTCATGGCCGGCTGTGGGGAAATTGCTTGACCGCCCTAATAAAGGCATTAAACCTCACCCAGCATCCCTAAAGGACACAAAGGGGGGATATTTTTTTTTATTATTTCGGGTTATTCCAGGCTTCAGAGGCAGGTAGGAATCAGGGTATATCAGGGTTATGAAAAGTTCTGACTTTAAAACTGGCAAAATCCATCATACCATACCGCTTAACCATCTGATATTTGGTCTGATGCTAGAGAAAGTGGTAGAATGACTGCAGATTTTCATTGGATGAAATACTACTGGTTGCATAAACACAGAAGATCAGGATTGAGCTTTATTGCAATTACATAGTATTATCTCTCTTTATTTATTTATGTATATATATATATATATATATATATATATATATATATATATATATGAAATAATCCAGTGAAAATAATCCACTGTAGTGTTTATTGCAATTACAATAGTATTATCTCTCTTTATTTATATATATATATATATATATATATATATATATATATATATATATATATATATATATATATATATATATATATATATATTAGGGCTGGGCAACGATTAAAATATTTAATCGCGATTAATCGCCCTGATTAATCGCGATTAATCGCATTGTATTTACAAACTCCAAGAATGAATTCAAAAGTAGTGTAAAGAGCACTTTTATTTTAATGTTCTGCTGCCATATGAACCAAAGTGTTGTAACATTTGTAGCACTTATTTTATACTGGATATTTTCAACCCATCTATTGAATTTAGTGTACTAGTTGATCTTTTCTTCATAAGAGAACAGCAAGCACTGCAGCCAAAATATGGCCTTTTTTGACCTGCTGTATATTAGCCAGTCCCTAAGCTTGATGTATCATGAAACTGTTGACCTTTTGGGTTTTGTGGTTTTTATTTTATTATTACAATTAAATAATAATAATAATAATAATAATAATAATGTTATGTTCAGTGTTTTTTCGCTAATCCACCTCTTATATATTTCAATCCTTATGTAATTTTGTCTGTGTTGTGTGCACCTGCCTGTTGCTTTAATCCTATACATTTCCCCGTCGTGGGATAAAAAAAGGATTAGCTAATGTTATCTTATCTTAAATAACACTTTTTAATATATGTACTGGGTTCTTTCAAGGTCTTAATTACATGTTATGTGTGGGCTCCAGTAACATCCATCCATCCATCCATCCATCCATCCATCCATCCACTGATCTACCTGGATGTTCCATGGAGGACTGAAACGCCTCAGTCAGAGACATCAGTCTGTGGGTCTGTCGGGGCAATGAGAGAAGTTTCGTCTCCTCTCTCCGTTTCTGGGGCTCAACGTTTTCATGTTTTTTCACGTGCTTAGATAAATTTGTTGTGTTTCCACTAAAATGAACCGGCTTTTTACAAAACATACAGCTTGATTTCATTTACGGTATTAAAATAAAGCCAAACGGTGCTACTTCCCTGTTCATGTTTTTTCGCTGCTGCGGTCTCTCTCAGCTGTTTCTTTAAGTTTGTCAGATGGCGCTGAAGTTTGTGTGAGAGCTGAGTGGGCGGGCCAGGCTGAGCCTGCGTGCTGATTGGCTGGCGCTGCTGAGCCATGTACGAGAGGGGAGGGGGAGAGTGCTGCTGCATTCAGCGCGCCTGCTGACTGACACTGACTGAAAGCATTTGAGCAACATGCGTTAATGCGCGATAAAATAAATATCGCCGTTAATAGTCTAATGAATTAACGCGAAATTAACGCGTTAACTTGCCCAGCCCTAATATATATATATATTAGGGCTGGGCAACGATTAAAATATTTAATCAGGGCGATTAATCGCGATTAATCGCATTGTATTTACAAACTCCAAGAATGAATTCAAAAGTAGTGTAAAGAGCACTTTTATTTTAATGTTCTGCTGCCATATGAACAAAAGTGTTGTAACATTTGTAGCACTTATTTTATACTGGATATTTTCAACCCATCTATTGAATTTAGTGCACTACTTGATCTTTTCTTCATAAGAGAACAGCAAGCACTGCAGCCAAGATATGGCCTTTTTTGACCTGTTGTATATTAGCCAGTCCCTAAGCTTGATGTATCATGAAACTGTTGACCTTTTGGGTTTTGTGGTTTTTATTTTATTATTACAATTAAATAATAATAATAATAATAATAATAATAATAATGTTATGTTCAGTGTTTTTTCGCTAATCCACCTCTTATATATTTCAATCCTTATGTAATTTTGTCTGTGTTGTGTGCACCTGCCTGTTGCTTTAATCCTATAAATTTCCCCGTCGTGGATAAAAAAAGGATTAGCTAATGTTATCTTATCTTAAATAACACTTTTTAATATATGTACTGGGTTCTTTCAAGGTCTTAATTACATGTTATGTGTGGGCTCCAGTAACATCCATCCATCCATCCATCCATCCATCCACTGATCTACCTGGATGTTCCCTGGAGGACTGAAACGCCTCAGTCAGAGACGTCTGTGGGTCTGTCGGGGCAATGAGAGAAGTTTCGTCTCCTCTCTCCGTTTCTGTGGCTCGACGTTTTCATGTTTTTTCACGTGCTTAGATAAATTTGTTGTGTTTCCACTGAAATGAACCGGCTTTTTACAAAACATACAGCTTGATTTCATTTACGGTATTAAAATAAAGCCAAACGGTGCTACTTCCTCTGTTCATGTTTTTTCGCTGCTGCGGTCTCTCTCAGCTGTTTCTTTGCTAAGTTTGTGTGAGAGCTGAGTGGGCGGGCCAGGCTGAGCCTGCGTGCTGATTGGCTGGCGCCGCTGAGCCATGTACGAGAGGGGAGGGGGGGCGGGAGAGTGCTGCCGTGACAGTGCGCTGCAGTCAGCGCGCCTGCTGACTGACACTGACTGAAAGCATGTGAGCAACATGCGTTAATGCGCGATAAAATAAATATCGCCGTTAATAGTCTAATGAATTAACGCGAAATTAACGCGTTAACTTGCCCAGCCCTAATATATATATATATATATATATATATATATATATATATAAAAATACATAAATAAATACATAAATAAATAAAGAGAGATAATACTATTGTAATTGCAATAAACACTACACTGGATTATTTTCAATGGAATAGGAGTATTTTAATGTTTGAAATGAAATGTTACTATGTTACAAATTATTTGTAAATGCTGTGATACAGTGATATTTTTATTCTCAGGATAATTAATATATCATGATAGTCCAATTCTAACAACAATCATATTGCTTTACGGAACAGTGAAAAAGTTATAACTTTGGACCTCTCAAAAGAGCCATGGTAATTATGAACGATGCTGCTCTCCCTGCTAAATCTCCCACTGGCATCAAAAATATTAACTGTTAATTAAATCTTTCTTCCAAAGTATTTGGATATTCCAGCAGGACAAACCATACAAGGAGAAAGGTTTATCCTTAATTTTATTATTTCACTTTTTAATACTTTTGATAGAACATAGCACGAGCTCGTTGTAGAAATGCAAACCACTTGAACGTTTGCGTGAAAAGGTAAGCTGGGAAACAGTCAAGGTATTTGGAGAATAAGTGAATTTAATTTCAGTTACTAGGTAAATGTGAATAATCAGAGGTATGACTTTCTTTATTATAACAGTGTAAAACAAGTTTAATTCTGCATTTTTTTTTGGGGGGGGGGGGTCTCCTGGGAGGGTTTAGCTTATCTTGGGTATCTGTTGGCTTTTCCTCACCATTACACTAAATCACAGCATTAGTTAAAAAAGTGCTTTAATCAGCCAAAACGTTTTTAAAAATCGGCCAGCGTATTCCTGTGGACCCAGTAAGGGACATTAAGAGCCAGTCAGAAACTTTATATGAAATGGATATAGATTAATGTTGGATTACTTTTTTTGTCAACATCTATAAAAACACAGATACTGTTGAATAAGCTTCTCTCTATATCCAGATCTCTTTTAACCCTGCATTTATTGGCAGTTTTGAGTTTAGCTGCAGAAAAAGTCTCGCAGTTCTCCAAGTTTTGCTGCTGGGAGAGATTGCTGTTTGGATTGAAATACATTTTATGAAATTGGAAAGGCCTTGAAACTCTGCATTGTTGCACTGAAGCTACTCAAGATGCTAAAACACGAGCGATTGTTTTGAGACAATGGAGACGTAGGAATAGAAAAATAGCAGATTCTTCCAAGAGGACAGATGGATGGATTTTGTTTTTAACTCAACATCAGCGCTTTAGCTGCCCGGACTTTACCGCAGTGTTGTAGCTCATTAAGTGGGTTTTTCCCACTTAGTTTTCACAAACACAGACTTGCTGCAAGTGTTGAAGGCTCGTCTTTGATTTTTTTTATTCACTTTGATTCCAGTATTTTCCTACTTTTTTTCTTGGTCCGCGTTGTGCTGCAGGCGGTGTTTGTTTGACTTTTGTTTGCATATCAGACACTGAACATTGTTCTTTTTAGGTGTAAGTGTAATGTGAGCTATCATTATAGATAAAAACACCTTTCTATACTTAAAGCTTGGGTCTGGGTAGAGCAGCCCCAACTGTGACAGGCATCCGCTGCTGGACAACCCAGTTAGGCTGTTTTCATTTAGAAAGAGCTCTCAACTGATGAAAGCATATTTAGCAGGTTTCCCCCATACCTAATAGCCAAGGAGATAACCCAGGCAGTATAAAAATCAGTAAATTAAAAGAAAGTCTGTAACTATTAACAAATGTATTTTTTAAATAAATATTGCAGTTGGCTTTTGTCAAAAAATGTTTAATTATTTTGCTTGTTTGCTTGACTAATTTCAAGAAAATAAATCACAGGTATTATAGGTTCAACTGTACATTCTGTATTGTGGCAACACCTGTTTTCCTTCAATCTGTTTTAATGGAGAAGCCTTGGTACAAGTATTACTGTATATCTCGTAATACAGTAAACTGAAATCCACAGACCCGGATGAATTTGTTGGGACCCTTGGTAAAGGTGTGTAAACCCTTTAAAAATTATACTGCGAAAAAAATATATAGAAAAATAGGATTTTTAATTTTAGTGGGGATAATTGTCATATTTTGAAATACTTTTTTTAAATCCCTTAACAATGTTCCAATTTGTAATCTGAAATTTTGTTCCCCAGAGGTATAAATTCAACATAACACAAAGGTATACTTGTGTTATGTTGAATTTATAGCTTTGTGTCTCAGCTACTAACCAAAAAGCTAAAGACAAGATAACGTTCAGATTGGCCACTTGGTTGGATAAGGACCCATATAATGTATATTCTTGCTATAAAAGAGACAAGTGGGATGGGAAGGCTGGTAAAACAGGGGTGGGACGGTTGAACTCTTATAGGACTTTAATTTCAGCAATGTTCTTTGGTCAAACAAGACTAAGATTGAGCTTGACGACAACACCTCTCCAAAAGGGTCTATCATATAGCAAAGGGTGAATATGACAGATAAAAGTGAATGCAGATTACTTAAGGGATAGTGTGGATTGTTTGAAGCGAGAGCATGTAGTTTACTGTAAATAATAGTTCCCTTCCTTGTAGTGGTAAGATTTTATTTTACTGAGTTTGTTGAAAAGTAAAAAAAAAAAAATGCTGGGTTGAGGCTAACAATCTCTCAGGTTTGCTGACTTAGTTAGATATTGAAGATCATTTCAAAAGAGACCGTCAAATCAACGTTGCTGTTTTTTTCTACTCAATAAAATCTGTGTTACCTTGTGAATTTACCGCTGGTTGAGACTGCCAGCTCAAGTGAAACGCGTCCGTCCATCCTAACACTGCCAAGAATGCAGCACATTTTGTGGATTTCGCATTAGCAGTGCAGCAGCATCCACGGCGGGTTGTTTCTGAGCTTTCAAGGTCTGCTAATGGTGGGAAAAATTATCCTGGTGGACACATGATCTGATCCGCTGCTTCCACGCATCATCTGACGAGGTAAACCGATACAGCCGGCAGGCTCAAACAATATCAAGTCATACGGTGACATGGATGCATTTTGGCTGAAAGAAAGAACGCAGCGTGGAACCGTGAAAATGCCGATGTTCACAATTCGCTACAACAATGCATCCTATGTATACAAACATTTTCCGTTTGAGTTGATTGCTGAAAACAGCCAAAACAGGTTATGTCAGAACAACAGCTACCTTTTAACACATCACTAAAGTGCACCTTGACCTTTTTTTTAATGCCATTTTTAAACAGAAATCTGATGGATTCTAGCAGTAAAACTAAAAAAAGGCTCATCATTGGGGTTTTCAGCAGGATGATGATCCAAAACATTTGGCCAAATGCTCACCAGACACTAAATTTCATCGTTTTGTCCTAGGGTACTCTGTCCTATCCTCGAATCGTACAGAAAAGCTGCCGGGTGAACCAAAGAAAAGAGAGCATAAGAGAGAACCCAGGACTCTGGAGGATGGAGAGAGTTTGTACAAACAGGAATGGTCAAAAGTCCCTCTCTATTTATACTCTAATGTTGTTAAATGTTACAGGAGAACAGTAAGTGTTCACAAATTGGGGAAAAAGAGGGTTGTAAAAAGTATTGATACCAACAAATATTGTACTATTTATTGTACTCTAGCGATTTTGTAAAAAAAAAAAAAAAATCCCAATAATTTTCTGACATTATTCAGTTATTTTCCCAACTGAATAAATTAACTCAACCTAAAGGTTTTTCTTTTTAAACCCAAGTGTTCACCGTGAGATTATTTTACTGCAATAAAACATTCCTCTATTTTAGTCTGTTTACACAACCTCGCTAGAGGAGCTATTAAATTTGCCTGTCTTTATATAGATGGATGACAAAACAAGCTGAACACTTAATTATTGAAGCCCGTAGCTGTATTTCCCGTGGTCTGTCTTTGCATCCCAAAATGATTTCAACCCCGACTAACTGCCACTGTATAGTTCCTACCCCGGTGTTAATTAGGTGCGTTTTTTTTTTTTTTTTAATGAAACAGGAGGCTTTTACACACAGATAATGCACTGACGAATCATTTTCTAATACTCACTGACCTGCCGAAGAGAGGAAAAGGCAAAAATCTAATTACCACTTCCAAACACTTCCGCACAATGCACCTTTTCTTGTATACAGACAGGCCTAACTCTATCATGGCCACATTTAGAAACCGCCGATACATCAGGAGCAATTTCACGATCGATACCCAACCCGAGGACATTAAAGCGCACCCAGAACCACAACCACACAGCTCAGTCCGCGCTGAAAACCCATAAGACCCAACGCTATCACAAGTCTTCCTTTTTACGCCTGATCATTGCAACTCCAACATGACATGAATGTGGCAGCAAAGAAAACGAGGTCTAATTGGGCTGAATGTGAAAACACCTGAATGTGTGTGTGTGTGTGTGTGTGTGTGTGTGTGGACAGCTTTGAGGGAAACAGAAAGACACTGTGCTGCTGTGTATAGCGAAGCCTAACGAAATGAAAAGGAGGACACACTGCCAAGCCTAAATAATGTTCTCCTGACATATTATTTCCGTAATTCCTGTAATTTGTGCTTTGTGGACGAGCAAATACGCCACAAAACAGATCGTCCCCTCATTTTAGGGGCTTCTCCTTTAGTGTTGTGTGAGCCGCGTATAAGCAACACGGCAGACCTCCTTTGGAAGGAAACGCCGCGAGTCGCTGGCGAAAAGGAAAAACACAGGTGCAGCCGGCATTAGTGATGGCCTCATTCCATTGAAGTGCTGCGGACTGACAGCGAATCAGCATGAAAAATCCAAAAGAGCTCGAATTGGAACACCTGAATGGACTGCGGCTATCATTATTAGCTTTATTATTCACACCTGTGCTTCTCATGCTGCGCTATAGCAAAGCATCAATGTAACCTTTTTTTTTTTTTTTGGCAAAACCAAAAATCATGCAACTGTTAATTTTGATGTTACTCACAGCATGAAGATTAAATAATTACCCATAAAGGTAACTTTGACTTATCTGTAATAATCACTAAAATTAAATGAATTGGGAGTGAAAAGGAAAGAAAAAAAAAACAAGGTTTGTGGTTAAATCAATTTCTGTTAAAATCCTGATGGCAGGGTAGAGAAAAGGGCACAAACAGCATGAACCCATCAATCTCTTCCCGCTAGCTGCGAATGTGATGGGGTGTTTTTGTGGTAGCACACAGTCGGATCCTTGAACCAATTAAGCGATATTTTAATGCCCCAGGACGGCGCGCTCTTTTTTTTTTTTTTTTTTTTACTTTAATATTCCTCTTGCAGCGCAACTGCTGCTTCAGAGATTCAACGAGTAGCAAAGCTCGGATTGATTGGCGCATTCAGTCAAAACATAACTTCACAATCACTCCTGGCTGGAATGCTCGTGGAGCGCTTACCATTCAGCAAACATTCCTGCATCGGCAATCACACATGAGCAGCAATCGCTGTAATTTAAACATCACATTTAGCCCCGAATCGTCTTTGTTTTCTAAGACAGAGCACTGGCTCTCTGTGTTTGCTTCACCAATTAATGATTTGCACAAAAAAAAAATCTAAATTAAAGGAATGGGTGTTGTTGTAAACAGTATTCCTTTTCATAAAGCTTAATCAGTCATGCCTTTCTCTTGTGCCACTGCATTCAGTATGAAACGCGAAAACACAGAAAAGGCGGTGCATTGTTGTTCCCCCCTGACAGGCTGGCTGCACAGCCCAGTGTGTGGAGGATCTAGCACATCAAAGCAGATGCAGTGTTTTCATGAGTTTATCACAGACAGGCAACCGTAAGGATTCAAAACTCCCTGCAGAAACACTTGTCAGCTAACCCAGAGTGCCTTGCAAAAGTATTCATACTCCCTGGGCTTTTTCTGCCTTTTTTTCATGATGGAACCACACAAGTCGGGGCATTTAATTGCCATTTTATGTGATCGACGCAATGCAAAGTCACGCATAACTGAACTGGAATGAACATTGTCAAAGATTTTATATATTTTTTTACAAACAGAAATCTGAAAAGTGCAGTGTGCATTTGTATTCCGAGTCAATACAAATGATTATGTGGTAAAATTTGTATGTCTTTTTTGTCTAAACCAGACACGTCCAACTCCCGTTCTCAAGGGCCGATCTCCTGCACGCTTTAGTTCTGTCCCTGCTCCGACACATCTAACTCCGATTAATGATTTACCTTCTCAGTCTGTCATAGGGGTGGACGATATAGAAAAAAAAAGCATATCAATAAAATAGAAATCATATTGATCTATTTCAATAATTATCAATAAATTCAAAACATATATTTCAAGCGCTGCCTTGGCCATTTTATGCTGTTGCTTAGCAATAGCCACCTATTTTTAGATAAAGAACACAAACACTAAATTCAAACTCAACCCTTTATTCAACCAACTTTTTAGCAAAACTACAAGTTTTAATAAAAAAGAAACAGTGCTCTCTGAACTCTTTGAATGGGGAAGCGTTTTGGGGGGGCAGAACATTCCTGGATCTGCGATTGTGATTGGTTGGGAGGATGTAATGACTGTAATATTAACCTACCTGGCTAGAATGCAAAAGGAAAACTGTTATTCTATTGAACATTTTATAGACCCTTTTTTCTATCATCGATTTACATCTATTGATTGATATATATGTTGAACCAGGACAACACCTGAAGCACGCAGGACCCCGGCCCTGGAGGACTGACTTTGGACACCGCTGATCTAAAGCAGGTGTGTTTCTTGTTGTCCAGTGGGAAACTTCGCCTCAATCTGTAGTCCTTTGTTACTTCTGACAGGTTTTCTTCCAGAATTACATTGCATTTAGCTCAATTAATCTCTCCTGCTTATGGAAAGCATCTTCACAGCACGATGCTACCACCGGCATGTTTCCCAGTAAGGAAGGTGTGCTGAGGGTGATCTGCAGTGTTCGCTTTCCACCACACACAACACTTTATTAAGTAAGCGATGGGAAATCAATTTTGGTTTCATCTACATTGACCATCTTCTCTTACCTGCTGGCTGGGTGTCCCCCTACATAGAATTATGACAAACGGGTCCGTCAACACATTCTCTCACAGGAGCTTCAAATCTCTGCTGCTCCTCCAGAGTTGCTGTGGGCTTTTTTAGCTGTTTCTGTTATTAGTTCTTCCTTTGCCTGGCCTGTCTTTTTTTTTCTGTGGACAGCCATGATTAGATGACTTCTGACGGACACTGGCTGCACTCTAATTTATTTAGAGGCATCATAGAAAAGAGGGATGAGATCAAATGTACACAACACTTGTTAGATTTATTTAGACCCATCTCTGAAATATTTTTAAAACCGTGTTTCAACATCTTTCCACTTAAAAATCATGGAATGCAACGTGTATTAAATAAAATATCAATAAATTGCTTTGAAGTTGGGGGGGTTGTGAAACCCTCGCAAGCTACTTCCAAAAGAACCAGGAGATCACTTGAACTTTTTTGGACGAATCGACAGGAGGAGAACTTTTCTCCCTAGACGGATGCGAGACAGAACAGGGAGGATAACATGAACGCAGCGTCTATTTTACTTTTTCAGAGTCAAATGGCTGAAAACGAATGCACTCCGACAGCAGCTTAGATTCAATATACGCGTTCACACAAATCATTTAGAGGCGCAAGCCTGGTGACACTAAAACACAAGCTTTGTTCAAACAAAGGGTGCAGTCAATTGTTTATTGATATAGCCCTTTACACAGCCAATAAAGGCGACCGGAGCGCTTTACAATAAAACAATCGAAAGACATACAGAAATAAACAAATCAAAGCAACGAACCGCAAGAACAGGCTATAAAGATTAAACATCAGAATTAGACTCTAACTATGCTACGTACTAATATTAGGCAGGCTAAATAAATTCGTTTTTCAAGTTTGATTTAAAAAAGACTGATCAGTGGTGGAGCGTAAATCCAGATGGAGCTGGTCCCAGAGTCTGGGCACTGCTACTGAAACAGCCAGATCACCTCAGTGTTTGGACCTGGTCCTTAGTATACTTTATAAAAGCTGAACAGAACCTAAAAGACCTGCCCAACTGTTCCAAGAGACAGCATATAGAGAGAAACATAAAAAAAGGCCAAGGATGGATCCTTGGGGCATCCCACCAGAGAGAGGAGCAGTGGTGGAGTTATTGAAAGCTACAGAGGAAGTAAGTTCTGTCTGTCAGCAGAGGAAGTAAGCCAATTTAAGCCGTGTGAAACAAACAAATGCAAGCATCAAGCACCTCCTCCTCCTCGTATACACAACACGATAACCCACAGAATGGCATGATGCAATAGGGCTTTATTCATTCACATCTAAAAACCATAATGTCAAGTCTTTGTATGAGGAGCTAAAAACGACGTGCACAGCCATCCTGAGATGAATCAAAGCATCGTGATCAGATAATGCCCTGCCTTCTGCACCTTAAGGAGCAACCGCTTCAAAGCATCTCCAGGAGTTCCAAGGTTAAGAGCATCCATTTTCATGAGATCATCGGCGCAGACTCTGCGTTCTGTATCGACGTTGCGCTTAGCCCAAAAATGAAAAGGTTAGGAGGGGTTGAAATACACACAAACCACCTAAAAACATTAAGCGATGAGTTGCTACAGGACGTCTGTGCTGACCTTCGCTGAACTAGCCAATGCGCCGCCCTCCAGCTAGGTGTACCTCATATTACCAAACACTAATCTTTGATCACAAATCTATGAGAGTATCCTGAAGGGACAGATGAATGTAACGGATGCTCATTGCACGAGCGCGGCGAAACCGCGAGTAGACAAAGAGAGCGAGTGCTTCAGCCGCGCTGAGCGTGTTATCCTTACCTCGAGGGTTGTTGAGCGCAGCTTCGGTGGCCTTTCTGCCCTCCCCACAGTGGCTCTGGTCGAATGGCAGGCATTGCTCCCCCGTCCCCGCCACTACTTCAAGGTTGCGTGCCGGATCCTTGGGCTGCCCAAGGTTCCTCACTCTGTAAACCCTGCGGCTGCTCGTGTCAGACACGTAGAGGACCTCCCCCACTGGGTCCATGGCCAGATAATACTTGTGTGCGGGGCTTGTGCTTGAAAGACAAATCAGACAAAAAAAAAAAAAAAAAGTAGTGAGTGAGGTGAAGCGGTGCTAGATTATGAGATTTTCCTTTTCTTTTTTTTTTTACAGAAACACAAGCAAAACATTTATCTGTCCTTCTTTCCTAGACTTGTTAAAAAATAAACTTCTGCTGATAGAATCGAGGCCCATTCTGAAAAATAAAAAAATGTAAATGCTTTTGTGTAAGTTGAAGACTGGATATTTGGAGGCAATCAGGTTACATCACTAAATAGCCTTAATATGAGACTCTGCCTGCGCTGAACCAAGATTAATGTCGTCTCATTTACATAGTGCAGGTGGGCGCCGTCTCAGCGGCCCAATTGCAAGCAGTGATCCCATTTTTAGGATCGTGCTATAAGTAAAGCTCCTCATTTTCTAATGCAATAATCATCATTTATACTCAACTGATTTATGGTTATGTGAAAGAAAAAAGTTTCAATGACTGTACAGTCGTGGGAAAAACTAAGTGCCCCCCCATGGTCAAGAAGCCTGCTGAACCACCTCTAGCAGCGGTGCCTTGAAGTAGTTATTTGCCGTGCGGCTTTTATAAGTGACTTCTTCGCACTGCGTCTGCTCATTGAAGTTTGCAGACATTTGTTCTGGCGACTCCTTTGCAGTTCTGCAGCCACATTTCGCTCAGCTTAAGGTCTGGACTTTGGCTGGACTGTTTTCTTTGTCCTCCATGCTGCTGAGGCCTTGCAGCTGCGTTTGGGATTGTTGTCCTGCTAATGATCCCGTTCGGGCCAGGCTTTAGCTTTTAGACAGTCAGTCTCACGCTGGACTCTAGAATACCTTTGATATACACGGGAGATCAGCAGTCGACTTGCTGACCCCAATGTGTCAAAGTCCTCTGGCTGTAAAACAAGGCCAACCTGACAGTTGGTATGATGGTGTCGGTGCTAGCATGCTTTGTCTGGCTTTCTCTAAACAGAGTACTGTGAATCTCTAAAGCCCTACTTCGGGCTGGACACGTCCAAAGGAAGTTATTCAGAAAGTCTTGTGGTTTATTCAGATGCAACGTTGCAAACCCGTCATGCTGTCATTTGCTGCCAGGCTTTCACCTGGCAACCTTCCGAGCGAACAGCACTTGTTCCCCGTTTTGTTCTGTTTAACATTTAACATTGTGATGGCTGCGGAGGCTTGAGACGCCGCTCCCGGCGTTCCCTTTGAACACGCACCTTTATGCTTCAGAAAAACAAACTTCCAAAACACTGCTTTAAACCACTGCAATAATATAAATTATTGTGAGTGCGTTGCTCAGCGGCAGAGCAGCACTGCTCCAGGCCAAGCTGTCCAACCAGGGATGCGGCCTTGCACTACTT
Source organism: Fundulus heteroclitus (assembly GCF_011125445.2). Lineage (NCBI taxonomy): Eukaryota > Metazoa > Chordata > Actinopteri > Cyprinodontiformes > Fundulidae > Fundulus > Fundulus heteroclitus. The sequence goes on along the minus strand of NC_046383.1, from coordinate 30,634,226 downwards.
GCAGTTAAAGATGGAATAATTTAGGTGCGGTGGTACATGTCCAAAAACACTAAAACAGAGGAGAAGCCAGCAGAATATCAGTATTTGGGGCTTTTGACGCATGATTAAAGACATATTGTGAACAAAACAAAAAAAAGCTATGATTTGAAAGAATATATAGCAACTTGGGAGTAAAAGGTGAGTTACATTTCAAATGGTAGTAGTTAATAAAATCATCTTTCTTTATAGTACGTTTGCTGTGACATCCTTGAGCACAAAGTGATGGCTAATGATGACAGTTTTGTCAACAACTGATAACCTGATTAACCTATTTGTGAGCTTAGTGTGGCCTCCTCAGCACTCATCACTCCTGCTTTTGGCTCTAGCTCCACAGAGAGCACAGAGCTTGCCATCTCCCATGTGAAAGCTGCTTCAAAGAGAATACTCTTTCCGCTGGCGACCCTTCAACACGAACCATGATAATTCTGTCTTTTTTTGAATTGCACAGCAATAAAACAACAGGATTTAGTATTCAAACAGAGGCTGACATGCTGCAATGTCCACGCCTTGGAAGGCTGACAGCTGGCGAAATGTTTCCAACTTGTGAATATTGCTCCTTAACGTAGAATGATAAACTTCAGGTCGTTGAGAGACAAGTTGAACAGAAATACATATATACAGCTCCACAGAGGGGACATATGTTTCTACATTTAACCCATGCCTTAGAAGGCAGTGTGCTACAGCACTGAGTGGCGCACAGGGAGCAATCTGCGGTCAAGGCCAATGTGAATGGGCAGCAGGAGCTTTTTTCTCCATGGCCATTGCTAATCTCTTTCTGTCTTGCTATTGTTTTGAGACACACCTAGATCTTCTAGACCAATAAACTGCCAAACTCCTGATTTTATAGAGGTGGTCAAACTTCTTAGGTATCAAACAGTGCTTTAGATTTACAAAACATGGGTGCTATTCTTCCTTCTACGTCCCTTGGAAGAACATATGACTTAGGTTTTCCCGTGATCATACTGAGAGCCATGAAAACTTGCTTTTCCCAGGACTGTACAAGGAAAAAAATCCAATAAAAAAATAGTTACAAAATAATCTGTTTTTACCCTGTATCTTCAATGTTTTACTTTCAAAAGTCATAGATTCACTTTTTTGACAACAGAAAAAAATCTGCTACTTCCATCCTATAAACTACAAACAATCATTTTCCAATAGAAGTATTTCTGTAACTAACAACCAACCAACAAAAAAAAAAAAAAAGTGTCATATATGGAGAACCGCTATGGCAAACGCTTTGGGAACCGTAAGCTGACAGTACTGTAATGTTGCTCTTTTTCAGGCAGGCTCTAATTTAGCTGCATTCAGTGGCTCTCTTTACTCTTGCTTTTGGCCCATTTTCTTAAACAATCTGTTTCCCTTGTTGCTACAACGAGTCTCCTATTCTGACTGTGAGCTGTAGTTGACATTAAACTCAAAGTAGTTCTCTTGGAAATGGTCAAATGTTGAGTTTGTAGACCTTGTGTTTCCGGTCTTTATTCTGCTGTCGTGGCCTGTAGAACGCTCTGACTTTGGGCACTCTGTTAATTGCCGGTATAAAATGAAATCAATTTGCTCTGTGCTGAACTGCGGCACTCTGGGACACTGCAGCTAAGCAGTCCAAGGACAACTTAGTGTTCACCATGTCTCTAAGTGAAGATGGAAGATGGTGCTCTTTTCCTAGAAGGCTCGATTGTTTTCTCTAATAACCTGCTGCAGCACAGCACATTTTCTCAGGACTGTTTTACATTCTATGAAACAATGAATATACTCAGTCACAACTACACGTCAAGTCTCTTTTGTTCTTTTCCGACCTTTTGATCTGTTATTTTAGTCAGTTTAGTGTCAGAATTGTACTTGTTACCAAATTCAGGCACTATTCCTTGAATAGTATACAAGCCTCTTCTCATCAAACACCAGATTGTTCTCGTTATATCAAAAAGTAAGTAACCATAAAGCTATAGTTGGTAATCCTGTTCAGAAACACTTGGTTATACTGGCTAAAATGGTCCTTCCATCATGACAGTAGTACCGTAAATACATTATGTATTCAGAAAAAGGAGGTTTAAAGTAACATCAATCTCTGTGGGAGCTACAGGCCTGTAAAAACTCCTGTTGTTTGCACCACAAAACAGGATTGGCCAGAGGTTTGGTCCTGCTCTTACACCCCTCTGTCCATCAAGTTCCAGGGGGATCACCTTATCTATTGGTTGTCCCACATGTCAATCATTCTGATGAGCTCATGTTACGCTAGTTTGCGCGCACGTTCCTTGTTAGTTCTCACTTACTGGCTGTAGATGCACGCTTCTGGTGTTTATGTAGCCAATTAGCTTAGCGGCTAGCTTCAGTGTTAGCCGTTCACTGCCGTTCACGATCTTGTGCATGCACACTTATTCAAAAATTGACTTTTGAATAATTTGAATAATTTTCTTTGTTGTAATGCAACAAAGAAAATTTTTTGCTTGAACTGTAGTTGTTTTTTGTTTTCAACCCAATGGTCTTGTAAAACTCCTGAACCTGCTTACATCCTTTCGCGGGTGAGTTTCCACTTGTAATTTGTTTTTCTGGCTTAGGCTAACAGGAACCCATCACATTGCTTTGCTGTAATATATTACTTTAATCTTGTCTTATACTGAATCAGCAAATGCCTCATAAATAACAAATAGATAAGATTGTTTTCTTCTCTTTTTGTTGACGGACCTTCCAGACTAATTGGGTCCTATCGGGCAGAGACGTTGCAAAGGAATTGTAAATTGTATGGAGGAGTTGAAATAGTGCTTGAAGTTGTTTTGTCACAAGCAAAGATTATGTTCAAAGGACTTGAAGGTTGGCGCGCCTCTAACGAACGGCAATGACGAGAATAGCTCCTAGTTTTAAAGAAGCGAGGTAAGCGTGGAGGCAGGAATCATGCACTAAATGTGTTGATGTGTCGTGTCCATGTTTTAATTTAACCACATTGGGGTTTGTTTAGGAGCTTTGTTTGGTGCACCGAGTCTGGATGACAGTGTTCATATTTATTCAGATTTTCTGCCCGTACATAACTAACACTGTCAAGTCTGAATACTTATGGGCTATTTTAAAAGATGTTTGTGAAAGAGAATTCAGCTTATGTCAAAGCTTCTTTATCTACAAAAGCATGTTTATATTAGGCATGGGAATCATGTCGCTATGGTTTAAAGTATTTTACTTTTACATGAGTTGCCACAGAAAGTGCCTCCATGACTCGAGCTTTCTTTTAGCTGTATGGAGCATAGAGGGAGTCAGTGCAGCAGTGCCACTGCTCCCCTATATTGCCGCTCCCAACCGAATCCTTTTAGAATTAGTTTATTATGCGTTTATTACTGTGTGTGATATTATATGTGCATGTTTGAATTCATGTAGCTAACCTATTTTGATGTGGGGTGTGTTTTTTTTTTTGTTTGTTTTTTTGCATTTTAGGATTAATTTTAATGGTCTTTTCTTGCTAGATGCTGGGGGAAAAAAAACAATTCTAAGTACATTTAATTGGCAAAAAATATCTCATTTTATCTAAAGTGCAAATGAGTAGAATTTTTTTCCACTAAACTAACAGTAAATGTTAACCTTATTATAACTGTTCCATACTGCTGCAGAAATAATATAACAATCATTAGAATACTGTTCCATTTCTGTTTGAAATGAAATTAATTAGATAATGATTTTTGTGTGTGTAAATAGCATACTATAAAACCATGTTTTTTACTTAACATTCCCACTTGGATTTGACCTTTCATCTGCAATAGGCTCTTTTCTGTCTTACTTCAAATGGTCTTGTTGTACACAAGATTTTATCTTGTGTACAACAGACAGTCATTGCCATCATCAAGACTTTTTTTTCAAATTCAAGAACTTTATATTGTCTGGTCACAAAGATGCCAACACATAGAAACCATTCCTCCTAAGACAAGTCAGATCAATTGTTGTTGTTCAGCTTAATAGTCAGATGTTTTTATTGAAAAATCCAGAAAGCTTTAAAGTAACCCACAGATCATAGCTGATTTCCAGTGAAGACAGGAGAGTGGGAGTCCTAACCAGCGCAAACAGCTTCAGACAGACCAAAGTAAGGCACTCTGTTTATATTCTGGGTTGGTGGTTCTGGTGCTGGAAACTGACAGATCATGACCATTTTATTATCTTCCATCTTTTTTTTTTTTAATACAATGTAGAACAAATTGTAAACTGCAGGTTTCAATGAGACAAACGATAATATCAATACATTTAAACTTTTAATCAGTTAATCAGCAGGATGTTGCGCATTGAATTCCAGTTCATTAAGACATCCACCTTATTAATAGTCTGTAGACTAATTTGTGTTACATTCTTACTGTCGTGTTCATCATTAGTGAGCAGATATTTATTGATTAATATTGACATGTTTCTAAGTAAATCTAATAGTTAACCCATACCTAGCAGATATGTCTATGCTCATTGATTGCCTTATGCTAATGCTGAGGATGTATGGTTTTATGTGAGTTTAGATCTCATTGGCTGAGATCATCTATTTGCCAGCGTAAGTTACATTTATTCACATGTCAGGCAGAAACAAGGAGCTGCACGCGTAAGTCCACGCATGTAGAGCAAAGGTGAGGCTACAACTGTATGTTCCATGCATGTGTAATTCTTACCATAAGCTACATCCTCACACATTTTTTTTTTTTTTCCAGATCTGACACCTCCAAGACCACTGGTGCATTTTCAAAAACGTGCCATATTTTATCACTCATATCTTATGCATGCATGTATTCAAGACAGTTTTCTGCTTTTGATGTTAGGTGGTGTATATTTTATTTGATGGCTTTCGCGGTTATTTTCATCATTTTTCAGGCACGTATTTGCTCGGGTACAACAAACAAAGCCAGTGACAGGAATGGAACTGCGGAGCTCTAACGCAGAGGGGGAATAATGGGAAACCCAGACAGCTGCTGCAGCTAAAATGTGACCAAAGCCGAATGAGTCATGTGGACGTATTATTATTTTACAAAAGGCGGAGGGGTTGCTTATTTGGCCGGTGTCTCAGAGGTGAGGCCTGTTTGTGTTACCGTTTCATTAGTCGTCAATGCAGGCCTCGCGCTCACGTTTAGCATACTGTGAACATTGATTTAATTTACCCTCACACTGACTGCGGGCTGCACTGTACCAGCGCACAATGAATGCCAACGCTGTCAGCATTCGGCTGCAAATGGAGGACTTGACTTGCTGATGTACGATGGCTGCAGTCCATTAATTACAAAACCTTTGATTTCAGGAGTCTATTGTGTTTGACTATTGAGACCTGAACACAATGACCTCCCAAAAAATAAAAGGGAATTTAAATTTTGCACTTTAAACGCAGCTAACTGAGTTCAAAGCAACACTTTGTACTCCGAAATCCGATGTCAGCTGGGGTCTGGTCAAAGGCTTGCTGCTAATTAAACCTGAAGACATCCAGTTAAAGTGTTTTTTTTTTCCTTTCCTTTGCCTTTTTCTACGGCCATTCGATGAAAAACACCATTCAATGGACGGCTGAAATGTCAGGAAACAAATTATGTTTGCCGCGCTTTTGCATCTTCAATATTTTTGCTCATTTAAAACCGACAAACCTCTTGTGTTCCGGCTAATGGGTTTCCTAAAATGTCCCTGTGATTCCGACCGCGGCTAAACGCTTCTTTCCCTGCTAACCTTTACTATTAAAAGTTAAAACATCCGTTTGATAATGGCCTCCGCCTTCCAGCAACCCTTAAAAACAAACCGAGAGAAAAATAAAAAAAATCCCCAGCACAGACGGGGGGTGCTGTCAGTCATCTAGTCCATTAAGAGCATAACTGTTTACAGAGTTCAGCCCCTGAACTGCACATCCATAATTTAAACTGGATCCTCTGAGAGTTTTTCACTGACTTTCAGAGTGTGCCCACAGCTCAGCACAGCTTCTTGAGCCTCTTGAAGCCACCGAAAAGCATTTGTACGGTGCATATTCCTGTCTGCAAATCATTCCCCTGGCACTTTTCTTCTGTTCAATCCCAGTGCTTCTGAACGCATTCGCCCTCTGCGGGGAAAATGAGCAACAACAACATCACTGGCAATCCCCCTCCAGCCCTTCCTGGTTCCTTCCACATCTAATGGCAAAACAATGATCAGAGTTGATCTACTGCGGCTACTCGTTTCTCCCTCTCTCTCTCTCTCTCCGTATCAACCATTTGGGCGCTCGGATAACATACTTAATCAGTCATCCTGCTTGATCAGAGTCATAAAGGGACAAGATAGACAGTGGTTTTGAGTTGAGCACTTCCTGTAGTTTCCCTTCAGCAAGCACCTGGGTTTGAAGCCCCTTTTTAGCTGATAGGCACTTTGAGGGGAAGAACGCATGGCTGAAAAGCTTTGAAAGTTGAATAGCAATGAATTATTAATGTATCCGACTTTGGTAGAACAATGGAAGAGAATAAAGAAGAAACACTAACACACCGCCAACTGCGGCGCAAAAAAAAAGAGGGAATCGGGAACTAAAAGCGAAACCTCCAGGGTGGGAAGAAAGAGTCTCCAAAGTGGCATAAGAAGGATCCGGTTCATGCAAACCAAACCAGGGATCGTCTATTTGCATGTAACCCCCCACACGTAACAGGTCTCCTACTGCCCCCGCAAGCGCCTCCGAATTTTGCTGCATTTTTCAGGCGTCTTAACAGTTCGCACTGTTTTATTTCGTGTGGATTTAAAAAGATAAGGCAAAACTGCAGACCCTGGACATTTAAAGCGTTTAGCAAAAAATAAACATCCAATCCCGTCCAATTTAAAGCATGTGTTGATAACCGCATTTTAGCCGCTTGAAGCTCTTATGCGGTCCCTCGTGACTAAATGGTTTGTTTGCGGCAGATATTGACTCTCTGATTCATGTAATTGTTTTAGATAAAACATCGCTTTTGTCCACTTTGCGTTGATTGAACGGTTTATGCCTTAGATTTTGCTATTCTTTCTTTTTCAGTGCGATATCTACACTGCTCTGCTTAGTCGCTTCAGTGCCTTGCAGGTTTTTAATGCCCCTAAAACCCAGAACTGCGTTTCATCAGGTTCTGACTAACCCTAGTGAGCCTCATCAGGATTGTATGTTACAAAAAAAAATCTGAAGAGTGTGGTGTGAGCTTGTGTTCAGCCACTATAGTCCCGTGGCCTCTAAATAAAACCTAGTGGTATAGTTGTAACTAGATGGTAACCAGGGGCCACCTGTGTGTTCTTTGATTACAGCGTAAATGCGTTTTTCCTGTTTTTTTTGTTTTTTTTATTAGAAATACATAAAATGTAACAAATACATTTAGGCAGGAAAAAAGAAAGCCAACACTTAGCAACAGGACAGGAAAGCTGGCTAGACCTGATGAGAAGTTGGGTGGAGCTCATTAGAGGTCAGTAGGTTAAGACAACATGTGACAACATCCTTCCAGCAAAACAACGACAGCAAGAGCTGCACTGGAAAAATTTCCACCAAAGTATATTTAGGTGTTAGAATATGACATTTTACTTAAAATCTGTAGAAAGAGTGGAAACTTAATGTTTCCATCTTATCCGAGTTTGTTATATTGCAAGAAAGAATGAGCAAAATATTCAGTGTCTAGATCCACAAAGCTGGTAACGAAGCCTAAAGGGTTTAGAACTGTGATTACAGTGAAAGGTGGTCCTACAAGGTGCGGACTCAGAGGGGCTGAGTCCGCACTCTGTTCAGATTTTTATTAGCAAAAAGCTTTAGGAACCATGTATCATTTGCCAACCTCTTCACGGTTGTGTTTTACTTTGTGCTGGCCCGCCACACAGCTTAAGTTTGTCGTCATTATGTTACTAAATTTGGAGAAAAAATAAGAAGTTTACTGTGAATTAATACTTTTCCTAGGCAGTGTCCTTTTATGTGTTAGAGTTAAATCTTTTTTTTTCTTTTTTTATCCAAACCCCTGCTTTCGCCATTCACTTGAACGGCTTCACATCCTTTCCAATTAAAACTCTGGCAACTGCAGCGGTGCCCTGCTGAGGTGGACCTACCCCCAGTTGGGAAACAATGGCTGAGGCTTTATGGACTGAAATTATACCCCAATTTCCATATTTACATTTTTGCAGTGCTTGCACACATATACGCACAACGCTGTCCAATAAAAATGCAAACATAAACACCTACCGATGTTATCATATTCACATTGGCCTGTAACCCTAGCATGTTGCAAATCCAGTCTCCTAAAGAAGAACTCGGTGTTTTGAAATTGGATAAACCGCCTCCCCCACAAAAACACCCAGAAGCACACTGAGACACACATATACACACACACACACACACACACACACAAATGGCTCAATATGACCCAAGATAGCCGAGGACACACACACACACACACACACACACACACACACACACACACACACACACACACACACACACACACACACACACACACAGAACGTCTATAATATCTGTCTAATCTTCTGTCAAACACAGCACAGAGCTCATACCACCATCAAGCTCAGGGCCAGGGATGATGGTGAAGCCATTCCCAGACTTGTGCTTTTATTTCGGCTCAGGGAAACGAACGAAGCCGTGTATCCCCCCCCCCCCCCCCCAACAGACTTTTAGTAATCCCCTAAAAATGAAATCCTTGACATTTTGGCTGATTTCCAGTGTACAAATTTAATATTGCCTCGCGGAATCTTAAATGGGGATTTGAGAGCTCCGACTGCAAAAGGGAGTGCATGTTGTCGATGCCGGCCGGCTCGTGTTCGCTCGAGAGAATGCGGGGGTCAACGCAATTTGCAGGAAACAGACCGATCGGCAGTGCAAAGAGACATTTTGCAACATCCTCCGCCTTTTTCTCTTGATACAGGACATGTGTTCGTGGTTCATCGTACAAGCGTACAGATAAGCGGCTAATGAGGAGTTCTCACCTGTGTCTGGTGTCCCGGTTTCTGATAATAAGGCAAGCAGGGGGTGTTTAAAAGACACAAAGAAAACATTGTTATTGTGATGCAGAGGGAAAAAAAAGAACAAGTTACAACAGCAATACACAGAAGGTAATACACAGTGTGAAAAACAGAAGATAGCTTGTCCAGGTTAACGCTGAAGCATCTGAAATCAAATATTCACTAAATATGAAAACCCACAAGTTTCAGCATTGGGAACTAAACCTCGTGATTTATACATTAATGGCATTTAAAAAGTATCCAGGAAACTAGCATTTCTTCCTGCTTGCAGATAACACTTTTTTTTTCCTAAGAAGAGCTTCAATATATTTTAGAAATTCCATCTGGTAAAGTGGTTAGGCTCTACAAATGGTTCTATTTGGGTTTTTTTCATTTGGAATAAAACAAAACCTATTCCTTTTGGCAACCGAGAAAGAAGATGCGATTACCATGGTAGTGGATTTTCAGTAAGGGTTAAGTCTTTGGGAGTAATTCCAGACCATCCAGTTAGTTAGAAGTGCTGTATGCTGGGACGTGAAAGAGTTACTTGCTCAATCACAGATTTCTGGGATTCATACTGATCTGCTTTCTTCTGTTTTTGCTGTTTTGACACAATTATATTTTTAACCTAAATGCGCCAACTGGAATGCTGAGTAAAATGTCACTAGGAACCCCTAGGCTTAATCCTGCAAACCCTGACTTAAATAGAACCAGTTTGATGTGATAAAGTAGGTTAAAAGATCCCACAAAGCAACAAACCGTGCACCTATCTAAAGAAATTGATTTAAGAGTGCATTGGCAGACGGTCCCCGGAGGACCCAGGGAGACATTTAAAGCGTGGCTGGTCTCACATGTCTCAGTTAAGGTTAGAGTTCATGATTCAACAAACAAGAAACAAGAAAGTCGGCAAAAAAAAAAAAAAATGGAACCCACAGGAGATTTTCAAGGTGAAAACCACCGCTGGCCAGCGTTCTGACATCTGCTGAAAAGTCTTCTTGATTATTCTCACGACTTTTTGGAAAATATTCTGACGAGAACAAAGTGGAGGTAATTAAAACGTGGAACTCATCTATCTCTGCATCTCTTCATGTTGGGACTTTGAGCTTGAGTTTCACAGCAGGATAAGGATTCCAATCAAACAAGCAAGGCTAACTCCAAATGGCTAAAAAAAAGGGGTTTTGAAGTAGCCCAGTAAATGTCTGGATTTGTGCCATAATCCCTCCACAGTTATGTAAAAGACCCATTTTCAAATATCGTAAAGACATGATGAAAATTATGGCCCCGAAGGTGGACAAATCCAGGTATTGGATTTAGGGGCAATTACTTTTTTCTTTTTTTTTTTTTTTAACAAAGGGCCTTTTTCTCTTAAAAATTTAATCATCTGAAAACTCACGTTTTATTTACTTAGGTTATCTTTGTTTAGTATTTGAAGATCTAAAAAAATGTGTCACAAAAAAGCAAAAGCAGAAGCTGCAAGGGGGATTTTTTCCTTTTTTTTTTTTAGAACGGAAATGAAATATGTCCAATAAAACTGGACTGAACTGAAATTATGGAAAACATCAGAGTCCGCAGTCCTCTCATAACGTGGGATTAGGCTTGATTCAGATGGTTGTATTCTATCACATTAAATATTAAGTTAAACAGGAAGCTTTTTGGCATTTCCTCTCAGGGATGGGGAGGTATCAGATAGAGACTCTGTGAAACCAGAAATATTAGTCAGAGGTACAATAATGACAGCAAATGAGAGAGTTAAGTTACATAAGGAGAGCACTCTACAGGACAAATGACTGTGCAATCCCATCGAGATTTAACGCTTGAGAAAATACAGAAATGGAGAATGTAGTGCCTGCAGCACAGTAGGAGATATCATCATAATCCACAGAAAAAAAAAAAAAAAAAAAAACGAGTCTTTGTTTCACAGAAAAGCTTCTCTCACATCCTAAAGAGGTAGATTAGGGCCTATGATGTCTGAACCTCACATTTTCTGCCTTTGCATAAAAGACAAACTTCAGAGCCTTCAACTGAGATCAAACAGATCAGTGGTGCTGATGCCAGCCAGAGCTAATGCAAAGCTAACCCTTATCAGCTGAGCTCATTTTTCTTAATAAACATAAGAAAAAAAAAATGGTGAGACCTGCACCCACAAAAATAAAAAACTTCTCAAGGGCTCGACTCACTTGAGTTCCAGTATGGTCCTCGTGTATCCATCCGGATGGACCCTGCGGATGAAGTTGAAGTCTCCGATGTAGAGAGAGCCGTCGGGCCCGCTGGCCAGCGCCACGGGGGCAAACAGCATCATGTCCCGAGCTGCGCCGCTGCAGCTCGGGCCGCAGGGGACGCTGCGATAGAAGCCGTTCCCCATGACGGTGCTGATGACTGGAGGCTGCTGGGATAGGAAGACGTTTTCTCCGTTCCCTTTGTGGAGGATTCCTGGGGAAAGCGGAACGCAATACATCTTTAAAAGCCCTCAGAACATTTTTGCCTGATTCAGTGCATTCCCACGGGGTAATGCGATCCTTTTTTCCTTTTTCCGTTTCTTGGCAAAAGTTTCAAAAAACAGGCGTAATATCAAACGGCACATTCAGCTTTTTGTACTATCTAAATTTCTAATACTTTACTGAATTATTCTTAACATTTTTATGTGCTTCTTCAAGATTATGGCAGCTCATAAAAAGTCACTCATTGTATTCATTGTGACACTTTGATGCGCGCGTGTGTTAGTGACCTCTGTAAAGACAAGTTTTCTCCAGGCCAAACTGAAGAGTGCACCCACCGCTGCGAATGTTGAGGGCATGGTGTTTGTCCAGGGACCATCCTCCAAGATTAGAGGGCACCAGTTCAAAACCATGCATCAGAGCTGTCCTCCTTTCCCAGTGGATGACTGCAGGACATGACTCATACTCATAACCCACCGAGACTGGAAGGCAAACACACAAACGCAAGAGAGCACGTCAGTTTTGTGCAATAATGATGTCTCTGCCAGGCACAGTGGTATCACCACCATCAATGCACACCAATGGGCTACGAGTTTACAGTTTCACAGCTGCAAATATTTTCATTTTCTGCCTACTTTTTTGATATCCTTTTAATGAGCTGCCTAAAAATAAAAAGTTTTTTCTAGCTGTAAGAGGCCAAAAGAAACACGCCGCTGCTCCTTCCTGACTGGTTACAGCCACTGCTGGTCAGGTACCTAAAAGAAGGGTCAACTGATTTTCCTTAGGTTAGAAGGGAGCAGATAGCCCAACTAATTAACTAGCAAATAGCAGCTTTTCCTACTTGTGTTACTGTATAAAAGAACAGAACAGCAAATCAGTGCACAATAAGGATGTTTATTTGAAAATTACTCATTTAATTAGGTCTGGAATACCAGTTTTATACAGACCGAGTACAAGTACAAGTACTTCAATTCAATTCAATTTTATTTATATAGCGGCAATTCATGAAACATGTCATCTCAAGGCACTTTCCAAAGTCAAATTCAATCAGAATATACAGATTGGTCAAAAAAAATTCCTATCTAAGGGAACCAGTTGATTGCATCAAGGTATTGATAAGCAGCATTCACTCCTGGAGAAGCGTATAGCTACAGGGAGAGTTGTCTGCATTGTACATGGCTTTGCAGCAATCCCTCATACTAAGCAAGCATGAAGCGACAGTGGAGATCAGTATCTTCCAGTGACGTGCAGTCAGGGGAGGCAAGTGAGGCCAGGTCTCACTTGTCATCATAGAAAGAAAGAAAATATATAATGATGATATAATATAAATTGTGATTCACTCAGTCTTTTTAATTTTTCATCTAATTTCATCAACTTTGATCATATTTTCTTTAGACTTTTTGCTATTTTTCATGTAAATCCTAGGTGGCGCTTGATAGTGAAGCCGGTGAGGCCGCAGCAATCTTGGCCTCTCCCGGGATTGCGCAATCCCATGTTAACTGCACTGGCTTCCATTCTGTGAATGCATCTTCCTGTCTCTAGATTAAGTTAAATTTTTCAAACAGTTATGAACCGATTTTCCATAAGTTTATGTATGTGGATAGCTTATTGTGTTTTGGTCATCAAACTGTGTGCAGGTAACATGTTTTCGTGCTGCTGCGCGATCATAAACTGCAGAGAACTGGTTGTAGGTGAGGCCGGCAGTTCCTTGGCCTCTAGGCAGGGGGCGCTCAAGGGACACCGCTCCTGATCCCAAAACTGTAGAGTCACAGCAAGTTATGGATGGTTTATTAGCGAGTTTTGCTAAACAAGTAAAGCACTAAAAAGACTCTAAACATACAGCTGGAACGGGACTGATCAAGGAAGGCTTTCCTCCCTGGCAGTGATCTCCACTGAGACTGAGAGACTTTTAAAACTGAAGAAGATAAAGAGAACTTTCACCGGAAAATGACCGATATTTTTGTTCAGAAAGAGCGCCGCATGGACTTAATTTATAAGTAGAGGTAAGACAGCGATAATTATTCATGTTTTGTTTTTGTAATGAAATGTGCATAATGTGGGTTATAGTTTTTGAATGTGTTACAAATGCAGAAATCCATCATAACTCAAAAACCGTTACCAATCACATGACAATTTTTTTTTCATCAAAGAACCAATATTTTTCCATGTATCTTGGTGAATTGATTTGGCTCAATCAGTCTCCTTCAGCACTTTGCAATGAGTCTACTCTGTAGAGTGCATATATTTGTAAATCTGACTCTGATGACGTCAGTTCCTCACCAGCTATGAACCCTACCGCACGTCACTGGTATCTTCAGTTTAGATACTTGCCGATTCCAAGTACCGATACGAAGTACTTAATAAATTGGTACTTATAGATCACAAATATTTTAACTATATCATTGACCAGTAAAAATGACTGACCATCAAGGGCGATGAATACGGTTAGAGCTTCAGTTATCTTCTCTCCTTTTTCTATGGTAGGGTCAGAAAACAACCTCTTGGTGTATATCACCACTACCTGGTATAGAGTGGTATAGAGTATAGAGAGAGCCCAGCCCAGGAGGAAAATTGGTATCGGTTGGTATCTGCCCGATACCGGTATCAATATCGGTATCAGGACACCACTACATTTAATGTTTTACTGTTAACATTTATAGTGTTTATAATGTTAATATTCTATCAGACTGTTACTAATGCATGGTCTTTACTTAATTTTGCAGCTGTAACAATTTTATTCATAAAGAATAGGACAGGCATTTCGTGCAAAGGCATTGTAGCGGAACATCATCCCTGTACGTTTTTGGCAGCGATCAGCGAGAAGACCAGGCATCATCAGGAGTCTGTCTTCACCAGGAAGCCCTGAAATTAGCTGCTTGCTCTCTTAGATGTAATGATACGCTGCGTGTGGCCTCCTTCTACGTCTAACAACTATCACCTGCTCTTTTTTTTTTATGATGCTTGGCAGGGAGAAGTGTGCTGCACCAGCAAGTCACCTCTTAAAATATGTTAAATGGCAACAGGTGACAAAACTGTCGGAGATCTCAAGACATGTAAACAGAAAACATTTACATTGCTCTTTATTATCCAACATCACACACAGATTTAGAAACACATTTTAATTAAAAAATACTAAAAATGTAAACTCTGTATTTATTTATATCTTATCTTTCCTTTGTGGGTGAAAACCTAAAACATGTTAGAAGCAATTGGCAATGCTGCTTGTCAAAACTTGATGCAATCTGCTGGGTTTCCTTAGATAGGAGATTATTTGACCAATCTGTATGTTTGATTGAATTTGACTTTGTAAAGTGTCTTGAAATGACCTGTTGTGAATTGGTGCTACATAAATAACATTGAATTAAACTTAATATCTGGTACATGTACCTCTTTTTTTTAATAAAATACTTTTTAATTATTCTTTAATTATTTTCAAGATCAATAACCGCTCACAAAACAATAAGAGCATTCTTCCTAGACTGCATTGCTTTCCTTGTCTTTAAACTCGAAGCAGATTAACTCAACACAGATTGCATCAAGTGCTTCTTACAGCTGCCATGACATTTATTGAGATTTGACATTGGTCTTAAATTAATTTCTAAATGCTGTATTAACTGCAACATGATAGCAACATTGTTTTGTGCTTTAAAGCACCAATAAGTATTTGTGTGAGGGCTTTGAGACTTAATTCAGTTCATGCCTCTGTAATAAAAAAATAACATGACATGATGCACTGTGGATGTTTGGGTTTTGTTTTTATGATTCGTTTGTGTTTTTTTTTTTGTGTTATCTGGCTCTATTTTTCATTATTCTGTGTCTTGTTGTTCATTTTGACAGTCTGATAAAATCATATTGCTTTTTCTCTGCTACTGTTTTTGTTTTATTTCTGCATCTGTGTCCTGGTGCGCTTGGCTTTTGTTTTTCTGCTCTCCGCACACCCCTGGCCTAATACGCTAATTAGTGGACCGCGCTACTTGTTAAGATGCGTTCGACTTGTCCACTTGTTTACTAGACTGTGAGCCAGTCAGCTTGCAGCATCCTTTGAAGTTTCAACGGTAATGCTTCGTTGGCTGAACTCTCCGGTAGTACTGTCTACAAGAGATGCAGCTTCTGTTCAATTTCGTCTTGTGTGTTTTTTTTTTATTTTCTGCAGTAAAACACTTTGTGATTTCTATCTTGAGAGATGCTACATAAAGAAAGTTATACTCACTCACTCAGTCATGATTTAGGTTTTTGTTTGTTTTGTTTGGACTTTTCTTAATTAGCCTTCACCTCTAAGCCATCATCTTATCAGCTCAGTCTCTCTCACCCCTCTGCTCTAGATCAACTCCACCTGTTGCCACTAATTACTGTCAAATCAGCTCACCTGTTCACCTGTCTACATATACCTGCCTCAGTCATCCACTCACTGCCAGAATGTCTCTTCTGTTCTGATGGTTCCCCGGTCCACATGGCCTGTTCTGGTCTGTCACTACCTGCCTGCATCTTCTGGTTCCCACCATCAGCCATTAAATCATCTGGTCAACTCTGGTCCAGCCTCAGCTGCTACTTTTCATCCTGTTTTCAATAAACCTCTTAAAACACATCTGTTTGGCTGAATACCGGGTTCACCAGCGTCATCCGTTACACGATTATTTACTTATTTGGTAGATTCATGGTCAAATACACTCTCTTTCAACTGTAGTGTTTTAGTTATTGAACATTTTTAGAATTAGTTTGATTTCTTTACCACATTCTTGAACAATGTCCTTAAGGACAGTGCCGTGCATCATAGCCGCAGCAGTAAAGCGAAATGCAGGGTGTGGCCATTCATCCAGCCAGAAGAAAGTGTCTCGGTAGCGGAACAATTAGTTTGGGAAAGCCTAAGGTAGAGTCCAAAACTGACTAAAAATAAACAAATCAATCGGATCACTTAAAGAGGAAGAGATGTCCGTACAATCTGACAGATTTTTTTCATTTTTATATTTTATATAGTTTTTTTTTTTAAATTTAAATCAAAACTGCTTTAACAAAGTATTGGTTTAAGGGTCTGGAGACTTAAGTAACCAGGTTTTTGCTCCTTTTTACTTTTTTCTTTTTTTTTTTTTACATTTCACCTCTTACTAGATTTGCCAGTCACATCACATGTGGAAAAATAAATGATTTATTGTAATCTAATTTTTTATATTTCAATCTGGCATTTCATCAGGGGTTTCTAGGCTCCGGGCAACTAAACATGACACACGTAGTTAATATCTGTGTACAATTATGGAGTACCTCAGCACTCCAGTAAAGTTAGGGATGTAAAAACAGCTGGCTGATCTAATTCATACAGAAGAAAAAGCCATACAGTAAAATAGTGCGTGTGGAAACAACATGATCAGGTATTTTACTTACTTGGTATGAATCCACTGTGTCTGTTGCTTTATTTTGTTTGACATTGAGTTGTTGTTTTCTTAAAAAATGTTTTTATCTATTATGCTTTAACGAGACATCTGCTCTCACGCTGCCTTCTTTAGGTGATATAGATGTCTCACTGTCAGTAGAGGAAACATGAAAAATTAAAGAACGCAATGGTGCAGACTTTCGGGAAAGCCTAAAGAACCTGTGCACTTTTTTTTTTTTGGTTGTGTGTGGAATTAAATATGAAACAGCAATTTTAGAAAAATATATTTCCAAAATATAATGCTTTGTATATGGTGGCGTGAAAAGCGTTGCAATTATCTTGAGAGGCAAATACAATTCTGCAGCTGGCATGAAATCACAGTTCAGAGAAAACCTGTGAGGTTGATGCTTTGCAACCTGATGGGTTTGGTGAAATAAACCATCTGGCTTGCCAAGTTAGCTTTTCTAGCACGCCTCTCTGAAATCCAATTGGAAAAACCATAAGTTTTCAATTATAGTAACAATTAAACCATTTAGTGACCCTCTGGGCCTTATGGAGGTAAGCGTTGTCATCCTGGAAGAGATCACTCCCATCACTCAGAGCAAAAAGCATGCCAGCAGAAGGCCGGCCAAGAGATGCACTGAATCCCCAGCTTGTAAAAGTTACTCATCTTTAGGATCAAGAAATGGGGAAAAAATGCATTACAGCTTTTATCTATAACCAATATAACATGAAAATATAACATGACTATAGAAAAATACAACAGCGGCTGTCCCGTACCGTTAGCGCAGTCATTTCAGATTCGTGTGAGACAGCCTAAATGAAAATAATGATATGCTCCGGGGTGACAAAGGCTTGACATATCCGATGCTCAAGCCACGGAGGAACAGTTGTCGCTGTCAATCACCGTTGGCACTGATCTCTCTTAACTTGCCTTACTGTAGACCCGCAGGCATGTGAACTGATTGGAGCTCAAGGGAAAAAAACCCGAGAGCGGAGTCAGCATTAAGACGAGTTCACAAGCTGGAATACGCAAGCAGAGGTTCTCGGATTATGCACGGAGCCCAGGAGATTCTCTTACACAGAGAGAAACTCTCTGCAGACATCCAACGCCAACGTAAATCTCCACCCAGAGTGTACAATCGATTAGGTGATTGGGGGAGAGAGAATAATGGGTCATTTGGAACACGGTAGACTCAGAGAGACGGAATAAAAGAGGGAAACCTTATCCTGCCGGACAAAAGTTTTTTCATCCAGGAACTATCTTTGGGGATCATTCAGAAGGTCCATTTGTGTCAATTTTCCACACTTTAAGCCGAGGTACATTTTATTCTAGTTTTTAAAGGACTGCAACAGAGCATAGAGACTTGAGCGATGTGCAGAAGTGCTGCTTGCCTGAACAGACGTTAGACTATTATAATAATGCTTCTAAATGTACCATTATTGATGTGCAATTATCTGACCCTTATTCACTTTATTTAATCCTAGCATTAGATTAGCCTTGTAGAAAACGCGAAGGAGCCAGAAATGTATTCTCCTGTACTGTATGTATATATATATATATATGTATATATATATATATATATATATATATAAATGCAATCAAACTTAAAAAAAAATAGTGAATACAACTTTTTCAGGACAAAACAGGCAAGCCAATCTCAAAGGAAAGAAAAGAAAAAGAAAAAGAAAAAAAAAATACAGCTCCACAACCTGATATTACTGTGGCTATATTACAAGAAACCGTCCAGCACACATAGACACACGTTAACAAACAATATGTGTGCACGCTGTAGTCCATAAATGCACATTCAATATCTCACAGGTGAAAGCTTTCATTCTCCGCTGCTGAGGCCTCGGGCAATGTGTTCACCCCAGCAAACAGAGCATGATCTCCTTTCTCTCTTGTTCTCTCTGGCAATCTGCAGGCACAGCTGTGTATATACACATGCAGTTGGCGGCGTACGTTTGTTTGTGTCTGCGTCTGTGTCACCGTGCCGACAAGGCACGGGGAAGTGGTATAGAGGCGGGAGGATGGGGGGGGGGGGGGGGGGGGGGGGTACATGAAGAAAACAAAAGAGGGCAGAAGAAAAAACACGGCCGAGCCATAACACGAAATCATAGAGAAGGGAGGAAATGACAAAAGAGGGAAGACGGGAGAGAGTTCAGGCCGGGGCAGAAAAAAAAAAAAGAGGAAACGCTCGAAAGGTAACGGAGGACAAAAGTTATAAGGAGATGGGGTAAAAAGGGCAAAGTGGTTTAGGAAAGCAGAATGAGTTAAAAAAAAGGAAGGAAGGAAAAAAAAAACGAAGAAGGTGAAGGATCTGAAAGAAGGTGAAGCAGATGAAATGCTGCCCCAACAGATAAGGAGGAGATGGGTCGGATCAGGAGGGAGGAGAGGAGAGGAGGCCCTGAGATGGAACAGATACTATCTCTATAGAGAGAACCTACACTCGAGTGGACAAAGCCTCTGGTAAGCCTGATGTCAATTCTGATGGAAAGCTCTCGCTTGCAGTCGCCCCGTTACAATCTTCGCAGACACAGATACGGGCCACATTACCGCTCGAATTTGGGTTTAAATGTCAACTTTTTTTGGGGGCAAATAAACAGTTCTATGCGATTATACCGCAAAGGGTTGCAGAGGACACAGGGAAACAGCAAATGACACAGTTGTGTCTGTTTCTGCAAACTCTCACCTTAAAACCACACGTTTCAATGCACTTAATGGGATTTTATGTGACAGGCCAGGGTAAAATAGTGCATCATTTTAAAGTTGAAGGGAAATATACAGATGCATTTCACTTTATCTAAACTTAAAAAAAGTTAAAATCTTGAAAGTGTGTTGAGTATTTGCATGCAACCTTTTTTACTCTGATATCCCTTAATAAAAGACCAGTGGAAAAAACCGCATTGAGAAGAATAGGAGAAAGAGCAATCAATCTGGAAGAAGGATCTCTGGATCAGATGAGAACATAATTGCCCTGATTACCACATATTCAATAAACCATGGATGGCAGAAAGCTAACAATGCACAGCACACCGCATGGCGGTGAAACACGGTGGCTGCTGCATCATGCTGTGGGGATGCTTTTTATGCACGTTGTCCATCTAATCCCCAGCATCCACTAACCTTTATCTCTCCTTTGCAGTTGTTCCTGAGAGAGCGTCCAGCAGCCTTCACAGTGTTTATCACAATAAACCTTTTAAAAACGTTTACACTAGGTTTGGATGAAATCGTGGGTCCTCTGTCTGTTACATTACAATAACACAGACAGAAACAGTATCTTGGTTTGAATCAAAACACAGCGGAGCCTCAACATAGGAGTTTAATGCATTCCATGACACCGCTTGTAGTTCAAATGACTCGTATCTGAAATCAATTTTCCCAATTGAAATATGCTGAAATGTCATTAACCCGTGCCAGACCGCAATTCTTTTATTACATGGTTTTGAATACGAAGAATTTACTCGTAATGAATAGAGTATTATATAAAAATGCAATGCAATAGAGTGTACTGAAATAAACCTTTAACTAAACTATTAAGTACAGTATAATGTACAGCATTTAACTGGCTGATGAGAGGGCATGAAGATGCTGACGGAGGTTGAGGAGAAACGCTGAACTGAAAAACATAATTTTGTTTGCAGATGTTTGCCCTCTTCGCCACACTTTACTCGCTTTCTTCTGCAGGGGTTATTGATATAAACCTGTCCAATGAGGTCCGTTTCATCCGCCCAAACTCAAACTCATTTCAGGATGGAATGAGTCTGTCAACTGTCATTAGATAGCACCGTTGCACGCTAAATTGCAACTTTTTCTCAATGCTTCTTTTGAATATAGTCTGAAAGTTTCTCCCACATTCCCAATGTTTCCTTTATCTCGCTTGTAGACATTACCTCCTCATCTATTTCTTTGAAACGCCTCACATGCATCTGCAGCACTGTTGCCAACTCCTCAGCAAGGAAAGTCACTGTCGGCTGTGCTCAAGGTCGCAAAAAGTCGCTAGATGACGTTGTCGCATAATTTGCAAACTTGTTCATGTACTTGTGATCCAGTCTGTCGGAAAGAGAAGCTTCTTTTTTTCTTTCTGGAAGGGGCTCATGCTTCAAGACAGTGACTGCAGGACGATTGATGCTCTCACATGAAGTCACCAAGGTTGCCGACACAGAAAACAGCTGCTAGATTTGTCACTAGTTGCCTTTTTGAAAGAAAAAAAAAAGTTGCTAGAAGGGCTGAAAAGTCTCTAAATCACAGCTTTTACCATGCCGTTCCCAACACCCACTAGTGGTGGGCTTGTCTGAAGCTGGCTTGTGAAAGACTTTCAGCTCTCGAGTCAAGGCAAAAGAAATTGCCTGAAAGATGGCTCGTATCGCAAAAAAACGGTGAGTTGTGACACATGTAAGTCAAGATGCCACTATATGTGTTAAATGGCCCAGTCAAAGTACACATCTAAATCCAAATGACTAGCTTTACCAATAATTGAAAAGGCTGTTTAGAAATGCTCTTCATCCAATCTGCCTGAGCTTTTACTGTTTTAGAAAGTGGACTCGGCACAAATGTCTGTCTCTACAAGAGAAAATCTGGTGCATGCATAACCTAAATCACTTTTAACGGTGATTGCAGCAAAAGGTGGTTTACACAGGATGGCTGAATATAAATGCACTCCACACTTTTCAGTTTTTAATTTGAGGGGGAAAAAAAGAAAACCATGTACCGGTACTATTTCCTTCTTGATAGTTTTCCACACTATGTTGTTTCACTATGTAAAATACCAATTAGAGTTAGTGGTGGTGATGTAAAAAACATTAAAAATGGTAATTTAAATATGTTTAAGCTTCTAATTTGTAAAAAAAAAATTAGCAAATAAAAAGGGTTTTAAGGGTTTGTTTTCCCAAAAGTCGCAAAGGATATAGGAAAGTTTTTAGGGATGGCCACCGCTGTCTCTGTGCTTTGACTGTTTTATCTATCGTATGCTCAGCGTACGCACCGATAGACATAGGTTTCAAAATTATTCCAAACTAGCATCCTCCTGCCACGGCAGATAACATCTCAACAGCCAGTCACCCCACTAAATAAATTTAAAGCCGTTTCCTATCTTTCCATTTCTCTTTCTGGCCACGCTGACCCTTTCTGCTGTTGCTTCGGATGAAGGGTGCTGGGTGCAGCGTCGAAACCTCTTTCCCCCCCTTTTCGCACAACTCAATTATCACACCTCTGTTTAAATTTATCGTAAGAGACACTGCCTTATATTGCCGTATGTTTTACACCTTTACTGAAGAAACTGATCCAAGTACTGTAATCATTGTGCTGTTTGTTATCAGGCAACGCTGAGTTCTCCATTTGTTAGCAGGAGACAGTCCGTAAGCAATTGGCTGATTACTTCCTGAATGGTCAATCACTTAGGCAGTGATGTCCAATCAAGCTTTCATGCAAACCACAGTGCTCGAAAAAGGCCATTACAACCCTAATGGTTACCAAGGATGAAGAAAAAACCCCGGAAAATCGTTGTGCTGATCACATTAATCGAACATACGGAAATTGCACCTAAAACAAGAAGAACGGCCTTTAATAAACAGCACCAAAATCATGGCGATTAATTTAAATATATGGCTGAAAAGAAGAGGCGTATGTTGTGCTGGAAGCACATCTTTGTGCATAAAAGCCATTTGGCTTTTGTGGGATTGTGACAGAATGGAAATAAAAAAAGGTAGTTATATTTGTGCGTAGTTATGAGTTAAAGAAAAAAATATTCTAAAGGTTACATAAATAAAAAAAGACCCTCTCTGTTTCCATCTGCTTTCAGTCACTAATCTACTTTAAGCGTTTTTTTGGTTCTTGTGCCATCTCCGGTTACACGTAGAAATGGCCTTGATGATCTCATCAAATACGAGGAAAACGCATATAAGATCCAAGCTATTTTAAACAAAGCATGTCTAATAAGTCTGGCAGAAACTTGCATTTGATACCTTACATATTGAGGAAGAACCTCATGTCTTCATTCTTTTTCATTAAACATTTTCTTGTGAAAATCAGCTCCACTGTTCCCCCTTCTGCTCTGTCTGAGGTTTCATCAAAACATTTCTGAGAAAAGCATGAAAAAAGAGCCTGTAACTTTGACCAAACAGTGTGAAATTACTTTCTTTTTTAGTTCCTGAAAAGTTCTATTTTTGGAGATACAAGATTTCTCTCTGACAGCAGCAATATGTTAAAACTTCTCTCTAACAGTGAGCTCCGGTATTTATTTTTTTCCCCAACCTTGTTTATAATCCTCCTCATTGTGCATGGTGGCAAGATAAATATGTTTCCAGTTTATTGCTCGGTGTGTAAATATGTACAAGTGTATGAGAGAAGCTAACTTGATCAGGTATAAAACATTATGCCCAGCACTGGGCTCACTTTTATTGCAACAGATGAGCTATTGCGGCTCAGATGACTGAACAATTTAATGCAAGTTAAAGACTGTCACAATGCACAGTGCATTAGAGTGTGCTGGATAAAAAGGCCACGTAGTTGCAAACCTCCCCGGCTGCCCATATAATGGTCCCAGTCCACCACTGATGGCACCGATGGGCATGTGGGCACCAGAACTGGAACATGGAACAATGGAAAAAGGTGACCTAGTCCAATAAATCATCGTTTCCTTTTCATCATGCGGATGGTCGGCAGCATTGTGCGTAGGTGGAATGTGTAACCATTTGAAGAATGGAAGCCACCCAAGGCACCGGGTGGCTTGCGTGACCCTTTAGGCAGGGTTCTGCTGGGATCCAACACTCCATTGAAATGTCAGTTTGACAGATATCACCTTCTTAAGATTGTTGCAAACCATATTTAAACACACATACAGAGGGTATACCTTGATGGCTACAGCCTCTCTAAAAAAGATAATCCACCATGCCACAGAGGAAATAATGTTTGCGGAAGATTACTAGACAGGTGGTCATAATGCTATGCCTTTTATTTCATGTAGCGCTTCTCGACTTAAATGTCAGTTAAGATCTGGTTTATTTGAATGCCAAATTCTTTTGTCTTTCCTATTTGAAGAAGAATAACAACAGAGAAACATTACAATGTCAAATTAAAGCTGCAGTAGGGTGTTCTGAGAATACGTTGGACTTAGTCTGAAAGTTTACACAAGCACACCTTACAGGTTGTTCCTTCTTGCAGCGGAGCATGCCATGTTGCTCCGATATTTACCCTAATTTTATTTCAGGGTTGGTTTTAATTCTTTCTTTTCAACTTGTTTTTTTTTTTATCATCAGTCTCCTTCTGTTTTCTGAGCAGGAGCCACTCGAGAAATTGGCTGTTCTCCTGTAACATTTGATTGTTTCTAAAATCTTGAGCTCGAACAACGGTACGCGGTGATTAGCAAGTACTTGAGTGTGATTGGCAGTGCTAAGACACTCCTCCTGGCTCTGATTGGTTGTCTCTAACCGGGGACGGTGTATCTTTGCAAATGGCATTAGGACCACTCAGAGGAGCCAGAGGAGCTTCATTTTGTTCACAGATTATCTGTTTCACATTATACAGTAAGGACATAGTGACAGTTTTAACAAATATGTAAAAAATACATTTACACAAAAATTACCTACTGCAGCTTTAAATTAAAGCTCAATGTTTTTGTGTGAGACTTCTGAACAAAATGAATTATTTTTAAGGATTGCATTTACACATCTTTAAACAAATGTGCTAGTTGACTTTTTTTACATACATACTATATTAGTAGTTTGCACCCTACCTAGAACCATACATTATCTTTACATTCTAAAATACTGATATTCTGTAAATGGCTCACTGCTTTATTCCGAAGATGAAAGGAAAAAGAGTAGGCGGAAAAAGTTTCTACGCAAATTTAAAAGGTCTACAGACCCCTTGTGGTCTTAATGTTCTTACATAAAGAACGAGCACATTCATAAAGAGGTGTCACTTCATTCCATATTCCACCTACCAGTTGCGTGAGTGAGCCCCCAGACCTCCTGGCCATAGACATCGGTCTTGTTCCAGACCAGCTTGTGAACCAGTCCTGGCCCCGCGGGGTACCAGCGCTGGTACAGCCGTCCTTGGACAGAAGCGCGGACGTGCACCTTGGACAGACCTCCCAGAGGGGAGACGGGAGAGGACGGGGACGGAGGTGTGAGGAGGATTCGGAGCAGGGAGAAGTAGCCGGCGGCGCGGGTGCTCAGGTAGCTCAGCTTCACAAAGGCCCCTGGGATTGAAACCTCCTCCTGAACTGCCTGGGGAGAGCAAGACGGAGAGCGGACGGAGTGAGAAATACAGCCGAGAGAAAAAGGTGTTTCATCAAAACTTTTTCATTTGGAAAATTAGCCGGTGAAAGAAAAGCTATTGGCAAGTTAAGGAGGGGGGGAGAAAAAGCCGCAGAACAGAAAGTACAGTAAGGACTCAAAGCTTATATAATCATGTTTTCTTTCTCAATGACGATTTTGATAGATTAAAAGATGTCTCAAAGTCATTCTGGTAATATTAGTTTATTATATTTCAGAAAATGGACTATCCTCAGAAGGCAAAAATTAATTACCTGAAATCATGCTGCTTTTTTGTTCACACCTCTTTCAGTGAATGCATCATTAATTTCTCCTTGATTTAGTTCATGGGTGGAACACATTGGAACACTGCCTGCCTTTCCTCAAATCTTTTTGCTTGCTGCCTCTTTGTGCGGAGGTTTTGTTCATCGACAGAATAAAATGTTCTCATCTTTTTTTGTTTTCCCTTTTGATCGTCTCTTCATACAAATCACACCCGATTCTCCAAAGTCTGCCAGAACAAATTACAGACACAGTGTCGGTGGATTTAATTCTAACAATTTCAAGAAAGAAAATAATCTTCTGGCTCAGAAAATTGTAGAGGAGACCGGATAAGCTTTTTAAATCTAAGAACACCACTCCTAATGTCCGGCACAGTGATGGCAGTATGGAGGACCAATCCTGCCATAATTAAAAATACACACAGAAATAAATGAAGGACTTAATAATATAAAATGGCTTAAGAAAAGTGTCTAATAATATTAATTTGTGTGCCATTTAATGTGACAAAATAATAAAAATAAGATATTTCTTCAACAATTCATCAATTATTCATCAAAAATATATATTTTAACTTACACTTTTATTTTTACTTTTCTTCTTGCTTTTATGCTGACTTATTTTTAACCCTTGTATTTCTGAAACAATCATTTATTTCTGCCTCTAACATTTCTAGCTGTTTTTTTACCCAAAGGATTTACACCTGCCCTTTTATTTCCTTTTCCCCTTTTTCCACTTTGTGTATTTCTACTTCTTGTTTTTAAAGCAACATTTCTAAAGCATGTTTTTCCTCCACCATAAATATTTCTTTCTATTTTATTTTAAACTTATATTTCTGAAACATATATTTATTTCTGCCTCTAACTTTTCTAGCTGTTTTTTTACCCAAAGGATTTACGCCTGCCCTTTTATTTCCTTTTCCCCTTTTTCCACTTTGTGTATTTCTACTTCTTGTTTTTAAAGCAACATTTCTAAAGCATGTTTTTCCTCCACCATAAATATTTCTTTCTAATTTATTTTAAACTTATATTTCTGAAACAATCATTTATTTCTGCCTCTAACTTTTCTAACTGTTTTTTTACCAACCCAATTTTTGCCTGCCCTTTTTATTTCCTTCTCCCTTTTTTCCACTTCTTGTATTTCTACTTGGTGTTTTTTTACTTCCTCTTTTTCCACTTTGTTTATTTCTACTTTGCGTTTTACTTCCTCTTTTTCCACTTTGTGTATTTCTACTTCGTGTTTTTTTACTTCTTCTTTCTCCACTTCGTGTATTTCCACTTCATGTATTTCTACTTGGTGTTTTTTTTACCTCCTCTTTTTCCACTTCGTGTATTTGTGCTTCGTGTTTTATTACTTCCTCTTTTTCCACTTGGTCTGACTGCAGCTGTTAATGTTAATACGATGGCAGGGAGGGAGGGGGGAGAGGGGGGCGGTGTCACCGGCAAAGCTTCACAACTATTGGCCAAGGCCTGCCTCCCCGGAAACGAGCCTGCATCAGCTGGCCGCTTTCCCAGAATGCACCGCGGCCGCAGCTTGCTTATGGACAGCGCTAACAGATCACAGTGGTAAGTTAAAAATTACCTTTCCTGCTGCTGTTGTTCTTTAAAAGTACGTTTGAGGCGACAGCATTATACTTTTAAGCTTCTCTATATGGCCTGTTTACAGAGTTAGTGTGTAATTAAAAAAGAAAAAGTCCGACATGAGTGGACCACAGTGATCTGCAGATTCATTCGGGAGCGTCAGAAAGCTATGGTGTGTTCAGGAGCATGGGACATTTCATATTTACAAGGAAAGAGGCATAAAACGGAACAGAACTTCACTCATACAATATTGTGTCTATCCAGAAACAGTGTGGGCTTTCTTACAATACTGAATGCTCTATAATTGTATTTCTGTTATTTTTTGATTATGCACACCTGCTAGCTTTTTATTCTGAAAATTCTAATGTCCCATGCTCCTTAATTGCACCATAGCTTTCTGAATGCGCTGTGCTGTGTAGATAGATGCACGGCTGATCTTCCGCTTAAGACAAAGCTTTGCAGTTTCGAAACTCATGTCGGCTCTCACGGTTTACTGTTGTGTGAATGACAAGAGACCACAACAAATAAATCAGCCATTCCTCTAGGGAACGCGAAAACCTTTGCGAGGGAACGCAAAAGTATTCTGAGGTAACGCAAAAAAATATATATTTTCCCCATGTCCCCTAAAGGGCTCTGTATACACTTCCCTCGGCCTTGTCGTGTGTCAAGTGCTGCTGGTTCTGATGCCGTTTTTTGTTGTTTTAATTCGGCAAAACGTTCATTTGTTTTGTGTTTATCTCACTGACTTGTGTTGCTTTATTAACTCAATACTTGCTGGAATAAATTATAAATGTCTCCCAAGGACGACAGCAGCATTCAGGACAAAACGCAGAAGCAGAAGCAGTTAGTTATCAGCTATTATATAGGTTACAAAATATGTTCGGTCTGCGAGTGTCATGTTAGTTACACATAGCAGAAGCAGTCGTAATATTGCCTAGCTTTTAGGTTTAACGTGGGTTCTGTTGTCTGTTCATCTTTTATTATGAAGTATTACATAATTGACATTTATATTTTAAACAGGGACCACAGAAGGAACCCAGGCCCTCATCAACTGGCGTATTCCCAATGAGGGCCTATTTACAGGCAGGAGGAACTCCTCCAAAACCAAATGGCAGCAAGTAATTTTTATTTATGTCTGCCTAAATGTTTATGTTCAGCTCTTGTGACACTAAACTTGTTTTCTATTCAACTAGTGATTTTGTGAGATTTTGGCTACCAAAAGGGCCAATAAATATTTGTCCCTTTTAGAAAAACTTGACAAGTTTTAAATAAAATCTATAAATGTTTTTCTTATCTAAGTGAGTTTCTTTTGAGCAAGGACACAAAGAATTGAGAGGGGAAAGAAAACAATTGTAACAGTGTAAAAAAAGACATTTATTTTATACAAATGATTTTACTTTGGAACAGAGTCAAGATGTAACATGTTCAAAACAATTAACATATGATTTAAAACAAATAATTAACTTTTATAAACACCATGGACAAAGAGAACACCCACAAACATACAATTGATAAATAACAGGAATGGAAATTAATTTACTGATTTATTTTGTTTTACAGGTAGTGGAAAAAAAATGAAATGAAGCAGCATGTGTACATAACTACAACTGATCTAGGTTAGGTCAGATGTAGGCTTGTTCACTTAAACATGCAGCCAGCTCTGCCGGGCTGCCAGTCTGGCTCGGAGGCAGCTTCCAGACAGCTTGCTGTCTTCAGCCGCCTGGCCGTCCTCTTCTGGGTCAACCTCCTCCTCCTCCACGTCAAGCTGGTCCCCTGCCTCTATACTAATATTGTGAAGGATGCAGCAGGCGGCGATTACTTTTGGGGCAAATGTCGGGCGGACCTCCAGCGCCCTAAAGAAAATGGAACGCCACCACGTCTTTATAGCACCAAAGGCACGCTCAATGATGTTTCTTGCCTTGGCGTGGTGCCTGTAGTGGCGTGCCTCCACTTGACCTGTACCAAATATAAAATAACTTGTAATTTAGGTAATATGCTGATATGTCTTTATGTTCTATCCAATTAATATAATCTATGTATCAATTTTGTGTCATTGTTGGCTCTATTTAAGGACAAGAAGGTAAGAGATCTTAATGGCAACTGGCGGGCGATAGGGCGTCAGGGAGGTGATTGGGTCCAGGAGGCATGGGAACGCACCATTGCAGTGTAGGAAAAAAATCCCTCAGGTGGGTATAAAGCATTTTTATACAACGGAGAGCGCCACAGTACCAGTGAGTGATGGACAAAGCCTACATTGTCGATGTAAACATTCAAAATCTTTCCCCTTGCGTCACACACACCCTGCAGGATGATTGAAGGGAATATTCAGTTTAAATAACATTTCTTTTGTGGCTCTGCAGGTGGAACAATTCGCACGTCACCTATCAATGGCACCGACTGCTCCTTTGAGCGCCTCGATCCCGGCAAGGCGGGCAAAACCAGCACCCACTCCCTCCAAATCTTGTCTTTTTGGGAAGAAATTTTTTTTTAATGATCCCCATCAAGGAGTTCATGACTCTGTGCACCACCTGGCACACAAGGGCATCACAAAGATGTCGGCTGTTTCCCTATAGGATGCACCGCCGCCAGCCAGAAGAGGGTCACCAGCACTCTCCTTATCCTCACATGTTTTGTTGGTGTTTCTTCCTGTAAATAAAAAATGCCAAATGTTACCATAATTGGTTTTTAATTTCTCACCTTTTCATATCATAAAACTATACCTGGTTAACATGTAAATTAATATAGTTCTCAAGAAAGAAAAAGTAAAATGTATAGTCCTGTAAAACTAGTCAAGTATAGCAAATGTAACAAATGGCTTCTCTTCTCTGGTGTTTTTATAATGTACAGATTCTCATTGTAAGATGTATTGATTAATTTTGCCATTTCACTAAGAGAATGAACTGAACTAACTGCACATAATTTATAGATTAATCACTGTAAAAGTGGGCAGACATATAAATGACTTTTCCTATCTTAATGATCAATGCTGTGGTCAGTAGGTACAACAAAGTACCCTAACCCTGCAATGTTATGTTAAAATTGTGTTTTCGTTTTCCCATGAGTTATAGAGAAATGGACACAATTTCAACCTTATCACTTGTTCAATACCATCCTCAATGTTTTTTTTTTTAAGATAAAAGTAGGAAATAGGCATGTTAATCTTAAAATGAATACCAGTTGGCACAGTTGGGCTAGCAAAGCAACACAAGTCAGTGAGATAAACACAAAACAAATGAACGTTTTGCCGAATTAAAACAACAAAAAACGGCATCAGAACCAGCAGCACTTGACACACGACAAGGCCGAGGGAAGTGTATACAGAGCCCTTTAGGGGACATGGGGAAAATATATTTTTTTGCGTTACCTCAGAATACTTTTGCGTTCCCTCGCAAAGGTTTTCGCGTTCCCTAGAGGAATGGCTGATTTATTTGTTGTGGTCTCTTGTCATTCACACAACAGTAAACCGTGAGAGCCGACATGAGTTTCGAAACTGCAAAGCTTTGTCTTAAGCGGAAGATCAGCCGTGCATCTATCTACACAGCACAGCGCATTCAGAAAGCTATGGTGCAATTAAGGAGCATGGGACATTAGAATTTTCAGAATAAAAAGCTAGCAGGTGTGCATAATCAAAAAATAACAGAAATACAATTATAGAGCATTCAGTATTGTAAGAAAGCCCACACTGTTTCTGGATAGACACAATATTGTATGAGTGAAGTTCTGTTCCGTTTTATGCCTCTTTCCTTGTAAATATGAAATGTCCCATGCTCCTGAACACACCATAGCTTTCTGACGCTCCCGAATGAATCTGCAGATCACTGTGGTCCACTCATGTCGGACTTTTTCTTTTTTAATTACACACTAACTCTGTAAACAGGCCATATAGGGAAGCTTAAAAGTATAATGCTGTCGCCTCAAACGTACTTTTAAAGAACAACAGCAGCAGGAAAGGTAATTTTTAACTTACCACTGTGATCTGTTAGCGCTGTCCATAAGCAAGCTGCGGCCGCGGTGCATTCTGGGAAAGCGGCCAGCTGATGCAGGCTCGTTTCCGGGGAGGCAGGCCTTGGCCAATAGTTGTGAAGCTTTGCCGGTGACACCGCCCCCCTCTCCCCCCTCCCTCCCTGCCATCGTATTAACATTAACAGCTGCAGTCAGACCAAGTGGAAAAAGAGGAAGTAATAAAACACGAAGCACAAATACACGAAGTGGAAAAAGAGGAGGTAAAAAAACACCAAGTAGAAATACATGAAGTGGAAATACACGAAGTGGAGAAAGAAGAAGTAAAAAAACACGAAGTAGAAATACACAAAGTGGAAAAAGAGGAAGTAAAACGCAAAGTAGAAATAAACAAAGTGGAAAAAGAGGAAGTAAAAAAACACCAAGTAGAAATACAAGAAGTGGAAAAAAGGGAGAAGGAAATAAAAAGGGCAGGCAAAAATTGGGTTGGTAAAAAAACAGTTAGAAAAGTTAGAGGCAGAAATAAATGATTGTTTCAGAAATATAAGTTTAAAATAAATTAGAAAGAAATATTTATGGTGGAGGAAAAACATGCTTTAGAAATGTTGCTTTAAAAACAAGAAGTAGAAATACACAAAGTGGAAAAAGGGGAAAAGGAAATAAAAGGGCAGGCGTAAATCCTTTGGGTAAAAAAACAGCTAGAAAAGTTAGAGGCAGAAATAAATATATGTTTCAGAAATATAAGTTTAAAATAAAATAGAAAGAAATATTTATGGTGGAGTAAAAACATGCTTTAGAAATGTTGCTTTAAAAACAAGAAGTAGAAATACACAAAGTGGAAAAAGGGGAAAAGGAAATAAAAGGGCAGGTGTAAATCCTTTGGGTAAAAAAACAGCTAGAAATGTTAGAGGCAGAAATAAATGATTGTTTCAGAAATACAAGGGTTAAAAATAAGTCAGCATAAAAGCAAGAAGAAAAGTAAAAATAAAAGTGTAAGTTAAAATATATATTTTTGATGAATAATTGATGAATTGTTGAAGAAATATCTTATTTTTATTATTTTGTCACATTAAATGGCACACAAATTAATATTATTAGACACTTTTCTTAAGCCATTTTATATTATTAAGTCCTTCATTTATTTCTGTGTGTATTTTTAATTATGGCAGGATTGGTCCTCCATATGGCAGACCCATGCTAAGGGTCTGGGCTTTTTTTTTTTTTTTGCTACAAGTGGATCTGGTGCAATCCTCCAAGCGGGTGGAGGACTGCTTCCAAACAAGCACACATCCTGTGTTTATGTAACAACAAAAGAGGAGTATGGCGGACCAAAAGCAGCAATATATTTTTGTTAAATAGAGTAGTATATACATTTAAAATCACTGATTCAAATTTAATTCATTGAGTTAAATCATACAATGCTAGTTCATTATTTATTTATTTCATATGTTATGTGCTACAGCTCACCATTAAATAACTGAGTATGACCAGTTAATTAAATGTATTGGTTAATTCATTAAAGCTATAGTCCTGCTATAATCCTGTTCAGAAACTTTTTTTGTATTACTGGGTAAAATGTTCCTTCCACCCTGAAAGTAGTCAATACCTTGTATTCAGAAAAAGGAGGTTAAAAATCATTTACTCTGGGAGTTACAGACCTGTAAAAGCCCCATGCCCCTCGGTCAAAAGGATTGGTCAGAGTTTTGTTCATGCTCTCATTCCTGCTCCGTCAAGTTCTGGTGGTATCACCTCATCTATTGGATGTCCCACATGCCAATCATTCTGACGCGCTCATGTAACGCCAGTGTGCGTGCTCTTTCCTTCTGAGTTTCCGCTTGCTGGCTGCACATGCGCACTAGTGGTGTTTATTTATCCGGTTAGCTTAGCGGCTAAGTTAGTGGTTAGCTTAGTGTTCATGTTTATGAGAAGAAAAGGAAGGCCTCAGTCGAAAATAATAAGGCCAGAGTGGATTTGGGAGATTTTTAAGACGCGTTAAGACGGTCTTGCAGTTATTCAAAAAGGGACTTAAGGAAACATCTGGAAAAATCGCCGACTCTAGCTTTAACCCTGCACAGAAAGCCACAGCTAATACTGTTAATGGGCAAGGCTAACAAATTGAATTGGATTTATGGCATGCTGCAACATAGTACTGCAAAAATATAAACTGAGATATTGGAATGAATTATTCAAAGACTTTTGTGTAACAGATTAGTAAAACATTCAATTCAGTGTAATTTTACATCACTGCATTTATTCATTGATTGTATGTAACAGAGGTTTTATTTTAATGACGCACACAGGTGCATCTTAATAAATTCAAACTTACTGAGACATGCCTCTGTATAAACATTTATTTAATAACTGATTTCTGTATTGAATTGTAGCACTTTTGGCCCTCGATAGGAGAGCACACAGGTTTGCTCAGTGTATCTATTCTGTTCATGCAAAACAATAAATATGAAGTCAACAGTCTGACCTTTGCATCTGCTTCCCAGACACCTAATTTGCCTTTGTGGTTGGAAGGTATATGGATGCAGCACATGTTTGCATTATTCTCATTTCCTATTTGCATCATGCAAATAGGAAATGAGCTAAATTTGCAAAATCCTTTGGGACTAGGCTTGTTTGTTGCTGAGCTGTGGCAAATTGCATCTAGGAGGTATTCTTACTGATCTACATATATTGTCACATTGTGCGCAGGTTTCACCAGGATGTTTGATCGTCTTATTTTCCCCTCCATCATCACGAGGGGTGACATTCTTTTTGTTATTTTTTATTTTTTTGAAACCTCCCAGGAAAATGTTAAATGAAGCACAGTGAAGTGCAAATTAATGTTCACTCGGAAGATGAATCCAATTGACTTTAGAGAATATTTTCATCAAGCAAGTGACGCAAGTGATTGAAATTCTTAAGAGCAACGTTTGAAAATTGTTTATCCCAATGAAAGTGAGCGAGTACAAAGTGAGATCCAGAAATCTATCCAGATCTGACAAAGAAAGAACATTTTATGGGTGGACTGATAATTAAGCATACAAATGCAATTGTCTGAAAATGAAATGGATTGCGTGCACAAGTTTAAATTTATCCGCGTTTGTTCTTACCCGCACAGATTCCGAAAATACTTGCAGACTCAATGACCCTAAATGATTTTTTTTAATTAATATCACTTTAGAAGTTTCAGAAATGCCACAGAGTTTTTGTCGCCAATCAGCAAGGCCATAGAACATTTTGTTCTGAACATTTGACCGCGCTTCTTATCTCAATTTGTACACCTCGATTAAATTTCTGGTTTTCTCATACGGACTTGGCTTTTGAGCTTATTCCAATAATTATCAATACAGCTGTTAGTTAAAGAAATTTCTCAACCCTGATGTTGTTCTTCATTATTGGCTAGCTGTTGAAATGAGGTGATGTTCAAGAATTTGGAGATGACCATCATTAAATCCGTATTCTACCACTACCATTGCCACCTAGACAGGACCACCTACCGTTGGCACATTGCTTTTGGCTTTGAAAGACCCAGAATTTGAGTCCTTCAGACGTACTTTTTGCCAATTCTGCTCACTTTTAATCGTCTGACAATAAAAGCCTATTGGCTGTGCTTAAGGGTGCAGATTCTGGAGCAGGATCTTTATTGGCCAATCCTTGCCTCACTGTAGACATTTACACAGTTGTTTCAACATCTTCCAGTTTATTATAAGGTTGACTAGAGGTGGCTCCAAGGTTGTTCTTGAACATCACAACCATTGATATTTGGCTTCAGGGTCATAGTTTTGGTAAAAACCTGTACATAGTTGGTGTACTAACATTCAAATAATTTGAAACAGACATCCGAACTGGTTTTGGAATGGTTAAAAAGGGCTAATGTTGAACTTCTGGAAGTGACTGAATCTCAACCCTGCTAAAACATTGTGGACTATGCCTAAAAGCTGGACCCTTTGAGAATCACCAAAATATCCCAATAAATGTTGAAAATCACTCAAGCTGTTCACATAATCAGTTATGTGCTATACATAATCAGTTCAGCCCAAATAATATCTCTTTTGTAGACTTATGAGCTCACTCTGTTCTTCCAGTATTTGGGATGAATAATTACCAAAGACTGTTTCAAAGATGCATCACTTACTTGATGAAACAAAAAAATCATTAAAAGCTCAAAACCAATAGAAGATTTGTGAGCTGAAGATGTTCAGCTAAACTGACTCCATTATGAACTATACCTCTCACCCGCCGCATCAGACAGTGGAAGACGTGAGCAGCTCCTACAGCTGCAGACTGATACATTCTCAGCACAGAAAATAACCCGACCTCAGATCTTTTATTCCCAACGCTGTGAGACTGTACAGCTCGACAATTTAGTTGTACTCTGGCTTTTTTTCTTCCTGTGAAAAGGCACTGTGCAAAAACTCGCATACGCAGCGCCATGACTCCTTCTATTTAAAGGTTTTCTTATGTCCATAGTCTGCATTTTTTTTTAATCTGTAGTCTTACTTTGATTTAAATTTCTATCTATTGCAGTTTCCACTTTGGCTTTTGTGTGAACTGCTTTAACAAGGGAATATCCCCAAAGTAGGACCCAGAAAGCTTATCTTATCTTTCCTTATTTATGCGCGAGATGGCTGCATTTAAAAATCTAACCAGACAAACATTAGCACATAATGAGGGCTTAAAGCGCATATTCTCATTAACAATAAAACGTATTTCTAGGACATTTGTTTTATTCATTATTCCTTTGTAGACTACATGTATGTTCATGATTCCAGGTACATAATCTCTAAAAACTGGTTTCAGAAAATGATTTAACATATTACATATTATTAATTATTTCACATGCAACATATATAAGCCAACATATTATACCTGTAGCTCTGGTACAGCGGGGCCCTTTTCTGTGCATGTTCCTGTGTATCTAGGGAGGGGGTAAGGCAGAACTAGTGGGTAGGGACTCAGAACACTCCTGATGTCACATTTGGGAGTCTCGGCCTCTTCTCTGGCCATGGTCACCTGGTCTAAAACCAGGAAGTTGTTGTTTGGCGTCCATATGGTGCGCGTTTGCGGGAGGAAGGGTGGCCGCTGGAACATAAGGGTCACGGACGTGGCGCCGAAGGTCACCAAGTCAAAGCTGCGATGAGGGCAGAGTGAGATGTGGTCAGTCTGACATTAATGGGGGAACGCTAAGTTCAAATCTCTGTGTCTTTCTACCTTCCGTCCTTCCTGCTGATCGTGTAGCCGTACTCAGGATGCTGTGGGAAGGTGATGTTGACTCCAACTAGAGGCGAGCCGTCCTGCAGCACAACGCTGCCTCGAATCACAGCCACGCGACTGTCAAAACAAAAAGGCGGCGAGATAAAAGAGAGGGGGGAAAAAAACAGAGATAAACAGGGAGACATGACAGGTTCACAATGACGGAGAACATAATCATTGTTTGAAGAAAGTCGCACATTGTCATGCACTAGCCAAATGACCTTGTGTTGGAAGAAAAAAAAACAGCTGCCTTTATTCTGCTCAGTAAAATCCTCTTCTTTCGCACAGAGACGTCTGCCAGAGATTGCCAGGATACAGGCAATAAATAGAACTTCATCCACAGCAACACCTCAAAAAGCAAACTTTAATCTCACGTTGAAGGGACACTATGTCCCACAGAACAAGTAGCTGTTCGAAATAGACTTTGACCTACTGTAGATTTATTTGTTGTGTCTTCTTGAGCAGCAAATGAAGACAGAATTATATCAGGGCCAGAAGGTAGCCCTCATTGCCATTGAAATGCGGGTCCGTTTATGAAGTGGTGGGCAACTTTGATCAACCCGCAATTACAGTGGCAATTTAAAACAGCAGGACCTACTTCTGTTTGTCCCAATTGACCTATCAGGGGCAGCAGTGGATCTGAGCTGCATTCAGACTAAAGCCATTAGCAGTGGAAGAAAAACCGAAAACTGATTTCAGAGGGTGCGCCCCCAATGCACCAGGGGGAGGTGTTGGCCTAGTGGTTGGAGTTAACCCCCGATTGCTCCCCAGGCGCCGCACAATGGCAGCGCACTGCTCCCCAAAGGGATGGGTTAAGATGCAGAAGTGAATTTCTCCATTGTGAGATCAATAAATTTCAGTTATTATTATTATTATTATTATTGATAATAGAGTGTAATTTGCAAATCAGCTGGGCTATATCTCCGATGGCTTCTTTAGACCCACCGGCTAGAGGGGCGGATCCCCACCCCGAGAATGTGGCTGATATAAACATTTATACCAAGAGATGAAAATGTCTAAAATAGGGATTTAAGTAAATGATTTCAGCATCTTTTACCCTGAAAGGGGTTGATGGCGTCCAAATTCAGATTGCTCCGACAGGTCATCTCCGACCTCGCTCTGCCCCCTGGACATTTTGCTGTCTATTCAAGTGATAACCTTCTCTCTCAGCGCCTTGTTATCACTTATTTCTGGGTTTTATACTAGGGATGACATTAAGGAATCACGAAACGTCCCCGTAGCCCATCTTGCCGGACAATGAGCCACAGAATGGCAACACATAAAGGAATAGTGGAAGAGGTGTTTATCGAAACCATTCACTCAGTGAAGAAAGTGGGAGGGAGCTTTTATGGCGAAAAGCTAAAAAGAGCAAACAGAGCCTGATTTGTAAGCGCTCAGGCTCACAAACACTTCATCAATCAATATGTTGTCATTGCAAGTTAAGCAAACAACAAGTTTATGTCTAGTTAGGCAAGAAATATGTCAGTGGCCTACACAAAAGAAGACACTGCTGCTGCTGCTGCTACGGGCGAGGTACGACATTTTAGGGGTTTCATCTAACTGCTGGAAATCACATCTGGGTTTTTGCTGGATTGCTCTCCTAAATTGAGTAACCCTGCATTCTAAAAAAAAAAAAAATAATAAAAAAAAAAACAACAACACAAATGCCAGTTTGTCCAGTTAATTAGTCTAGCATTTTATGTTTTGTGAATGGATGCCTGCCTCAAGTCAGTAAAAAAAAATATCAGGCTTAGATACGAATCAAGGCTCAAACAGTCCTTAAGAGTCCTTAAACAAAAACTTTTCCCAGGACACCAACCCTCAAATAATGGTGTTTGAGACCCTTGGTCTACTCTAATACCCTCCTGAACCTTTGTTTTTAACAATATGTATTCTTTCATGGTTATTCCACTGTTTTCTTATTCCCATTTGTTTAAACAAGCTGTTAATGATAAAAGCTCTATTCATCTCTTGGTGTCTGATCTCCACTATTTACTATGGCGCAAACCTAAGTATTCATCAAGAAAAGCACCTTTATGGCATCCTTCTGGCTACTCTGGATGTCCTCCAGAATGCCAGACAGAAAGTTAGCTGACCTTCTATTAAAACCACACAACAGCAACGTGGCATTCCTGAAGTAACGCCAGCTGACAGAGACCATCAAACTTTCTCAAGAGGACCTATGGGGTGCACCTAAAGTTAAAAGGTTCTGTTTATAACGGGAAAGGGAAAAGAACAGGCAATGGCAGGTTACAAGACTGCTGCTTTTTAGATGAGAGCAACCAGCCAAGTTTTTTTTTTTTTTACCTTTGACTGTGGGAGCTGGTCGTTTCACCCCTTCACTGCTCTGTATTGTTACAATTTTTATGTTTTTGTGCCAGCACTGCAATAAAGGGGAACTAAAAATGAGTACAATTTTCTTGAAATTGGTATATTTGTCCCTGATTTAAGCGGGCAACTTTAAATGATCTGCCAATGGAATAACATATTTGCACTTAAAATAGAAACTCATCTCACTCATCTTATTTCAAGTGCAGTGTATCTAATTATCCTATTTTAGGGGTCAAAATACTCATTCCGTTGGCAGATAATTGTATTTACTTGCTCAATATAAGGAGAAAAAAAATAATTTCAAGAAAATGTTGATTATTTTAAGTTATCTTTTTGCAGTGTTATTCAACAGATGATTTAAAACAATTTTTTTTACAATCTGCTCAGGCTTTTGTAAGGAAATGTTGAGGTGAGACTAATCCATCTATATATTAAAATGTGTTTTCAATATAAACAAAATAATATTTTATGCAGTATAGTCACTCAAATATATTTAGTTAGATCAGTGGGGGAAATTTCAAATGGGCAAAACGAGGTTCAGAATCATAATCAGTGGCAATATGAGGTGGAATAAAATTTCCTTAAGATAATATACAATAACTGGAATAAAACATAATATTTATGTTGTTTTATTATTGTTGTATTAAACATTTAACTACCAAGATAAATATATTGATTTACGAATATGGCATGATGTAGGAAGGGAGCAAATCGCAATGCCAAAGAGGGCCAAGTATGCGTGAGTACAGATGAACTGTATCTTTTGTATTGTTTGTTTTTCTTTTACAGCACAGTTACTTTTACAGACCAAGGAACAGATGAAAATCAGATCAAGTATTATTATTATTATTATTATTATTATTATTATTATTATTATTATTAAATACTTGTTTGGACTGGTTTAAAGTGGCAGAACCAGACTTAATTTCTCCTCCTGAATGGCATGCATATGATTTCTACTACTACTGATCATTTTGCTCCTTTGTTATTTCTAACAGTTTTGAACCCAACTCATTTATTGATACTAGGAAATGGTGCTGTCTACTGCGCGATGTTTCAAATTTGCTTGGATGACTGGGGATTTAAAGCCACTAGGGGCACTACACCTGTAACTTTCAGGTTTAGCGCCCCTGAAGGCCACTGTCAGCACTGCACTGTTGCAAACTTGAAAAGTCTTCCTCCTTGTTTTGGTATCTGATAGCAGATCTCTTTGCAACATCAGATTGAGAAGTCATGGAGTTACTTGTAAAGACAAGGCCACATTCACCACCTCTAGATTGAATCTTCAGGGAACCAAAAATATGTCTGATCAGGTAAGTGTCATACCTCTTTTGTTTTGTTGTTAAGAAATCTAAGCTCAGACTGCCGTAATCTAGAAAGGGTCATGTGACCTAGAGTGGCGCTCTAGGCCACATGACCCATTGAGCAACGGATCTGGCCCTCTTAACTTTCATTGGCGAGGTTTTGAGAAGTACACCCTGCACAGAGCATCCATACACGGCAAGTGTTATATTTTGAGCTGAAAAATAATTTCATATATGTCAAATTAAGCTAATACCTGGGTCAAAACTTACACGTTGCTGCTTTAAAGTAACTTTCAATAATTTATGCATAGTGTCCCCGGTGAAACGTTGTGTGTTAAATATGTTAATTTATAAATAAAAAACAAATCAACTAGAGGTAAATTTAGAAAAGTTAACTCCTCCACAATTAATGAAGATGAGGTGTGATTAAAAAAAAAGTTCTCAGATAATAATGTACAATTAAATTAAATTGCATACAAGTTTTGAGCATTTTTCTGACTATAATAAACTTAAAACACAATAGTTTGAGTACATGGCTACGAAGCATGAGGAGGAAGGGGTGAAATAGCAGCACATGGGTATGAAATCAGGGTATGAGGTGGCAAGAGTGCAAATTGACCCAGGGCCTCTGCACACACTCACACAAAGCCATTTAATGAAGGGATATCTATTACAGCAGAAACAGAGGCTCGATGAAGAATGCTGAAGTTTCTGCGGGTGACTGCACTGCCCCGTTTGTTACTCCTGTCCCTAAAGCTGCCATTGATTTCTCTACTGGAAAGCGGAAAAAAAAAAAAAAAAAACCACAAGAAAAACAGCCACATAATTAATTTATTTGCTTATTCTACAGGAGAACCCCGAGGGAAGCAATGCACTTTGCCCATTTCTCAGAGACGCATCACCTCTCGTTTTTCATCCAAAACTTTCTGGTTCATCAGAATGCAAAGACGGACGCATTTCCGCCTTTAGACGGCAGCGAGAGGGCACTGAAAAATTCATGGTGACACCTTTGGTAACTGGTGCGGCTAAATGACACATAAAGCATTAATACGCAGCAAACACAAACTCCTGTCGTTGTAGTCTGGCACTGACACCCGGGGACAGAGCAATGCTTTGCCAGGAGACGGTTAGTCTCCCAAGTCACACACACACACATCACTAAATGTATGCAAAGGCATACCAACACAGGAAAAGCCTCATTCACATGCAAACGCACACACACGCACACATTCATTAAACAAATAACGGGGAAAATGGACGTTGTAATTTATTAACACAAATGCTCCATTATCTACAATTCACTCTTGTCAGCCTAATGCCTCCTAGGACAATCCAAGGACAGAGACGTGCGACGCAAAAACACACGAAAGAATGCTCTGGCACGCACCGAGCCGCACATGCAAAGAGTAAACAAGTGCATACCTGGTATCAAAGGGCACATCTCCCGGGAGAGCGTGTGTGGCCGCCTTGCCGAGGAGGAAGCGTATGCGGCGGTAGAAGCTGTGTGTGTGCGTGCTTGCGGGTGCGGCGGGGGGCGGCTGATTCTGCTGCAGCAGGGCGAGTGGGTCGGCCGAGCCGTGGCACAGGGGGTCGGAGCCGCAGCTCAGCTGCTCGCAGCAGTCCGGGTCCACGCAGTCCATCAGTCCGTCTGGAAAGCAGAAGATTGTTAAACGTGTAAGACGTTTCGTTTTCACGGAGGCGAGATGGGAAACATTTCTTTATCAGGCACAGCTAATTAAGGATTCTTATGGCTTTAGCAGAGTGAAGTGACTGGATTTTTTGGTAATTAAATACAGCGCCCTCCATAATTACCGGCACCCGCTAAAGATGTACGAAAAAAAACTTAAAATATACCAACAAAAAAAAAAAAACTCCACTCTATTTTTATTAGCTTAATCTAGCCTCGTGTTTCACAGTTCCAGTTTCCTTTTTTTAGATCAACACTTATCAGACTTGAATGGCACGCTCTGTTGCTTTTCTGATTCGGATGAAAATGGGCCTTTTTGTCATAAAAAGCCCTGTTTGTCACAGTTTTATTTGTTTGAAGCCGTTTTATTATTGCTCCGAGTTATTCTCTTGTCTTTCCAAAAGGAAAGAATGACCAAAAGAAACGAGCCTCAGTCTCATATTTAGCACCAAGGTGAAATGGCAAGTCATGCATTACTGAATAAAGATTCCTCAACACAAATCTACTTAAAATTTTATGTATACAGAAAAAAAAAAACATCTACAGTTAGATGTATTTTGTAGGATTGTTAGTGGTGTTGACAGTTGTTTTACCCAAACTCCGAAAATAACCCCAAACAGGCTAGATGTTTATATTTTTACTGAGATTATGCTACTGCAGTCAAAAGGGATTTTGTTTTAAGGCATTGAAATCTGGCCCTTTATCTCTGGCTTTTAGAGGGAGATACTATGTTATCTTTTAAAGCGGTCTTGAGCAATATTTTCTACAGGTTTTGGGCCTTTTTTAAACCTTTTCTTTGGACTGTGGCAGTTTTTCAATGAACAGACTCATGGCATGTCCAGTTTTTTTCTCCTTACCATCACTGGATGTTGTGTAAGGGGTGCTCAAAAAATGTAAAATAAATACTTGTGGACAATTTAGTCTAGCTATATTCAAATTCGACAGAGTTTAATTCTCAGGACTGTATTGGAGCCCTGTAGAGTTCATCAAGCAAAGAACAGTTCATCAGAAGGAATAAAAAATTAAACAGACAACCCTGGGAATCTTCTGCCTAATGCAGTAACTCAGTGTCTTCACCAAGAGGCTTCATAAGACCCGCTGTGGTACAGACCACTACACGATCCTTCCGCTCCACGGCTTTAACCATCAAACTTAGGGAAATTGAGTTTTTAGCATTTCCAGTTTTCCTTCAGGAGATAATAGAACTGCATTGAACTGAATTAAAATTAGAAGAAACTTCCAACCAAAAGGACCATTCCCAGCAGTTAAACAGTACCTGGAAATAAGGAGAAATATATCTATAAAAATAGGTGGCAATCCAGCAAATACTTAAGAAACTGAGAAATCTTTCCTGTCTGGGTACATTTTTGGACACTGTTAGCCTTTTCATGCCTGAATGATTCACAGGTCAGAGAGCCAAACAAAAACAAGCATTCCCCTTGAACACGCCAAAGCACCTGTACTACAAAGTAGCAGATATCCAAAGATTACAGGCTTTTTAGACGGCCAAAATAAAGATACGGGATTGACTGAATATTTTTTTGGACATTATCTACAGCATATAACAAACACATAGCAACCCTACTGGAGTCTTTGAAATCTATAATGATAAACTGCCTGTGCGTCTTCATTAGTGCAACGAAATTCATTGCAGGTCATCAGCTGGCAATTACGCCATATAATGCTATAAATATGCTCCAAATCCCCGGCGTCACTTAAACGTGGTCCATAAAAGTCCAGCGTAAACAATGGGGCCGCAAACACAAACCAAGGCGACAGGTAATGGGAGCCAGGCTGGCATTCATGTTTCCTATTTCCAGCGCAGTTCTAAAAAAGGCAGGAAACAGCGCTGACATTTAAATGCATCTGACCGCAGAGCCGCGAGCTAAAGGGCAACAATATTCTATTATAACCCCGTGCTACAAAAGGTAGCGCACTACAATGGGTAATTTCCATAAGAGATGCTGTTTGAACTTAAAAGCAAGTATTAATTGAACTTTAAATATCGTTGTCATTAAAAAGAATATATGAGATGGGAGTTCGCTAACCAGACGAGGTTTTGATGCACAACCGGAGTAAAAAGAAAAAAAAAATCGCAGAACGTATAGATTGGGCCAATGCCAGCAGGCGTAGAATCAACAGGTTTTGTTTTTTTTCCCCCCCAGAAAGAAGTGCGGTGCATATTTTCTTCTTTTGCCATTCA
Organism: Fundulus heteroclitus; assembly: GCF_011125445.2. Taxonomy (NCBI): domain Eukaryota; kingdom Metazoa; phylum Chordata; class Actinopteri; order Cyprinodontiformes; family Fundulidae; genus Fundulus; species Fundulus heteroclitus. The sequence goes on along the minus strand of NC_046383.1, from coordinate 30,590,642 downwards.
GGTGACATAAATAAATGTCTCTCCTCAATGTTCCTCTTCATCGTCTGATTACCAGAAATAACATCTTTCCATCTCTGTCTATCATGAAAGAACAAAAAAAAAAAAGACAGCTGTGAGAGGGGGCTATGAGAGCCTACAGTATATCTGCCAATTAAGGGAGCGGGCTGAATTGAGTGTTAGGAAGTATAGCGTTTGAAAGGCTGCGCACAGAGTCGGAGGCAGAGAAAGAGTCGTCTGAGTAATTCTTTTAAGTTTTGGTCAGGTAGTTATTTTTTTTTTTTGTAGCATAATCAGAACTAAACTAAACTGCTTTATACATCTAAGACAGACTTGAGGAGGTTTACAAAGCAATTTTATGCCATCTAATAACCAGGATGATAGTGGCTCATCCTTAATATTTGCCAATAAAGCGTTTATAGCTGCAGTGTTATATAAAATACGGGCAAAACTCCAGTTCTGTGCATTTTGAGTTTACAGCTCTGTTTGGAAAACGTTGCGTAAATCTGCAATGCAAGCTCAAGTGGCTTGTATTCTTGCAGATGCAAATGACATCTTCTATGCCCGGATCTGTCAGCCTGCCGTCACAATAAAATATGTGAATAAGAAAATTTGAAATTCACAACAGCGGAGACGCTGTATTCTGAAATTACATCTGGACAAACTGCATCTGCATATGGCCATGAATGCGTTGAACATTTTCAAATATGAGTGCAAATACGTTATTATGCATTCCCGGTATTTCTTATAACATTGAGTTTTATATCAAAATCCGCTTCTGCGCCCGCTGATATGAATTTAAAGTGCTTTGTTTTTTTCTTCCATGCGCACGGAACCCAAACATCAGCTTTTCGCTGCTGTCACTCTTCCCTCTAACAGGCTTTCTTACAGTATTGCCCTGTTTCCAGCGCCGCCCCTTTTGTTTTATAGATGCCGACTACCTTCTCTGTGTCTGACCACAATGGTTCAGATTTTGATTTCTTAAGTGTTGAAAACCAGGTATCATTTTGTTTAACCTTGACAATTAAAGGGGATCTATTAGGGACTATTAGGGACACCCCAGTAGTACGGAAAAAAAAAAAGAAGTCACTGCGGACGCAACATGTAGAGGTCCAAACGGATTCTGCTGTGGCTTTACTTTTGCATTTTGTAATGAGGATGCAAAAGGCTCTTTAAGCGTTTCTGTTTTTAAATATAAACACTCAACAAGTTCCTTAAGTTGTCATCTAAATAGCACCCTTTCAGCCGGGCTGCCTGGCGGAACAGTCAACTTCTCAACCAAAACTCACTGATGTGCTCAGACTCAGGAGGCAAGGAGGTGATGACAGAAAAGGGCATTACGGATTTTTTTTTTAACATATAGATAGAAAAAGACATAATGCCAAGAGCATGATTGATAATGTATTTCATGAGGATTAATAGTTTTTTATATATTGTATGCTCTTCAACTTATTTGTTTCTATTCACTAATAGTTCTAATAGAACCCTCTTTTGTTGTATTTTATGAATATGTCCAAGTTTAATAATGTGTGAGAAAAACATTTTTTGTTTATTCAGCCAGTATATAATACAGATCATACAATAAACTTTTAAAATATAATGTTGTGCCTTTTTTTTAAATTCAGTATATTGTAAAAAAATAAAAAATAAAAATAAACCAGCTCTTCTTGTTATGGGTAGAGAAAATTAAGGTTTTTGAGAAAATGGCCGCTTATCAATTAGTCGATAAGATCAATCAACTTTAGATTAACTCATTAATCGATAACTTGCCTCCCGACCTATTATGCAAAATTAACTTTTTGCATTTTTTTTCCACTGCTTCTAGAAACAATCCCAGTGCTAAAAAAAAAAAACATAAACCATCCAGACGTTTTTTTGCCAATAGTAAATGTTTTGTTGATGTCTTGAAAATGAGCTGTTTTAAAAACCTCCCACTTACTATGTCAGAAAGAGAAATCTCATTATCTGAGAGGAATTTTGTGCAAAGAATGTAATGAACATGTTTTGTATTAGCCATAGACATATCCCAACTTCTTTAAAAGGAAGCAAAATATGTCCCCCTTCATGCACTACTTTATGTTGATCTATCACATAAAGCCCAGTAAAATACACAGCTGGGAAGTCCTACTGTTTTGGATTAGCCTTGTGTAGAAAGGGAGGGAGAAGAGTTTTAGTATTCAAAGCAACACAGCCGGAAGTATCCCTTCTTATCGTCTCCACCAGGATCGAGCCACATTTAAAAGCCAGTGCCTGATTTCCTTCAGTGTTGTTTACATTTTCTCTTCAGCATTCTGGTAAAAAGCGGCGCAAGCTTCAACATATTAAAACCAAATTATTGGTACCAACATCATCCTGAGCGTTATGGTCATAATGTGAAAAATATGGTTAAAAATATACGTTAAAAGATAAAAGAAAACAAATTATGACAGAAAACGGAAAGCAGATTTGCGACTTGACATGAATTTGAACCTGGAGCAGTGGTTTGAAACCATGATGTCGTCATTGTTTGGATTTACTTCTTGTTTGTGTTCAAATATCACCAGGCTACATTTTTCAGTGCAACCATTTTCTCCACTATCGCAACTGCAAGTTAGCAACAAGGCGTCTAAATGCTGTTCTGATTTTAATAAACTGTCTTTTTAAAACTGTCTTTTGGATCCGTTTCAGCTGGGTGGTATTTACACACAGGAAGAAACGTATTGACACCCCTGGTAAAGATCTGTAAAAAGCCCCTCCTCCCACAAAAAAAAAAATATATATTTTTTTTAATTTGTTGCAGTAGCAAGATCTCACATTCATGATTTATTAAAATTTCAACTCTTAGTTTGAGTACAATTATTTAGTGGGAACATTTTCCATAAATAATATATCAAGGAAGTTACTTACAACACATTATATAAAGCAAACAGAGAGATTGATCAATGAATTTATTTTTGCACCGTGTCTTTAGAGTCCAGGTGATCTCTGAGGCGCTCTTCCATTTGGTCCATCCCGCAGGTTTTCTGCAGGATTTAGGTGAGGGGAATGAAATGGTCATAGGTTCCATTTTATTCCTCTTTTTGTCAGTGGAATTGGTTCTGTGTTGAACTGTGTTTTTTATCACTGTCCAGCATAAAGACCAAGCGAGGACCCAGTTTTCTTGTTGAAACCGCCAAATTCTTATTGGAATTGTTCTGGTGTTTCAAAGAGGTTATGCCGATATGCAGGCTTACAAGCTTCCAAGGGATGAGAAACGGGACCAACGCGTCACTGATCCTACACGGCATGATAAGATTTTACATATCCATACCTTGTTTAACGGCAAACATCCGCTGGAAAGTTTGCCTGGTAAGATCCCCGAACTTAGCTTCATCTGATAAAAGCACATTTTTCACTTCCAGTTAGCATTCTCCACATTTTTACATCTGTGGAGGCAGGACAGAAAGTCAGACAGCTACGTAATTGTGAGATTCTGAAATATCTTCTTACACCTTTTAATGTTCTTCTCACTTTCCACAGAAGCCAAATAAATATGTGTTTTCTTCCAGCCTAATGATCAGAAGCTAAAATAAAGAGTCCACCGTGTCATTACAGAGTTATAGCCCAGGCATAAAAAAGTCATGAATTACTGACCCCCAGTCTATCAACTTGAAAAGCTAATGTATAAGCATGAAATAGTTGAAACACTTGTTTTGAAATGATTATTTAAGAACTTTAGGAGGAGCAGTGACTGTGATACCAATAATTTGGTTCAAAAATTATTAATTTTAACACGAGGTTTTCTTTACCAGCTGAATAAATGCACTCAAACTGAAGGCTGACTTTTTTTTTAAGCAAGATCAATAGTAGACACGTCTACAAATACATTTGTGTCTATAATACAAGACGCACTTTGAGATTTTGTGGAGAATTGTCCCTTTAAAAACTGATTAACAGTATTTAAATGAGCACTTAATGAAGCACAATAGATGCTAATTTATTCATGGGAAAGATCTTAATTCCTGAAATGCAACTAATGAAACACATTAGTCAGAAAAAAGAGACAACAAAAATCCATTAATCCAAAAAGAGAGCCAGCATAACACTAGATTGTTTCCTTTTTCCCCCGACCCCCTTATTTTACAGTCAAGGGCTCCATGGTTGTAATCCGGAATAAGGACCCGTGACTCATGTTTCGAGCAGCCATCAACGCTGACACTTTGAAGTGTTGGCTGCGTCAGTCACGCAGCTTTGGTAAACAATGTGCAGAAAAAAGCAGCTACTTTGTAGCTATCAGAAGCCCATGCCAACAGAAAACTGTGTTTGAGGCTTCCTGCTGCTGCAGATTCAAACACCTCTCTGCACAAATCTGGAACAAAAAGCAAGAAAAAAAAAAACAAAACAAAAAAAAAAAAACAAGAGCGAGCTTTCCATACAAACAAAGGCAACCCTACCTTGTTTGCAGTGATGGATTATAGCACCACCTTAACAACCGTCTGTGTATAATGGATATTTGATGGAGTTTCAAAGTGAACGGGGCAAAGTTGAAAGCGATGTGATATTGCGCCGTACGGAGACTGGTTGTGTGTTGGAGACGAGCTGCCGATGGGACCGAAATGGCAAAGAGACGACTGTAATGAGCGGATCTACATCTGAGATGTGATCTTCACTCTTTTTTTGTTTTTTTTCTCACTTCTTTTTTGAGGATTGAATAAACAACTACAGTACATGACTGAGACGCTCACGCCTTCTTTAGTTCGGTGGTTTCTCACCAGACGCTATTTTACAAAGGCGAATCTTCTCTGCGTGGATTTCTGTATTTAGACTTGAAAAAAGTGCATTTTTACCCTGGCAGGTAGCATGCACATCAGACATTTAGCTGCGGTTTAGAGCAAAGGCAGACACGCACGCACAAATACATATTCAACACGCGGTAATAATGGGCAGCAGGACTCACAGCGGGACTGGGATAACACAGAGATATGAAAGGGAGGAACAAATACGGGAACTTTTCAGCAGGAGCGAGGATGAGAATTATTGCAACGGAATGGACAATCTGGCAATGAGACGGGGAAGGAAGAGGTAAGAGCAGAAAAAAAATAGATATAATATGATAGATGGTGTAAAATGTCACCTCCGTCATTGTCAGCTCCATCACTGCAGTCAGTTTCCATGACAACGCTGCATCCAGGCCCACTCCATCCAGCTTGGCAGATGCAGCGCCAGCCACTCTGCTCCAGGGTACAGCGTCCGTGTCCACTGCATAACCCCGGGCAGCCGTCTAAAAAGACAGGTCCCACACACACACACACACACACACAGACACACACACACACACACACACACACACACACACACACACACACACACAGAGTTTTTGGCACTTGTAGTTTTACATGCCTTACTGTGAATTATGTCTTTGTGAAGGTAATTTATTATTATTATTATTATTATTATTATTATTATTATTATTATTATTATTATTATTATTATTATTATTATTAGCAATACATAAGAAAGGTTTAGATAAAATGCAGTTTTTGGAAAAGTATTTACTTCATTTATGGAAAACAATCATTCCAAATCAAACTGATCCTGGTCCATTTCTTTTGTCACATTCAGACCTGATTATTGCCCAAGGTATAGAACTAAGAAATTTCTTAAAAATAACCTTTTTGACAACATAAAGTAGAGTAAAAGATCAGAAAATCCTGCCCTGCTGTAAATACATCTTAGAAAGGATCAGTGTGCAGAGTCAGGGAGTATAATCTAAGGCTTTGGGACTCATGATAGACGATGGAGAAAACATGGAACGGCGGTGAACCTTCTCAGGAGTTACCAGCCTACATAGATAACCAATTCTTCACCTTGGTTATGCAGAAGGACAACAATCCTACACAAAAAATCCACCTTATCTTTAAACAGACGACTCATATTCGAAAACCCTCCAATTTAAACCAAACTGTTTTGCTAGTAATAGAAATTTTCTGTAACGACAAGCGGACCAAGATTCTTCCACAAGTGATGTGAAAACCAGTTGTAAAATAAACAGCTCATGACAATTTCTGTGGCCAAGGCAAAAAAAAAAAGAAATACTACAAGTAGGATGACAAGTGAAAACAGAAGAAATGTAGACAAACCCTTTCACAGAACTCCACTAACTCCAGCCACAGCCCACATCTTGTGAATCCCCCCAAACATGTCAATCAGCTTTGCTTCACAATAATTGCAAAGCTTCTGTTATTCCTGTTGCTTCTGCACCTTATTCTACCGGACTGTTTTCCTTTCTCTCAACTTTCCATTAATATGCTTGGATGTAGTAGCTGGTGATCAGCCAGCTTCTTTAAACCAGACCTTTTGTGGCTGTGTACTGTGTGTAATATGTGCTGTATAACTGTCAAGTCAGCAGTGGTTCTCATAATCTTAATGCTCATAACACAACATTTCTACATTAAGGTCCTTTTCTTTTAGTATCATGTATTTTTATTTTTATTTTCTAAAACTCTCTCAATAATCACCTAAATGTTTCAAATTAGGTGCAAAAAAAAAAAATTACCGCTGCGTCAGCACTGAATTAATTGAATTAATTTACAAAAATATATATTACGTTCTAATTCACTTAGATGCATCTTTGCGTTCAAAACAAAATAAAACAAAATTACCTTTTACAACAACATCCAGATCATGAGTAACTGGGGGGAGGCAGGAGAAAAATAAAGAATTAGCTCCACAAGTCCTTCAAGGAAGATTCACGTTAAACGTCACAAATCACCACGTCAGATGACACAAACGAAGGCCCGCCCCGTGCGCGCGGTAAGGCGGCGCTCACCGATGTTACAGTGCTCCCCCTCCCAGCCGGGCTGGCAGATGCAGGTCCCGTCGTGGCACTGGCCGTGCTCCTCGCAGCGAGGGTGGCACGCTCTCTGGTCGCACGCGGCCCCGATCCAACCCTCCTCGCACTGGCACTGGCCCTCTGAGCAAACGCCGTGGCTGCCACATGGCACCGGGCACAGCTCTGTGGAACAGGTGGGCGGAGAAAGGAACAACAACAACAACGACAAAAAAAAAGGCATGTTAATGCGAGAGGAGGAGAAGAGTGAGGCGGGAGAGGAACAGATGGAGGAAACAAACACCGTAAGGAAGAAGTAGTTAAAACAGACACGGGGGACACAGGGAAGACAAAAGTTTACTAATTTAGGACTGAAGGTGGGGTTTTGGATTTAGGCTAGGGAGCGGGGTGGTGGGGGGGGCGGTGGGAGGGTGGGTGTGAGGGAGCAAGCAGAGAAGGAGACCTGGCGTCGGGGAGTTTTAAAAATCTACTTTCTCACAACACACAATCTTCTCACCTCTAATAGCTCAGCTCCCTTAAGGAGTGAATAGACTCATAATAAAAGCCAAACGATTCGTATTTGCACCGCATATTTAAGCCAGTGGGACTCCGATTCAGCTCTATTATTCCTTTCTGACATTTTGATCAGATTTAGCTGGGGTGCGTTAATACCCCTTCTTTTTGCCACGTTTCTCCATCTTTGTCTCCGTCGGCTCTTTCTGTTCCGACTTCCCTTTCTTTTGCAACATCCCTTTAAATTCAGCCCCCCACCCCTACACACACCCCAACACCGCCGTCTCTCTCTCTCTCTGCAACTCTCACTCTCTCTGCAGAGGAAAAGCCTCATCCATCAGTAAGGAGAGCAAAGTGCTGGAGGCACACAAAGCCTACTTATCCAGCTGCAGTAAAAACGTTATTTCAATTTAAATATACATAGCATGGAGAGGGCGCAAAAAAAAAAAAAAAAAGTGGATTCACGTTTGGTGGAGTCTTTCAGCTCTCTATTAGAATTACATTAACTTAGCTACGCCTCGACAAGACCAGAGCATAGAATGGCCGGGGCCTTTTGATTAAAAGGCTGGCAGGTAGAAGGGCGGAGGCTCATATCTCCAATATTCAGCCATGGTCTATCATTATCATGGGCTATTTCACCGTCATAAGGAATGCAAGCACCTGAGAGCGGCCACTACTACGGGTTGCCTGCGAAGCTTTGGTATGCCTGGTATAACGGCTCCTCGCCAAGCACTGAGATGTTAAGCGTGGTGGAAAGGGAGAAAAGCCAGGCTCATAATGCCTATTTTCCTCTCTTTTAGCTGGCACTGCAAGGACAAGGACATTTTGCACAGCACGTTTTTCCACCGAGCCGCATTGTACATTTTAAACACACCGATGCATGTGCTTGAGCGGCTTTGCCACAATGGCTTACCTCGCCGCCTTTCCTCTGTAATCATCATGTGCTTGCCGTTGCGTTTAGCCGAGCAGGGGTTTCTGAGAGCGCAGAAAGGTGGCGATGGTCGCAGGAAAGCTTTCACGGCTATGTACGCCTCTGTAGGCCTTTGGAGAACCATTCCTACCACGTGGAGATTTGGGCAGTTTTGTCACGTTACAACCGCAATCTTGAATGGATTTTATTGGTCATTTTCTGTGACGGACCAAAACTACCGGTGCAAAGAGAGGTCAGGCTGGAGGGGAGAGCAAGCGTGAACATGGATGTTCGAGTCTTGCCAAAGATTTTTAAATGGGATTCGGAGCTGGGCTTTGACTGGGCCATTCTGAAACAGGGCAATGGTTTGCTCTCTTGTAGTTCTGATTGATGCCTTCCATAAAGGCTAGTTAAAAGTGGTCCTTGCAACATATTCTCCCACCTGAGCTGTGGATGAGTGTAGCTCCTCCAGAGTTACAATGGACCTTCTCTAATAAAGTACTCTAGCTCCGGATGTCAGTTTAAGGGGGGAAGAAGTGTTTTGGCAGGTTTGCAGCTCTGCTATAACTTGTTGCATTCATTTGCTATAAAATTCGACCCCGCTTCAGACGTCCCCACAACTTTCTCCCTGACCTGTCTGCTTTGTTCATTGGTGTTCCTGATGCCGCCTTTTCACTAATGTTCTCTAACAAACCTCTGGGGGCCGTCGCAGAGCAGCCGCATTTTCCCTGAGAGTCAGTTGCACACAGATGGCCTTTATTTCCTAATTAGGTGACTTCTGAAGGCCGTGGGTTTTGCACTGGATTGTATCTATTCAGAGGGGGCTGAAAACCAATGCGCACACACGAATATGTACATGCCTGTCACACATTTTTGTTCAATATTTCTTTAGCTCAAAACTATTGGTGTTATTCTAAAAAAAAACGTTTAAAAAAATTAAATAACTGGACTTCTATTCTGAAGCTGAAGACGTTTCGCTTCCCATCCAAGAAGCTTTCTCGATTCAAAAGGTCTGGAATTGAGAATTGTGAAAGTTTCCCTTACCCTTTCCACTTTACAACCCATCGCATAAAATCCCACTGAAACAAGTTTACGTGTGTGTTGGTAAAATGACTTTGGCAGGGCGGTGTACATAGACAAATAGGAAGGCAGTATAGAACACCGGGCTTTTTAACGCCGACCCAAGTATTCCTCAGTGCTGCAGTATCTGACAGAGTCTGCAGCAGTGTGCTCTATGTTTTTTTTCCCCTCATTTAGCTGAAGAGGAACGTGTGTCCAACTGCTGGTGTGTACATGCAGTAAGTATGCGTGCACGAGCCCGCGGTGTGTGTGTTAGTGTCATTGCAAAGTGAAATGAGTCCTGGTGTACAAAGGGTGCTTTGGAACGTTGCAGGCAAAGAGTCACGTGGGGGGAAATCTCATTTATACATGGCATGAAGAGGCGAGTGCCGCACGCGCCTACGGTCGTGCGCAAATGCAAACATTTCGCAAAGTAGCACGGGTCCATAAATTCCACTTATGCCCACCGCGGCCACAGCAAACGTTATCCGCGGCCGCTCGGGCTCTGCAAGCAAGCGTGCGTGCGCGGGCTAATCCCCTCGCCTCACCGGTGTAGCAGTCCGGCCCCGTCCAGTTGGGCTGGCAGGCGCAGGTGTCTGACTCTGGGAGATAGGTGCCGTGTCCCGAACACTGCTCCTGACAGGCTGGCAGCGGGTCGTCGCAGCTCACTCCGGCCCACCCCGCCGAGCACACACACTCCCCGCGCACGCACACGCCGTGCCCGCTGCACTGGGGGTCCACACAGTCCACTGCAGACGGAAGGAGGGGGGGAGAAAAAGAGTCAGAGGTGAAGGGAGGGAGTGACAGGGTGGGTGGAGGCGGTGGTGGTGGTGCGGGCTGTCTCATTATAATCATCAGTTCACAGAGTATGAAAGCAGTGTTCTTTGCATCTCATCCAGGAGTTAACCACCCCAGCTACAATCCCTGTATCTGTTCCACAACATTACACTTCATAGGACACTTAGAGCTGAGGCTATGATAAGGGCTCAAATGGCTTGCTTTGTGTGTGTGTGTGTGTGTGTGTGTGTGTGTGTGTGTGTGTGTGTGTGTGTGTGTGGGTGTGTGTGGGTGTCAGGGTGGTCTGTGCTACACTGTGTTAGTGTGTGTAATTACAGCCCTGAGCGCAGAGCCAAAGCTCAGCAGAGTTCGGCTTAACTCTACCCAGCTCAGTCGCTGAAGGTCACACACCTGAGTCAGTGTTCAGGACGCAGCTTTTTAAGGCAGCAGCAAAACAAAAAAAAATAAAAAAATAAAAAAACGGGTGGTCCAGACAACCGGGCCGTCAGATCTGCATTTTGTTTGTTTTGGATCATTTACTGAACGGCGTTATGAGAGATGAGTGATTGTCTTTACTCTCATTTATACAGCAGAGTGCCTTGCTAACTGTTCTTAGCCCCTTATAGCTTCATAGGCTGTTGCTTTAAAAAACACGGACCTCTGTGTATTTTATTGGGATTTAACGTGACAGCTTGATGTAACACAGAAGCAGAGAATATTATAGATGGGTTTATGCATATTCACAAAAACAAAACAAAAAAACAAGAAAAAAAAAACAGTATCTTTATTTGGCCAAGTAGTGTGAATAGTCTGCAGAACCACCTTACACCGCCATTACTGCTGCAACTCTTTAGGAATGTCTGTCAGCTTTGTATACCTAGAAGCCTTTTTTTTTTTTTTACCTGCTCTATGCAAAGTAGCTCAGTCATATTTAATACGGACCCTCTATAATCAGTGATCTTCAAGCCTTGCCACAGATTCTCAATTAGATTTTGGTCTGCAGCTTTACTGGGCAATACTTGCAATAGCTGAGCCATTTCATTACAGCTCCACCTTTGTGTTTGCTTGTGGCAAACATTAGCTGAGACTTCTTAAGGCTTTCCTTTTAACAATGGATTTCCTCCTGCCAGTCTTCCGGTAAGGCCAAATTTGTCGAGTGCACAGCTAATAGTTATCCTCTTCAACAAGTTCTCCCACCTGTTCTGTGGACCTCTACCGCTCCTCGTGTGTTAGCTTGGGCCTAGGCTTTAGTTTTTAGAAAACAGATTGAACAGTGCTGTGTAACATCTTCAAAGCTTGGCACGTAGCTTGACTTTACCATCTTCACAACCCCCCCGACCTGTCTGCTGTGTTCCTTGGTCTTCATGATAATTAAATGGCACCATTTACAAAGAGGGTTTCAGAAAGCAATCTGCTGCACTGCACTTTATTCAGGGGTATCGGAATAAAGGCTGTTGCATGTAGGCAAAGCGTCACATAAAGCGTCACTTTCATGTTTTTAAGATATTTTAACAGCAAAAGTGTTAGAGCTGTGCACTACTACTTTGATTTGCTCGGCCCACATAAAAGCCCATAAAAGTCAGAGCACTTGGTGGTTGCAGTCTAACCAAATGTGAATAATTCAAGGCGTGTGAACGGTTTTGCGTGACAGGCTTTGTCCTGGCTGACAGCGGAAGGCACCGATGCTTCATTTCATTTGCTGAAACTAAATCGTCGGCACTGAGAATACGAACGCTCTGACCTTTTGGGTCCAACAGGAACAGCTAATCATAGTTGAAATTGTCAATGAACAATTACTCAACCAGTAATTTCTGAGGCTTTAAAATGCGTCTCCCTCAGGATCTCTATGTCTGCGTGGATCAAAATAACATACACTCATCGTGTGGTACAGGGGGAGGGGGGGAAATACTCAGAACAACTGAGATTCTGACTTTCAAAGATTTATAATTGATTCGCTGCTTCTAAAAGTGGTTTCAACATTTTTCGCCCAGTTGGCAAAGTAGGCTTCCCTCCTCACATCTCCCAGCTTCTGTGTTACATCGAGCTGTTACGCTGTCAAGGCAACAGCTTGTGAGTCATTTGCTGATAAATAATATAATGTAATAATTAATTCTAAGAGTTTGCTGTTTTTTTGATGTGGAGCAACAAGAAGCCCTGACGGAAAACAGAGAGAGCTCTGTTTGTGATGAAACGTTTTGAGCACGCTTTGCAGTTAAAACGAAGCTGGCTACGAGTTATTTAATAAACCATGTTTGATTGACGTTAAAAGTACCGTGGCGCAAAAAAAAGATAACTAATTGGAAGAAGTTTTGAAGCTTTCGTTATTATGTCAGTCTGAAACAGTGTCGTCGAGTTCAGTTAAATTGCCACACTGTATTGTGTTTGGTTGTATAAATGTAGGCCCTCTTTGCTTAGAGTGGACTTAAGCAGATAAGTCCGCTGTGCGTGTGTCTTCACAGCCTGAAAAGAAGAGTTGCTTTTGATTAACTTTCAGCATCCTGAGCTCACGCCTCCAATCAAGTATAATAAATTCATCAAGTCCAGCAGTCCTACATGGATGTGATAGCAGAATGACGACAAAGGATCCGAATCAGTTCATTGCATATAGGTACAAAAACAGGAGGAAATAAAATCCACAACGTTGTACACGATATGGGCCGCAGTTCGGTGAAGACATCAATATACGAAGTAAATAACAGACGAAAACAGGAAAACAAATAAAGACAAGAGAGAAACTGATCAAGGAGGCCAGCAAGAGCATCCCTGAAGGAGCTGCAAGAATCTGTGGCCAGCGCTGAATGTTCTTCAGTCGACAATAATCTCCTGTAATCTCCATCTGCCTGGACTCACGAGGAGGGTTTTAAGACCGGAGTCTTTTCTTCCAAAGGAAACATCCGGGCCTGGCTAAACTTTCCCAAAACCATTTAGGAGAATGTGTTACGGTCCGATCAGGCTAACCGTTTAAGTCCCAAAACAAATGTTTGACACAAAGCAAAACGGCACTCCATCTTCACAGCAACTCCGTGCCCAGAGTGAAACATCCAGGTGGTTGCGTCATCATTTGGGGTAATTATTTTCCCAGAACCCAGAACTGTGTTTTTTTTTTTTTTTTTTTTTGCTGGATGAAATTAGGAACATTTTTGAAGGCTCGTCAGTGTTAACCCAGAACCCTAAGCTACCTGCTAAAACACTAAAGATAAAGAGGAATCTAATTTTACAGTGGAAGAGTAAAAATTTGCTCAATCTAAGGGCTTCACCAGAACACAATTTAAGTTTTGTAAATGACCCGAGAGCCAAATTCAACCTGACAGAAAATCTGTGGGGTTACCGGAAGATGGCTGCGTTTAAAATTTTCTCTCACAGTCTGGTAGAGCTGGAGAACTTTTGCAAGGACGAATGGACCTGAATGTTGAAATTAAATCAAAAGGTAAATATAGTATAATCATGAAAATTGCTTTGACTACAGAAAAAAATGAAAACAAGACATTAATCTTTTTATTAGATTGCTTTCTGGCTATACTGTACACATAAAAATAGATGTTTCATTTTAACCTGCTGAGGGCTAAATTTAACTCCTTTCAGTTAACATTTGGCCCCACTCAAGAATCTGTGTGAAATTGACTCCATGGCTGGAGTCAACCTTCCTGAGCATATTTCACTCACTTTCGTGTCAGATTGGAGTTGAAATTTCCTCTGCGTGCCTGAAGAATTTCACACCAACCTTTGACTCTGTTAGAGCAGATTCACTCTGCGTGCAGTTGTGAACGCTCCATTTGGGTTCCGGTAGGCTGAGTGTGAAATATCAAACCGCAATTTTGAACTGCGTGACAAGAGTATTCAGCGATTTGGAGGCAAATTTGGCCTGAATTCATTAAAACCTCAGTCCAGTTGTTGGAGTTACTACCAGCTGGTACCTGACTGAGTACCAGTTCACTGCAACGGATCGATGTAAAAGTCCACGAACATTAAATTAGGCGAATGTGAATGGGTCAGCGGCAGTGGATTGGAAATGACCTCATTAGCTTGGAGTGTTTAAAACCTCTTACCTTGTTCACAGTTGACGCCCTTGTAGGCCGGGCCACATATGCAGATCCCCTGGATGCATTTGCCGTGGTTGGAGCAGGTGGGGTCGATGCACTGACCTTCCTCCACGTTGCACTCCGCCCCCTTCCACCCCGGCAGACACGCACACTTTCCCTTTTCGTACACGCCGTTCCCGCTGCACAGCACTGGGCACGAGTCTGCAACAGGACAAACCCGAATTACTCATCTTCTCCGGCAGTAGCGCAACCCATACAAACCCCCGGGCGGAGTGTGCCGCAGCATATTAGCTGGGTAGACCGCGTTAACCCGCCGTTTGTGGGGCTACGCCGTCTTATCTCAGCCAGAGCATGGATTCAGCAGGTCCTTGAGCGGCCTGTCTCTCTCCACCCCCCCCCCCCCCTCTCTTCCACAGGCGCACCTATACACATGCACACACACTCGAGCTTTATCCCTCACGCTGTTTCAATTTACTCAAGCACCACCTGAGCCTGGCTACCACGGCAACGCAGGAATCGCGGAAAATCCTCCCGACGTCCCCTCGCTCGTTCTGAACAGGCCGTGAAAACAATCGTGAAAAACGGAAGATTAGGGGGGGGAGAGCATTAGGCGTTTATAGAACGAGGAGCGGAAAGGAGAGCTTTCTCCATGCGGAGATGGAGAGCTGTGTGGCTAATGTAATGACGGCCAGCTGGAATAGAGTCCGCGGGCGCTGGAGGACACCGACAGCCGCAGCTCAGGACTTCAGATGCATTACGGAGGGGATCCGAGCCACCGGCTGTTTATTTTTATTTATTATTTCCCGGGATCGTTTGCAATTAACGGCCTGCGCATTCATCCACGGGAGCGTGTTTTATATGTTTGTTTGATCCTTTGTTAAATCTTGGCCCCCCGCTGGGCAATAAATCCCCGGCTTTTGCATTTTACAACCGCGGCTAAAACGTGGGTTTTTCTAGGCTTGGTTGCGGGGAACGGTATACTGTAGCGCAAACAAATGAGCAAAAAGACAAGAGCTGGGAATGAATAAATTATGAGCGTAAATAAATCATGGGAAGTGATAATCATATCACCTGTTTCTGTGCCGTGAAACAGAGACAACTACGATAATTTAGCATGAGACAGAATGTCCCAGAGAGGGTGGGGGGGGGGGGGGGGGGAGTGGTAAGCCTAAACAACGAGGGCCAGGAAGAAAGAGACAAGAAGACAGAGAAGGGAGAAAGAAGTGTTACGGCACCCCGAACACCTCAAAACCACGGTGTTCCCCTGGCGCATGACTATTCTACACGGCTCATTCAAATAAAGGCCGAAGCACAAATAACGAATAGTGGCAGAGCGAGCAGAAGCAGAGGTTGGCCAGTGGTCAAGGCCAGACGATGAATTGACGGTTACTACAAGTGCAGTACATCTTGCCGTCCCCCCCCCCCACCAAAAGCGAGCACCCACGGAGTCATTTGAAGCCTTTTAAATTAGATTCTCTCTGCGTGAGAAACAGCAGGATCTAAGTGACAGAAAACAGATGGCGACTGCGGTACTAAAACATGATGCAGATGGAGAAAGCAATGCCGTCGCGTTACAGTGGAAAACACAGAGGATGGTCCAAGTGTCGTCGGTTTGTACCGAGCCGAAAGAACTGCCTGGTTATTTCCTTCTGCTGTTGGGAGGGGGAAACGTTGGGCAGATTTTACGCCATAATGCATCTGGTCAGGGGGAGAGTCTGCCTTTCAGATGCTGTTAGCATGCGACTTCATCTCTAAGAGCAAGTCTGAGTCACTTTATTTACTTTAAACGCAATTCCCTTGAGTTGAAAATCCAGACCCATAACCTGACCGTGTGTTGTGTCGCCTATTTATTTAGCAAAACAAACCAAACAGGCCTTTATTTAAGTGTGTTGCTGGTCAGAAAGGCCAAAAGAGGACAACTAAATCAAATGAATAATGGCATAATAATGTATAATGCCTGTGCATCCTCGGAAAGAAACAGTCCCCCGGGGCGTAGTTGCTTCTTCCCTTAGCGAGTAATATTTGCCACAAAGTGTTTTTCAAACAACCGAGGCCATCCTCAAATGAACCGGACTTGCTTTTGCGCACGGCTCGGCTCCTCGGCCAGCCGATACTTCTTACCTTTGGCACAGTCGGGACCCAAGAACCCCGCGAAGCAGTGGCAGTGTCCAGCCACACACTCTCCGTTTCCATTGCAGTCCGTGGCGCAGCCATCCATGGAATCTGCATGACCACACACACACACACACACACACACAGGCATGCCAAACAGAGATCGATCAGCGAAATAAAGCAAAAACTACAAAAAATATTGCACATTCGACTGCATACGCTGGCATGGCTCTCATGGTTATTGAATGAAAGATCTGATAAGCAATGGATGGCTCCCCAGACACCGGGGTTGTATTAGATTAGTCTGATCCAGCTGCTATCGCTCTCCGGGGAGCGGCCGAGCACTCACTTACACTCAGTACGACTAAGCACATTAAACCGCATTACAGGTTGGAAAAAGCGCTGCACGCAAATTTACAATCATCAAGGCCTAATCAACAAACTGTTTACAGGCGCGCAGTTTAAAACGAGACAGAAGGAAAAAAAAAGCTAACGTTTCCAGCGCACGAGTGAGTGGAGGGAGGGCGATGCTGTTGTCGCTGCAGCAGCATCAGGAGCAACAGCAGCCGCTCCCTGGGCACGCTGAAGATCAATGTGCTGCTTGTTTCCACTAGTCTTTCGTCTCATCTGCGCCCGTGAGTTTCATCATATCTTTCTGTGGGCTATGTGCGTTTCATCACATTCCTCAATCGAACTTGAATTAGCCGCCTTTCTTCCACTGTTCCTGTGTTCTCCCCATTGATACGTCCATCATGTCAGATTGCATTCTCTGGGAACCGGCAGCGTTGCAAAGATGGATAAAGAGGGGGGGGGCGGGGGGGGAGCACTTTTATGCTTTTGGAGTGTTATATAAGCCCGCTGAGCTCTGTCAGCTCTGCTTGAGATGCAGGATTTTGGTGAAGAAGCACCCAGAAGGCTCGCAGAGTTGGGGATTTGAACTGTGCCGCTAGCTGTCATGGGTTTGGCAAGCTCCATCTACCCTAGATGGAGTAATTAAAACGGGTGTCAGGGATGTCGTTTCCCATTTGACCCCATGCCGTCCTGCTCGGCTACCGGGAACCCGGGTTTTGACTCCTGACTCCAAACCGCTGCAGTCCTGCTGGCATCGGCCGTGTTCGAGAGTGCAGGGATGACAAATCCTTCAGCGGCACAGGCCCGCGCACACGCGCCCATACATTTACCAACACATGCAGCCAAAGTTATTATGTGACACCCGCCTTGAGGCACGTGTGACACATGCTAATGAGACAGGCCCTGCCAGTAGCCGGCAGCGCGGCGTTATCCTCCGGAGCGCCGCGTCACTGCAGAAACCAAAGTCATTTTCACCTCCATCACCTGTCATTGTCAGACTGATGGAGAGAAGGAGTGCCAATCATCTGTTCTCCCACACAGTCAGGAGGACTCGCATTTGTTTCGGAGACTGTGACTCTTTCTCTTTGCAAAAAAAAAAAATCCCATATGTGCATATTCCGATATTGCATTCGGCACCTCACACATGCGACGAGGGGAAAAACTTATCTGCAAGGTCATGGAGTTCCTTTTAATCCAGCTGAGACGAGCGGGTCGTCCTAGAGCTTACAGGCTTGCGAGGTGCTGGGTTATAACAATGATATAGGCTCTGTAGCGTTCAGGTCAGTGTCTTGACCATAAAAGACTCAGGCAATTAAGAGCTAATATATGCCATGTCTCTCTATGTTGCAGTATAGTGGGCGCGCTTGTGTGCGTGTTTTCTTAGAGCACCCACTCTGTTCTTTCCACTGACTAAACGCGCTCCAGTTAGAAATCACTCATGCCATAAGTTATTTAAGTTAAATGCTGTTATAAAATGGGTGCTTCCAGCCAAGGGACCTGATTGGTCAAATAAGCATTCCAATTGTACTTTATGAGCCTGTAAAGTTTCAGCCATGCTTTATGACCCTTGGGCTTTATGAATTTATGAAAAAGTGAATGGGCTGCCCAGCTAACTAGAAATATCCAGAGGAGAGCTGTTTTTTTTTCTGTTCTTCTTTTTTGTTGATTATCGTCTATTTTGCTGAAGGCAAAGCAGCTAGTTTGTATCATGTCAGCTAAGAGATTTTTTTTTGTTTTTCGTTTGAGACGACGACGTGAAACGCTGGGTGAAAGTGAGTAATTTTGCCAAATTAATTGTGATGCAAGAAACAACATTCTGCCTGGGTGGATTTAAAGAGGGTGCCGTTGGAGAGGAAGGTAGCAAGATTGCAAAAAAATCATTACGCTAAAGCTTTTGTGGTTTACTTGCAAATGTCAGCAGCGACGGTGGGAGGAAATGAGGCTTTAGTGGAAGCAATTGCTACTTTTATGGTCAAAAGTATGTTTGAAAAATGTAATTTAAATGATAATCTCAAAATGTGCAGCCTGTCTCTCAACATTTTATCAAAGGTTTTTTTTTTTTCCTACCATTTACCCAGGATCAGGTGTTGTATTTTCAATATTCATATCTGTTCATTTATTGTAGAGACTATGATAAAGAAATAACAAAAACTACATCTCTACTTATTGCTCTTGTTTATGCATAAACAGTAACTAGTTAGAAATAAAGCACATGTAGCTCAGACAGGAAGCTAGAAGAGCATAATTTGTAATGGAGGCTAATGTTTAGCAGTTTTGCTCGATTTATCGCGAAGCAGGAAATTTGACTTTGCTGAGTAAATCAAAGTAAACTGCTGTCTGAGAGAAGTTGGTGAGATCACAGAAGTCATTAAACTAAATCTTTGGTGAATTACATGCAAATGTCAGTAGCAATGGCAGGAGAAAATAGGACATTAGTAGCAGCGATTACTGTTATGGTCAAAAATATCTTTGAAATGTCATTGATAATTAAATCGCTCAATTCCACTAGGACTATAATCCATTAACCTTTTTTTTCATATTTTTTTTCAACAGATCTTTGCAGATCTTAGTAGCCAACTAGAAGAAATGAATCACAAATCGTGGTGGCAAATAACAGTTTGAGGTGGGTGACTAAGAAAAGATAACTGATTTGGACCCTTATTCAATTAAACAGTTGAAATTTTACATAAAAGGACATGTCTTATTTTTAAGGATTTTTTTTTTATTTCCAAACCTAACCTAACAAGAAGATGACCACTTTCTATTTTCAAAGAGAAAAATAAATTACTACTCAGCTTAATATATTTTTCTTTAGGGCCTCATTTTAACCTCACCAATGTCCTTCCTTGGGCTCCGCCATCTTGAATCAACACTACTGACCCCTATATGTAAAGGCAAAATGACTCGCAGCGGTGGCCCAAGGGATTTGGATTAGGGCCCTTATTGAATTCACCAATTCAATTTCTTCTTAGAATAATCACCTAGTCTCCTAACATCATACCCAATAGTTTTCTACAGGTTACATGCTGCCCATAATCAAGCATTTTAACACTTATTTTTCATAGCTGTTTCAACACTGCAGCTGAGGAGAACAGCAATTAAAAAAAAACGAACAACACTGAAAAAGAATATGTACTTACTTTTCCTGTTCATGCAGAAGCTGGCATTAAAACAGCGGAAGCAGCTTTCTGCTAAGGGGAGTTAGACTATCCTCAACACCAGCGGATGGAAATGAGCATCATCATCAATCACCGGGATGTTTCCGTTTTTCTAGACTTTTCTTAGAATTCTGTAGATTCCTTTAAAGTAACTGTTCATCTATAGAAAATAAGCTACATGTGTATGTTTGTCACACATCGGCAAATTTAACGGCGTCTGAACGGCACCTTTCAGTTCGGTTTTATTTACATGAAGAGGGGAAACCTAAAAGGAAAGCTGAAAGTTTTCTGTCTGGCACAGAAGTCGAATAAAACAAAAATCTTTATATGGTAATGGTCACTCATCCACTCCACAAAAAACATGTATATTTTTATTCTTTATGCCTTTATCCACATTTTATAGCCTAGAGCATCCACGTTTTTTTTTTTTTTTTTTTTTTTGCTGTCGTATGCAACCCACTTCGTCAATATTCTCCTAGGCATGCTTAAACATGCGTATGTGTGTGTGTTTGTTACAGATTGTGTGTCTCCATGCCTGAATTCAGTATCATTTCTATATTACCTTCTTCATCCTCTCATATTTTCCTTCTTGTCAGAAACTGCACTGGCATTGATTTCATATTATTTTATTTATTTTCACAGCGGTCTTGGGCTTTTTCTCCCCCCCCTCTCTCTTATTTATACTCTTCTTTTTTTTTTGTTGGATCCTGTTACTATTTGCTGCGGAAAAGCTCAATTTCCCGACAGAGATCATCTCATCTCTCCGTTAAGGCTCGGCTCTCTGACTTCAGCGCGCCACGTCTCTTTATGAGAATTTACTGTACCCTGGCTCAATGGTTTTGATTTTCTGCCACCAAAACAATGCAGTGTCAGGTTCTGAACCTCGTTAGGGCCATGAATGGACAGCGAAATGAACTTTGACACCGATCCATACGTATTGTTTTCCTCTTTCAAGCCCGGCCGCTTGATTAATTATTTTGGAAGTCGTTAGTCGACTAAAATGCTTCCATTGTGAGGCCATCTGTTGTGTCTTTATTTGTTTTTATTATTAAAGAGGAGCGATGGGGAGGGAGGGGAGAGCTAAGGTTCCCGGCTCCCCATTTTAGCTCCAAGTGCGTGACTCAAAAGGCTCTGGTCTATTCTAGACTATACAAACAGCAGACGTGTCAACAAATGTTTGACAACTCTGAAATAAAATCTGTGTTTAGCTGTCAAGCACTGTCAGTCACTGTGAAGAGGAGTCTGTCGATATGAAGATAAAACATGTCTGCAGTCTAATGTTTTGGCTTCATGGAGCTGTTTACTGAGGATCTTTTAACCAGGAATTTCAAGGGGTGATACACAACTTTGGCTTGAAAGCTTCAAAGTACCTCGGCGGTGAAATACCCCCCCCCCCCCTAAATCGTTTTATGTATAGCTTAAGAAAAAAAAAAAACATGAAAATAGAAATTTAGAAAGGGGTTGTTTTTAAAATACTTTTTTTTTGGGGGGGGGGGGGGCTGTTCATGAAACATCATTCCCTCTCAAGGTTTACTGGACAAGCAGGTGAAGAAGCAATTGCCCCGGTAATTATCCACTTGTCTATATTCAGCCGCATACTCCTGCATTATTCACATCCTTCAATTTACACTGCCATCCGTGTGTGTCATCGCAATGAGCCGCAGTTAGCAAGCCCTGTTATTATTACAGGAGCTGTCCTCCCCTTTCTATCTGCTGTCTCTCTTGCCATGCCAAACTAACTCGCATAATAGGAAAAGTTTCCCTCCCAAATGTTAATGAGTTTCAATTCTCTCGCTGCCACATCCTTATGTTTTTTGCAGAGGAACAGGAGGGAAAAGGAGCCCTTGAATTCTGCCTGTGCAATGTGCATGAAACACAGAGGGAGACAGAAACAGGCAGAGAACCATTTTGCACTCACCTATGGGGGTGCTGTGGAGTAATACTTGCTCCAGGTTGCGTCCGTCGTTGTAGAGGGCGAGGTGCCACGTGCCAGGGTCCATGTACTCGATGAAGCCCGTTTCCTGCAGGCCGCTCAGCAGCAGGCCCTTGGGAGTTTTGGCGGTTGAGATGGGATCGGTCAGCGACCGGGGCAGGGCCTTCCCGTCCAGCAGTTTCACAAAGTCAAACTGAAGGCAACACAGGAACGCAATCACAGAGGTATTCTCCGAACTGGCATTCGGTCAAAACAATTGTGCAATTCAGGCCTTGTGAATGGAACGGAATACTAAACAGTATTACAATGTGTGTCAAAACGAAAGAAGCAATAATTAATTGAAATGTTTTTTTATAAATAAACCACTAACGTGTAGCATACTTTTGTACTTACCCCCCTTTAATCCCATATTCTTACATAACATCCAGATGCTACTAATTACCTTCAAAACTTAACTATTTATAGAGGCCGATGATATTATTATTAGATGACTCCATAATTCTGGGAAAGCAGCAGGAAAAAAGCCATAAGAAGTCCTGTTTCAAATGCCCAAACAATGGACACAACAAACACATGGAAGCAGGTGATCTGGTCGAAAAAGACAAAAACTGTACCTTTAGCCGTTTTTCAAAATTATATATATATATATATATATATATATATATATATATATATATATATATATATATATATATATATATATATATATATATTTTATATATATATATATA
Source organism: Fundulus heteroclitus (assembly GCF_011125445.2). Lineage (NCBI taxonomy): Eukaryota > Metazoa > Chordata > Actinopteri > Cyprinodontiformes > Fundulidae > Fundulus > Fundulus heteroclitus. The sequence goes on along the minus strand of NC_046383.1, from coordinate 30,568,274 downwards.
TATATAGGGGACTCCCACTGCAGAACAATCTGCACATACCATCCTCACAACAAAACCTGGTGGTGGCAGCATCATGCAATAGGGACGCTGTTCTTCAGGAGGGATAGGGAAGCTGATTAGAGTCGATGAGAAGATGGACTGAGACAAACACGGGCCAGTTTTCGAATAAAACGGGATAGAAACTGTCAAAGACATGAGGCTAAGGTGGATGTTCATCTTTCAGCAGGATAACGACCTTTAAGACTTGCAGTAGAAGCTCAAATGGATTGAATTAAATCAGAGTTGTCAGACTTCAGTACTTGAGAGGGCTGGTGTAGAGCAACCTTTAGGGTGTATTCACACCAGGAAAGTCCTTTGGTCTGCTTGCTTGGTCTGGACCAACTGTTTTCGTTTGGTGCAGTTTACTTATACATTGTACTTTTTGCAAGTGAGCTATAACTTGTAAATAAAGCAGAGCGTTTGATTATCACTTTGCTCCCATTGGGCAGAAATTACTAAAGTGGAAGGCAGCACAGACCTGGGAATGGAGGAAAGCTACCCTGGAAATCCTCTGTGCAGCACCTTTGTTTTGCATATGCAGGTTTCGACAGGTTTTATTTCTAATTTTGGCATGGCGTTGAATAATGTGTCCCAGGAGTCCCACAGCATGCTGGCAGCAGCAACAGACACCAGCAGGCATGATTCGAGTACTACGTTCACCTCTACAGTCACTTGTTAAGTCCTAACAGACGTATGTTTTTTTGTAGCAAGTTTATTGCCTTGCCTTGTAACAAGATGATTCAAAGACAGGGGAAACGGACTTTGCTCCATTTAAAGAGGACCAAATGTGGCAGGTGGGAATACCTACCACAGTGCTACAGAGTCCTATTAATGAGCTAATTATTGGATTCAACTGTGTTGAATCAGAGACGCCTCTAAAAGTTGCAGGACACAGGCCCTCGAGGACTGAAGTTTGACACCCATAGTTTAGATCAAAGTGTTTTCTTTCATTTGACATGAATCCAGTAGAGAGTTGAACATTTTTCTTGACAGATGATCTCCATCCAGTGAGCTATGTTGCAAAGAATGGAGAAAACAAATCATCCTCGGAGGGTGCAAAGCTTGTTAGAGACATACCCGGAAAAAAAAAAACATTGCAGCCATGACTGCAGCTGATTACAAATGCGCTCCACTCAGACTCAATAGGGCTAAAGACCACAGAACATGCAGGACACCCACATGTTCATTTAGACTCGCACCAGCGTTTTAACAACCACATAAGGTGCATTGCTAAAATAGCCGACTAATTTATTAATGGCATTGCCAGAATAAAGGGGTTTAATGTTAAAACTTGAAACAGGAAGACTGAAGCATGCTTAGATTTTCAGCAGATTGGATTATTTTACCAATAAAGGCTGCCTTTATTGGTGTCTGTTAAGAATCAGTCAGGCCTCTGAAGCTTATTCAAAATACTGCTGATAGAATCCTGACTAACATCAAGAAAATCAGAGCCCTGGCTACATGTTTGTCAAAGGATGGAGTTAAAAGTTGCTATTGTCCCATCAAGCACTAAATAGACTTGGACAGAAATATATTTCTAAGCTGCTTGTCAAGTACAAACCACATAGGCCCCTAAGGTCTGTAGAGACCTGCTTCCAATAAAGTCTGTCTGTCTGCTCTCAGGACCAGAAGTACTACGCTTCTCAGCTCCGGAACAAGCTTCCTGAAAATCAGGCTCCTTTAAATCCGGACTGAAAACGGTTACAGTAGCTTTTGATGAAGGAACTGAACTGATGAACTGTTTGATCACAGATAAGTGCTTGAAGCGTGAGATTGAAAACACCCACCAATGCACTAACTGAGTGTGTTCCATGGTCAATGTTTACCCTCTATATATGTTTTAACATAGCATTTGTTTCTTTTATGTCAGATGTCAGCTACTTAAAAGCTTTGCTCAAAAAGAGACAAGCTGAAAGACTGTCTTTCTTAATAAACTCCCAATTAAATACGTTGATAGTTTTTGTTGTAACATGACAACATATGGGAAACAAGTTCAAGGGCTGCTTTTGTAGAGCACTGTGGTATAAAGGCATGCATAACTGTACAACTGTGAATGTGCATGTAAGGTAAAGTAAAGGAAACGGTGCCCATAACATTTCAGCTCTCATAAGAGGCCAGTTAACAAAAAGGTACAGCAATTTGTATCTGCTTATACATCCCAGTTATCTCATCAGAGATCCTAAATCTATGATGGTCGAAAAACACAGACACAAACGTCTGTTTTCAATACTAGTGTACAAGTTTTGGCTACTTCCTTTAGTTAGAGAATCTAAATCAGTTAGGAATCATTTTTTATTTTCGTCACACACTCTCGTCGACATTAGCACATGAGGTGCTGCCGTTAAGACTTGTCTTTTAGGCAGTAAATTAAGAATAAACTGTCACAGAGCAAAACTGTGCAAGGCTTAGAGGCACGTCCGCATGATTTATTTTATTGAACAGTTGTGAACGCGGTGCGCCACAGAGCCAGGTGAAAATATCAAAAGCTCACATCTCTTGGGTTTACCGCTGCCTCTGGATTCAAAATATAGATTGTTGGAAAAGGATACAAAATGATTACATCGTAACCGGTCTACAACCTCGATAAATTCATCTCAGTGTCCTCCCTCCAGAACTTGACATACTTCACAAGTTTTCTCTAAAGGAAAAGTCTCCCATTTCATCGGTCTAAAGTGTTCTGTGCTACTTTTTGTCTCTCCTTAAGTGTCTCCACCACCACCAGCTCCCTCTCTCCATCTATCCATCCTCAGTCCTCCTTGAAGTAGCAAAGCCCTCGCCGAGTTTCATCCCCCTTGAGGGCTCTGTGTCACTCGAATGTCAAAAACAGCTAATTGGACCTCTTCATGCAGACAAGAGCAGGAAAGCACTGATGTTAGAAATCAGATGACTCAGAGTGAGGCTTATCTTTTGTCTTTATACGCGCTTGTGACATGGTACAACACCAGCCAACGCTGTCTGCAGTGAGTGTGTGTGTGTGTGTGTGTGTGTGTGTGTGTTAGAAACACCGAAAGAATCATTTTGTTGGGAAACAACAACATCCCGGCTTCTACAGCCTGAATGGAAATATGTTCTCTTCCTATGGGGACAATATTCTCTTTTTCAGTCGGCAAACAGCAATATGTAGCATTAAAGCCTTCATCTGATGAGATTAGGACCCACTGCCTGATTGCTCTACAGAGCCTGATTAAAAAAAACAACAACAAAAAAAAAAAAACAATAAAAAACGGTTTTCCATCATCTCTCACTCTGTGTTTTAACACAGCTGAAGTCACAATTTAATTGTTTCTCATTTGCATATGCGCCGTTTCCGTTGTCAAAACAAGTCGGAAATGGTGATTTGTTCGCGACTCATAACTGTTACCTGTTAAACAGGCCGGTAACAATTCACGCTCTGCTGGATTGCCATATCAATCAACCTGTTATTGTGTTCTCACAAATTCAGCCGACAGACAGGCATAAATACAGTTTATGGACACCTGTCTGACTGCAAATCAATATTTTAGGACTGAGCAACAAAACTGATTTGAATCCACAATAGGATACGGAATTCCAGGAATTATGTTGCAGGAAATACAAACAATTACAGGGAGGGAAGCAATATAAAACTAAATATTTTCCTATGACTACTTTGGAACCAAATGTCCTTTCAAAAAAGAAAAGAAAAACTTATTTGTCTGTTTGAAATACTTCTTTGTGTGAACTAGATTGAAGCACGGGTAAACATCTTTAAATAAGCACCAACTCCAAGGCCAGAGAAACTTAACAGGGAAAGATGTAAGCTGCGGCAGGCGGAGCGGTGCAGCCCATCTGGACGAACAGCACGCCACAACAGGAGCGATCTCTACCTGAGTATGTGTGGGCGGGATGTTCCTGCGCCCGTAGACCCCCAGCAGCGCGTTGTGCGAGAGCGACAGATTGAACTTGACGTAGGTCGGATGGTGCACGGTCATGTGAAACCTCCAGAAGAGGCCCGGCGGGATCGCCTGGCTCTGCTGGGTTCCGATGTCGATCTCGCCGCGGTCGATGGCGCGGCCCTTCACCCATTTTTCTGCAGGTCAAAGCAACAAAAAAAATACAAAACAAAAAAAAAAAGCACAGGTGATACAATTCAGTCACGTGCCGCATATTCATCAAGGTGGACAAATGGCCCCATTCAGTGTCACGGGGAGCAATTACTAACCAAACTAATGTCCTATAACAGCGGTGAGATCAGCGGCACAGCTAATTAAGTGAGACTGAATAGATCTCCAAATGACTGAGCGAGAGTTAAAAAAACATCTTTTCAAGAAAGTACGCTTTGGCGGTCTTTTGGATACACTGTGCATAAAGATGAACCGCTTTAGAAAGGCAGTGTTGGACCTGAAAGCTCTCTACCGGGGGCTTTGTCATGTGCTATATTAGCATCTGCTAACAGGGAAAAAAAGAGATGTGTGTGTTAGAATGTGTGTCAAAGAAAAGAGAAAACTGGGGATCTGAAAAAGTGAGGGGGGGGGACGCACACACGGCCACATGCATTCACAAACAGACCCACAGCACACAGATAGTGTCTTGAGTGAGAGCACGTCTTTGTGTGTGAAGAGAATAGGTCTTTCCAGCAGTCCCCTGGCCATCAACTCCTCTCCTCCCTACGTAAGCCTTTATCAAGCCCCAGCCCTGAGTCCTTTGTGTACAGGGGCAGGCGAATCTCTCCAGCCCTCTTTTGTGCTGGCCTTTATGGAGAGATATATCTCTGCTTCTAAACTAAGATGGAGGAAATATGTTGACAGAGGGGAGCCAGCCAATCGTTACCACCACAAAGGCAGAAGAACAGTTAGGGGTAGATTCATGGACGAGTCTGCCCGCTCTCAATCCATAATGCCCGCAGCTCCACCACTCCATTATGGCGACACCGTGCACACCCACAGGCCAGCCGGCATATATCACATGTGCTGTCACGCTGAGAGGGAGCTAAAAGTGCAGGTCGGGGAGGTACTTTTAGCTATGCTGGAAGTGGCTTAAGGAAGGGCAGCATGTGTTTGACTTCTGCAGGCCTGTCCTGCACTCCACTTGGTTACATGTATTAAAGGGTCCAGACCCCTTGATGTGTGTAAACATGGAATTTAATCAAATCAAACATACTTCACTGTCAGTGTATGTGTGTGTGTGTGTGTGTGTGTTCCTGTTTAGGCATTAGTGTGAGGACCATCTTCCCATCTTCCCCATCAAAGTGAGGACCATTTGCACCAAAGTGAGGACATGTTGCTGGTCCTCACTTTGTATTTTCCTGACGATAAGGTTAAGGACTAAGGTGGGAAATGAGTTTAGGTTAAGGTTAGTGTTAGGTCTGTATTGGTAAAGGTTAGCTTTAGGCTTATTGTCAGGGTTAGGGCATAGAAAGGGTTGAAAATCTATGGAAATCAATGGGAGTCAACACGCGGTCCCCACTGCGTATAGCAAGATGAAAATACGTGTGTTTCTAGGGCTGCCTATATTACAAAGCTACACTGCAAGGAAGGTACATTATGTGACAACATATCAATATAACGCCTGTGGAACACCGATGACCAGGACACCCAGCAAATAAATCTGTCTTTTTTGCAACAACTGCATTCATTGAGAGTTTAGTAGATTTTTGATTCGGCAAACAACAAAGCACGGAGAGACATAAGATTACCGGATGACAGCTGCAGGATTTAATGAATTGATTGAAAGAGCTTGCAAAACAAAATGAAACAACACAGCAAGCAGAAACTTCTCTCGGTGCAACATTGTGATTGTAAATTATACATTCTTGACATCAATAATATAAATACACACATACAGCACTTTTCCTGTACATGTTGACAGATCAAATATCTTCTTGATATAAGATTACGTATATACATATTTTGATCGTGAGCATCTGATGAACCGTTGAATCTTCACATAAGGCCAACCAGACTTAATACACTGATAAACCAAACACTCACAATTCATTAGGTATTATAGAACTTCAATTACCCTCTTTATATTGTTATAATTTAAGTCACTGCACCGGTTGAAAAAATGTCTCTTCTCTGTTCTGTTCTGAATACCAAGAGGCAGATCCCCATCTGGTTCTACTGGAAATGTCTTCCTGTTTAATGGGAGTCGTTTTTCTCCACATTTACCCTGCGCTTGTCCTTTTAAACTATTGGCTATTGTTCTACTGAATCCCAGCATAATGTATTATAATTGTATAGTGCTGAATTGTTTGTGATTTCACCTGAAACTGACTCCACTGGTTAATTATACTTAGGAAAAAGGGATTAGCCTAAGTTTGTAATTATGAGTAAAGCATGCAGACTCTTTAAATCACATTTTCCATACATTTTCTTTGATGTTCTTAATCCACTGTAAACATAAGTATTTACCTTTCTTGTAGTGATGTACTGATCTCTGTGGCTAATTTTCAAAACACCCATTTTGTTCAAGTTTTAAGCTGCCCATTCTGGAAGACCGAGAACTATAGGGCTGACTGTGCGAAGATAAGTTGTCATGCAATCAGAAAATTGTGTTTGATTGCAGCATCCTCTTGTTGCGTGTTGATGTGTCCCTGGGCAAGGCACTTAACCCCAAGTTGCTTACCTATTTGCTTCTCCATATATGAATGTGCATATGGTAGGGATTGCTACTGGGTGAATGTGGCTACAATGCAAAGCATTTTGAATGGTTGTTTTGAGTAGGAAAGCTCTATATAAATATGGCCTATTCACCACAGTGGAGTCCAAATGTTTTCTTATTTGAGCCAAAATCGTCAAGTCAAAAACTATTCTACGGTCAAAAAATATTTTTTAATCATACGTTTTGATTTAAAAAAAAATGTAATAATTTGGGGCTCAGTTGAAAAAAACAAGGAAATATTTTGCCTATTGGGTCCTTCCATGTTCCTGCCTAATGCTTCCTCCATTTAGCCATGTGTAATAAATTGATTAAAAACAGTGTGGGTGGGCCAAGGTCTGCTTTTAAGCAAAAGTCACTCGGACGATGTGATCTTATTTACTATGAAATCAAAGAGAATGCATAAAGAGTGGTTTGATAAATGAATGAAATTTACTCTGTATGAAGATGATTTGAATTCCCGTTGAAGAACAAAAAATCTCCATCTGTTTTAACCCACAGGGAGGTCCAATTTCGTAACATTCTTGAAATGCAATCTGAGGCGGCACATAATCAGTCCAGGGGCTGCAAATGGCCCCCTGCACCGCACTTCGGACACCCCTAATTTACTATAATATGACACATAAGGAAAAGCATTTAAAATATTTATTTCTACTCCTCCTGCTGTAAGTGGCCAATACTTGTTTGCAAAAGAAGCAGAGGTGTAGCAGGTATGTAAAAGAGCAGTCCATTTAAAAATAGCTTTATTAAAGGAATTATGACAGTGACACTTTATACTCTCTTTAGCATCCTATCTTTTAATTAACTGTCTACATTCCTTAGAGAGTACTGAACCTAAATTTAACTTTTTAACTTTTAATGTAACTTTTTAAAACTTCTCAGGGTTATACAAAAAAAAGTTAACGCTAAGGTTTCTTCCCTCAGTGTTTACTGCAATGACCGTTACTGTCGAGGCAAAAAAAAAAAATCCTATTTTTTAAAATTGCAACTGGCTGGCTCAATTCAGTGCTGATCAAGCCAAAATGTACAGATGTCAGTCACAAGCTAATTTCCCAGCGCCTGTCAACGTCTTTACATGTGGTGCACAGCTGCGCATTGCTATGATAAGTTTGCAGTGTGGCGTGAGCTTTCGGTGAACCTTCCACATACACATTTCATGTGAATAGCCTGGGAGCTCCTGGCTGTATTGCACTTTGAGTCGCATCAATATTTGCTATTCACCCAGCAGCAACTGACTTTTGCCTGTCTCTTTATAAAGTCTGTAATCCTGTTTTAATATTAAGCCCTAACCTTTCAAAATGTCAAACAGCACACTAATAAACACAGAACCACTGCATTTATCTTTTCAATGTAGCCGTTACTTTTTTCCATTTGCTCTCGGAAAAAAAAGGGGAAGTGGATAACACTGGTGACTGAAGTAAAGTTCGCTGGTATGCAGCAGTATAGTGGGCATCAAAGAAAGAGCTTAAATAAATGTTCAGCAAAAGAGAAAAAAAAACAGATTAGCGTCCTTTATCCATTTGGAAGCTTATGCTGACCTTATATGAGACTTTTCTCCAAACAGAGTAAAGGCCTGGCACGCATAAAGTATTCATTCACACAGTCCTGCTGAGTCTACCTTAGCAAACTATTCCTTTGAATGTTAAATAACGCTTTATGTGTCTGGTCACAGAAAGTATACAGGCCAGCGAAGGGTTGGATGTCCTGAGGAAAGAGCTCTTTTATGCAGCTCTGGATGAGAGGGACATGAATAGGGCAGGGCAGTTGGCAGGCACACAGGCGGGCAGGCTGACTGGTAGGCAGATGAGCAAGCAGGTCCTTCTGATGCTAATTACTGTACAGTGCTTCTCCCAGCCTGATGCAACAAGGGGACAGAAAAGTGGCATTCATGTCAGCTGCGAAGATAGGAGGCAGGCTGTGAGGAGGAGAAGGGAGAGCAAAAAAAAAAGAAAAAAAAAGGAAAGCGGCGCATGCCTATAAAAGTGGGTGGCAGTGTCATTTTACAGTTGCTGATGCAAGAGAGAAGAAAACCTGCCTCATTTTTCTTTAATTCTGTCTCATCAGTGGAGGGTAATCCTGTGGCATCAAGAGGGTGAGTGACTGAGGCCTTTTTGGAAGTTCCATAAAAAAAAAAAAAAAAAAAAAAAAAAGATGGCAGCTTGAGGGCTCTTGCTCAGATGACTGCTGTCAATCAGCCCACTCGCGACGCAAAAAAAAAAAAAAACCCGAAACCATATTTTAAAACGGCGAATCTCTGCTCGTTTCTCCTTGGCAGGAAACTCAAATACAAGCTTAAATGAACGAGGCAGTATGCAAACAGGGAGGCAGAAATTGTTCACGCCTTGCTGTTTCCTGGCTTTATCAAAGGGAGAGAAAAAAAAAAGGAAAGGGAAAAAAAAAACAGCTCGAAATTCACACTTACTGTTGGTTATTAGCAAAAAAGATAAAAATAAATGGTATCGCATGAATCTCTACTTGTGCTTTTCATCATTAGCAGGCAAGCAAAGCAATTTGTGAGCAAAACATGTGCAAGGTCTATGTAAGAAACGTGAATTTTTTTTTTTTTGTTTTTTAATAAAGAAGCTATTAAAGGGTTCCTGGGCTTCTTCATGTCTACCATCAAACAACAAAGCAGCCTTCACAGAAATGATTAATCATTAGCGGGCTCCTATAAACCAAACAGTCTGCATTATTTTAATGATCCTGCTTCGGCCAATTATGCACGTAGTGCTGCGCACACATAACATAGCTATTGCTTTCACTTTCACGGCATTCGCTTCTACTTGAAAAACAAGAAAATGTGTGGTTATTCTCCCTCAAACCACTGGACATCTGGATCAAATTTCTCTTTTCTCGCCACTGCTCTGTATGGTTAGTTCACAAATTAATATATATCTATTCAGGGTCTAACAAGATTTTGTCCTGTCAAATGACATCTGTCAGGGGCACGGCGTGGCTCAGCGGTGGTACACACATATAAGCTGTCGTCCTTGGTGCAGCTGTACCGGGCTTGAGTCCTGACCCTGGGGCATTCACTGAATGTCTTCCTCTTCCCTCCCTGCCCTTCTTCCTGGAAACTACTCATGAATAAAGGTCACTAGTGCCATAAAATATATCTATATAAGACGTTCATCTGTCTCCAAAAACTCTATCCAATTGTTGTGAGCGTCTGACTTCGAGTGAAGAACGTATCAGCGGTTATTGAGAGCAGGTGGGGGATGTAAGCTTTTACCATCTGATCCATCTGCGTTTTGAGCGTGTGCGGATGTTTTTTTTTTTTTTCAAAAGTGATGCTGAAACAATGGAACATGCCCTCCTACAGACGGTGGACGTGTGTGCGGCTCTATGGTGAGACGCGGACAGAATGGACGGTCACAATGCTAAAGCAGCCATCTGCTTCAGAGCTTCCCATTGGTGCTAAACTGAAGGGACGTTTTAGCAATGAGTCTAGACTGCCAGTGATCACCACAGGCCCCACCTCATTTGTACCTTTGCAGTTTTGAATATACTAAGCCAGACCTTTTGGGTAGAAAATGGAGGGATCTAGCACAGGGAGTCTCTGCGAAACCACGTTTCAATTGATACCTACCAGGTTTATGCTGTCACTGGTCTATGTGTGTGATATTCTAGAGGCAATTCTATTGAGCAATTTTAGTCTCGTGAGTGTCCTTGACTGTGTCTATAGTAATGTATGCATAGTTTTAGTGGCGTGTGCTTCTCTCCCAAACAGCACCTCAGATATATGCCGTTGTTGCTTTTATTGCCAATGGTATTGTTGCTGGTGTGGATATATAATGTATCATATATCATTTGTAAATATGTAATTAATATTCAAAGGCAAACTTGATGCACAATACGAACAGATCTTTTCCTGTAACAAATTTCCTTATTTCTTTTCTACCTATTTCTTTTCTCTTACATTATGTATATATATATATATATATATATATATATATATATATATATATATATATATATATATATATATATATATATATACATATATATATATATATATATATATATATATATATATATATATATATATATATATATAACATGTAAAGTGTTGTAATGGATATTGCATGTTTATTACTAATACACGATTTATGATCTCAAAATGGCCAGGATCATAACCAATATAAATTCAAACAGATTATTATCAGGATTAGTTGCCTGGATAATTTATGAAAATGGTTTACTATGAAAAAATAAACAAAAGTCATATGCTACGGTTTAAGTATATGGGCACACAATGGTTTGTTAAACAGGGTTTTGAACTCCTGTCCTTGAGAACTACTGTCCTGCAACTCAGAGTCATGCTCAAACAGAACTGAATAAAAAAAGGCCTAATTACCAGGAATCTGCAGATCTCCATGACTTGCTGAGAAGGTAATTAAACCATCAAACTCAGCTGTTGGAGCCGAGATACAACTAAAAGTTGCAGGACAGTGTCTCATGGGGACTGAAAAATAAATGAACTTCTTGAAATTCAGATATTTATAGATGAACCTTGACTGGCTACAGAAAACAAAAATACCTGATATACAATGATTTAAGTACATGGGTCCAAAGTGATTAGTTTACTGGTCCATACTGGAAATGGGAAGGGACAAAACAGGGGTGAGTATAAACTTGCAGGTATGAATCAGCAAAGAGACCAACTAATCTAAAATCCTTTGACTGACCAAACCTGAATTAAGCAAGTCTACAGGGATTACAGATTCTTTAAATGACAGTTTGTGATTCGTGAAACCTTTACTCTATTTATGAAACCCCCAGCAAAGATGGGATTATCAAGTTATCCAAGGATATTGCTAAAATCTCGTCTCATCCCAACTGGTTCTCGTGAACTCAGTATCTTGTATGGTGTAATTTCATGAGCCGGCATCATGACACCCCTAATGTTTATGTGGATCTTGTGTTTTTAACAATCAATTTGAGTTTTCTGGCACATTTAGCTCTCTCAACCCGGGGTTTCAGGTCTGTGTTTCTCCTGTGTTTGCCTGTAAGTAGCTAGGTGAGTCAGGCCAGAGAAGAAGAGGAACTACATTAGGACTTGGGACACGAGGTCTAATTAATTCCTCTTGCCTACGGGTTATTCAGGTAAAACAATTACACCTATAATCTATTTTTTAACACTCTGTCTTTGCAATTAACGTTATTACCCCTCATGTTCTAATGAAGCAGAAACCAGCAGTACACTACAGCCTGGGTCTTGGTAACGGGACACGTCTTGGGGGACCCCAACCAGGAGTGTGCGCGCTTGCGTGTGCGCATGTGTGTGTTTGAAAATCAATACTGCCTGCATGTAAATCATGCAAGTATTGGTGCAGACAATGTTAATAGTGTTCCAAATGCAAGAGAGATTGAGTTTGCCGCAGGATGAATAAAAATATCACAATGGGCAAGGTCTCTATAATTACTTGGATTCAATTAAGGGCCTTTTGAGCAGGTGGCTTAATAAGCTTTCAGCCTCCCCTCTCTACTGTGCAGCCTAATGAGTGTCAGTCAGAGTCAGGAGAAGATAATGCTCCTGGCCCCGAGGCCTTCTATTACTTCTGCCGTCTGTCTTCACCTTCTACCGTCGGGCCCCAGGTTATATCTGTGACAGATATGTCTGCCTGTTCACAAACTCATTCACTGCCTGACACTAACGTTGTTACACATTTAACATGTGTTGCACAAGATGGCATAAGGATAAAGTATTCAACTTTTTTCTCTTTTTTTTACTGAACTCTACCAAAGTTCATAATAAGCTACTCTGGGCAGATAGTTAATGCCTGTAAGTCAGTGAAGCACAGAGTGAATTTCTCCTCTTCAACTGTGTCATATCAAGAAAAAGTGCGAGAGAAAAAATCCCTATAAGCTTTTGTAACAGGATGTATCGATTTCCATGTAATTTAAAAAATATATATTTTCTTTAACTTTGACTTTTAGGATTGATCGGGGACATTTGTAAAATGTTAAAGTTCAATCAGGATCTTTTGGATGTTGGTAGTAACAGCACCAACACAGTAAGGGTAAAAAATATTCCTGATATACTAAATATGAAAAACTTCCCATGACGCACCAATTTGCTAAATTTACATACACGTTTACATAGATAAATAAATTGTTTTTTGGGCTCATTTAAATAATTTATTTGACAAATGACAAATTAATATAAGAAAGCAAACAATGCATATTGATAAGAATTGACCACATCCAGTTGGTGTGCCACCAGGTTCTTTACACCTGAAATATGTGATGCTCTCTATTACAGACTTTTGTAGTAATAAAAAGACTATCGAAGCAGAAATTATACTTTAACATATTTAATCTAAAAAGGCAAAGGGATGTAACACCTTCAGTGCTGGACTCTTATACACACACGTGAGAGAGAGTGTCCGTTCATTACACACGCAAGCATTATGTAGGACCAATTGTGGACACTCTTACAAGGATGTGCACAGCATAACATCGGTGTTCCTTGCATCGTATTTGTGGAGAATATCATACTGTAATGTAGACATGACCAAGCTGACCCATTTACCCCTAATCAGTCATTCTGTCCAATCTATATATGTCAGCCTCTGAGTCTCCAATGTCCATTGTTTTATCTGATGTTTCTGTTAACTGCTCACTGCAGCTCCAGCATCTGCTATCTCATAATTCTTAACGATATGTTCATAATAGCATTTTAATTTTCACTGTGATTCTTATTGGTGTGTCACAATCCATAGTTATTAAATTCATAATTTGTTGCAACTTGTTTGTTGAATATTTTATTTTTCTTCATTTGTCTATTTAATCTATTTAGTGGAAGAAAATGTAAAGAGGCAATTTTAGATAAGAAAAATCTATCAATTATTTTAAAGTGACAATACATTCTGGAATTAAAATATTTAATTAGTCTCTCTCCTTCTCTCTTTTTGTTCCCTTTGGAAGTATTAATTTATAAAAAAAAATCTTTATTATTATGACATCATTTTCTATACTTTTAAACATTTCCAAGATACTGTTTATCCTGCTTTTCTTTTTCAAGTTAAAATTTCATCTTTAAGCTAAGTGAGGAAACATATTTAAAAAAAGCTGAGATGCATTGCTGTGTTACTTGGTAGAGTTGCTGAACAGTAAAGCATAACGAAACACAGAAGCCGTGGAGGATTACAGTGTTTGGTCTATTTCTCACAGTGATAAACCTATTATTTTGGACTTTGATTTGAGAAACCCAAGACATAAATTGGCTGTTCTAAATAAAATCAACAGTGAATCCTAAAAAGCCCTCTGCTCCTGATGAAATGCATCGTCTGCACTGTTAATACTGACCGCAGCTTTAAATTATATCCGACTTGTCCAGCAACATTTTACCAGCATGTTTTGGATGCAGGCTGAGTAACATGCAGACATGTTTCTGCTCTCTCGACTTGAGGAGCTCAAGCAGAGGGCTCACTAAATGATCTAGGCTCTATCTGCATGTGTGTCCGAGCTGTAAGTCTGCGCATGTGCTACACCCTGAGACAGTATCCCAGCGTGAGAAAATCAATGCATCCGCTGTTACACGGCCCAGTCCATCAACGTTCGCTCGCGTGCGCCCGCGTGCGTTGTGCACACAACCTGGCACGTCCTTTCCTACTGTTTCTGCACACATACACCCTTGCACAGCCTGACTCCCTTCCACCCTCTCCGTACGCAGCCTGGAATATTGATGTGCTCTTTAAGAGCCCTCCTTTCTGTCTGTGTCACAATCCATCCATCTACACACCATTTCTAACCACACCATCAGACGGAAAGAAAACAGTTTCAGCACTCGCTCTCCGTGGTTTACACAATCATCGCGCGGGCTCAGATGGCATTCCGCAAGCTCCGCATTTCATCATCTTCACATTATAATGAGGCAATATTCCTCTCTACTGTATGTCAGTTTGTATCATTTCATGTTATTAATAAATCAGACATTCCACATTGAGTGAGATATTCTTCCCACACCCTGATGTACTTCATTAAGGCAGGGAATCCACTGACACAAACTTTCTTTTCTTGGCACTTCTTTCATCTGCACCAGAGGAATCTCTCTGCGTGGGTGCACATTTATGTGTGTGTGTGGTCATGTCTGTAAGCTCTCATGAATGCATGTCAGATAAAAAAATAAAAAATAAAAAATAGGACCCAGAGTCAGTGTGTGCATGCACACCAGCTTGGTGTTGATTATCATGGCGTGAGTGGCAATTAATGTAACACTAATTAGAAAGCTTTTATGTGACGAGGACTGAGAAGGGGCTGCCGGTTGATCTGCAGAAAAGCTGCAGGAGAGAGCGCAAGGAGAACATAAAGCGCAGCGTGTGTGGCTTGACAAGACAGTAGCCATAATGCAGTTGACACAACATGTCAATTAGTATCTCGCGCAGCGGAGCGGGCTGTCTCAGAAAAGGTACGTTAAAATTCCCTTTCTTGAGGTCTTGATTTGGGCAAAGACCCAACGCATCAAACAAACAGATAAAAAAAAAAACACTTTGAAAAAGCATATCTGCGTGGCATTGATGTTGATGTAAAAAAAAAAAAAAAAAAAAACGCAGCTGAAAATTCCTGAACAAGTATGCAAGAAGATTACTAGCTCCAAATCATCCTGCAAAGACCGTTTCATCTCTCCCCACTGTGTCATCACATCCGAAACAAGGAGAAAGATAACAGTGCTCCTCCAATCAGCCTCCTCTGCAATCTTCATATCCCAACTGTAATGTTCTGTTTATTGCAGTGCATCAAGAATAAAATAATTTATTTATAAATAACAAGGAAACATTTACATCTTGGTTTCCAATCCATAGACATTTGTTTTACACAGTGGGGGGGTGGGTGGGTGAGGGTATTGAATACATGAATATTATTCTCAGTACATATAGTAGTTCTAATGGGGCTGTTGAGATTAAATTTACACCAGTTGTTGGTAACAAAATCCAACTAGTCAGCACACATAAAGAAATCAAAACAAATTAGTCCATAAATTCAGTTTCATAATACAGTGGAATGGCACATGGGATATAGTTAAAACCAGAAGTTTATACACACTATTTAAAAAGATACATAAGCTTTCCCCCCCTCACCATCAGACATGAAATCTGAATTTAAAAAAAATTCCTGTTTTATGTCTGATTGAATTGCCACAATTATTTGTCTTTGCTAAGTGTAGTTTTGACAATACTGTATTACCTTCTTCATGTTCAGAAATTTGCATCCCCTAAGATCACTATGCCTTTAAACAATTTGGGAACACCCACATGATGATGTCATGTCTTAGGAAGCTTCTGATAGGCTTATTGACAACATTCAAGTTTGTTTGAGACACACCTGTGGATATTTTAGCAGCAGACCTAAAACACTCGGCCTCTTTGTGAAACATAATGGGAAACTCACAAGAAAGCAGCCAAGATATGAGAGAATTGTGGTCTGCTTCATCCATGGCTCCGATTTCTAAATGTCTGAATGTGCCACTCTCATCTGTTCGAATGATGATATGCAAGTATAAAAACCATAGGTTCTGTTATCCCAGAGATTAACGTGCTTTGGTCCGAAATGTGCATACCAGCCTAAGAACGAAAGCAAAAGACCTTGTAAAGATGCAGGCTGAAGCTTTTATCCATAGTGAAAAGAGCACTGTACTGGCATGGGCTGAAAAGGTACTCTGCCAGGAAGAAGTCATTACTTCAAACCAAACGTATAAAAGCCAGCTTACAGTTTCCTAATACACACAGGGACAAGGACAATAATATCTGGATACGTGACCTGTGGTCTGACAAAACTAAAATTGAACTGTTTAGCCATAATGTCCATTGCTACATTTGGAGGAAGAGGGACAAAGCTTTCAAGCTGAAGAACACCATCCCCACTGTGAAAATTGGGGGTGGCAGCACTGGTACACTTCACAAAATAGATGTCATCATGAGAAAATAAGATGATGTGGGAATTCTGAAGCAACATCTCAAGACATCAACAAGAAAGTTAAAGCTTGGGTGCAAATGGGTCTTCCAAATGGACAACGATCCAAAGCATACAGCCAAACTTGTTACAGAGTGGCTTAAGGACAATAAAGTCATTGTTTTGGAGTGGCCATCACCACGCCCTGATCTTATGAAAAGTTATGGGCAGAGCTGCGAAGCAAGGCGGCCTACAAACTTGGCTCAGATGCACCGGTTCCGTCAGAAAGAATGGGCCAAAGTTCCTGCCAGCTTTTGTGTGAAGCTTGTGAAAGGATATCCAAAACGTTTGACCCAAGTCAAAGGGTACCAAATATTAACAAAATGTATGTAAACTTCTGACCTTCAAGAAAGTAATAAAACAAAGTTTCTACAATTGTTCTGAATACTCTGGCATTTAGAAAATAGAAATAACTTTGGTAATCTTAAAGGACCTAAGACAGGAAAGGTTTGTTCAGATTTCATGTCTGACAGTAAGGAAAAAAAGCTTGAGTGTCATTCTACACAGTGTTTGTAAATTTCTGCTTTCTACTGTAAGTATTGAACACAGTCAAAAAAAAGAAAGAAACTAAATCTGTCAACATTTATAAATTAATCCTACCCTTCCCTTCTAATAGCCTCTACAAAAGGGCTTCTCATTACAACACTGTACTAGAAGCATTTCATGATGTGCCAAAGAAAAAAGCTCTCTCAAGACATGTCCAGTCTTATTGTAGCAACATTTATTGATGGCACTCGTTACAAACTAATTTCTAAAATTCTACTTGACAGTGAGAACAGTTGAGGCTGTTATCTGGAATTGGGAGGGACATAATTTTACCATGAACCAGCCACAACCTGCGGAGTATCACAAGATTTCCAACAGAGGAGTCAAAAGAACAGTCAAAAGAGTTCCATGAGCCAATGACTATTAGTTGTAATCTTTTTACATAAAAAAAGTAATGCACTCAACTGCCATGGCCTCTGTGCAAACTCAGCGTAAAACTCCACTGCTGAAGAAAAATCATGTTTAAGCTTGTTTAAAGCTTACTGCACCACGTTTAGAACAGCTAATGAAATGCTAGGAGATGACACCAAAATACTTTCTGTTCGAAGTTGTTGCATGTCACCCAAAAACACTTTATCAACAGTGAAGTTTGGAGGTTATACCATCATTTTGCTGGTTTTTAGCATCTGGTATTGGAAGGGTGAATGAAAAAATTGATTTAAATTGATAATCTGAATATGAAACAAGGGTGGATTCAGAAGCAAGACAATGACACAGCCAAGGACAGTCAATTGGTGAAGACAGTTTTTGTGGTAAAATGGGTCATAAACCTAAACAGAGCACACCATTTTTCCATATGAGTTAAGGTCCTACTCAAAAAGGCTATTTAATAAAAGTCTGTAAAGATATGCAATACTTGTTGCCCTTGCTATTCCACGTTATTTGACACAGTTCATGAACTAATTTTTTGAAACATTGTAAATGTGTAGATTACTTGAGTTATTGCCAAAATCTGGTATAGATTTTATGTAAAATTCCTCATCAGAAATATACATACTGGGAACATTGCTGACAAGTTCGGTACTTATTTTCCTTTGTCCGATGTTAAGTGAAAATAAAAAACATTATTTGCTCCCGTCTCGTGTTTACATCCATTATTCTCCTCTCCTCGCAGTTTAACTCCGTTTCCCTTTTCGTCATGACACGTTTTTATCCATTCTGCTCTACACATCTCTCCTCTCACCATACTCTGTGGTGTAATCTTGGGGATTGTGTGGTCTCTCGGTGTGAGAGGTGATGGGTAGAGCAGGATGAGCGTGATAATCTGCCACACTGGATTACAGCCTAATCTCTAATCTCTTTGGCCCTCCTCTGCCAGGGGACCACCTCCACCGTGCCAATTTTATTAATCTGAGCTCCCATGCATCAACGGCTTAGCTCTGCCCATTTTGATTTCCCAGCTTTCATCAAGCGTGTAAAGCAATAAGAGTTAAAACAATAGAGTGTTGTGACGCAACACTTCCAAGTGAAAGCCTGTGACCCCGGCGCAGCCTATAGGAGGATTTGGCTACCGGTGAGAGTGTTAATCCTTAAAATGTGAGGATTCATCAAGAAAAGTTGCTTCAGGGATGTCCCAGGTAGCCTAAATTGCAGAGGGCTGCAGTTTGGCTCGCACTTTCTCTGTGTAAATGCCGCACATGGATTTCGGCTGCCTCTGATGTAATATCCATCAGAGTTAGACCAAGCATGAAGGTTGCTGTTCCCCGTCTGACTTCATGACCTGAAAAAGCTCACAATTAATGTCCCATATCATGGGGTTAAATTGGGGCTAAAAATTCCTCCGGATTGATGGGAGAAGGCGGCGTGGAGAAGAGCGAATCCAACCATTTCTTTATTTTATCTACTCAACAATAAATTAAATATTAAGGATTTAATTAAATAAAAATATAGTCAGATTTTTGTAGAAACGTGATGTGTATTTTTTTTTTGTTGACACATAAATAGCGTCTGTCTTTTATAATTGTGGTAGGCTGATTCTAATTTAGGGAGGTGCATTGTTTCTTGTTAGATTTTATTTTATTTTTTCAATTTAGCCCAGCAACAACAATGGCACATGGGTAACTCTCTCCATGTTAATTTATGGGGGAAGGGTAGAAGCTGCCAGGTGTTTGCGGTTATATTTACTACAAAATCAGGATGAATACAGACACCTGGCGAATAAATTATATGTTTTTTTCTTGCTTCTGATTTCATTCTGTCTGAAAATGTCGCCCCAAAAAAAAAAGACAAAGTTAATCTGCATCATCCGCCTGTGCTTGGAGGCAAGATTTCCTCTATTACAGAACGGTCCAGGGCCGCACAAAATCATTTGGAGGTCCACAAACGGTGCCACACATCGGACGCACCTGATCTAGAGAGACTGTGCATGCCCCAACTTTATGAAATGTTGTTCTAATGGGAAAATTGTATTGACTCTCTTAAAAGGCGTAAAGCCCCCTCAAAGGATTTATTTTTCTGATCATCTAAGACAGCCTCATAACCTTTTCCCCATTGGCCAAAATACATGAAAGCCAGCCCTGACAGCTGCCTTTTGAGGGGAACAGGAGAGTGTTTAGTTGGCATTCAGTTCCGCATTAAATGACTGCAGAATTTATCAGCTCCGGCTCCAATCAGAGTTGATGGGAACACAACACCGGTCTACACATGCTAATTCTCAATAAGCCTGCTGTGCCCGGGAGGGATACAAAAGTGTTCTTCTTTTTTTCCCCCCTTTAATGAAACACAAATTAACTGACCTAACATCCCAGACGTCACTTTGAGCTCTGGCCCTCAAAGTGACAGCAACAACTCACAGAAAATAAACAGGACTGATTGATTTTCCTTTCTCTGCAAGGCAGCTGGCAGCTCACTCTCAGTCCCGCTGTGTGAGGTGGAATTCCCCAGCCCAGTCAAGATTAATAAACCCATCAGATCATCTCAGGAAGTCGTGATGATCAGAAAAGGCAGTATAACACAGCTGGCAGGATGCTGTGTCATGCCATCCCTTCATGTTGCCTTGTCCTAGAAGCTTGTGTGCTGGGAGACAGTGGTACCGGTTTTTGGAGGTTTTCCAGTTCACAGTGTAACCTCTGCAAGCCCTGAGGTTAAAGAATTTACTTCTGGCATTGAGAAAATATTTGTTCTTAGTTTCAGCTGGCGCAGCTATGGATTGAAAAGCACACTTACAAGGCTTTTCAAAAATACTGATATGGTGTTACGATGCAGCCAGAAACTAAAATATATATTTTGCTGGGATTTTACAAGATTGACCAACACAAAGTGACGAACAGTTGTGAAGTGGAAACATTATTCTATAAATAATGTTTTCAGGGAAATGTCTGATAATGGTGGCATTGGTTTTTATTAAGCCATCCTAATTTTAATACTTTCTCCTTTTGCTAGTACAGCTGCATGTCATTTTTTTGGGTTTGTGCCTACCTACTTTGCATGACCAGACCCCATGTCCCGATGTAGAAAAGCATTTTGCTTAAAGATTTTATGTTGAGGGTGGTGTGAAGTAACAGCGTTTTCCCACACATATCATGTTACATATGGGTTAAAAAGTGCAATTTTGGTCTTATCTGATGAAAGCCTCGTCTGCTACATGTTTGCTGTGTCCCCCACAGGGCTCTGGACAAATAGGAGTTATTATTGGTTTCTTAGAACAATGGCTTTATTCTTGTCACTTTTCTACAAAGACCAGATTTGTGGAGTGCATCACTAATAGTTGTCCTGCCAACAGATTCGGCCGGATGGAATAGTCAACATTATAGGTGGAGAAATGCAAAAGAAATTTAATCTGGCACAACGGGGGGAAAAAATGGGTGACAGTTAATTAATGTGCATAATAAGTTGTCATTGAACCTAAGGTGGAACTGACTAGTTCTGTCTTTAGAGTTACAAGGTGTGTAGTTTTACAATGCAATAAATCATATTTAATGAAAAAGTGAGAAAAGACAGAAAAAAAACTGATAGGTTCACTTTAATGTTTCCAAGCAAGGAAAAATGTATCTTTAATCATTAAAATATAAAAAATGTGTTATTCACAGGAAAACTTGGAACATTTTCTGCTTTTAGGTTAACATCTTAGGTTAGCTTTATAGGTTTTTCGTAAGCAATTAG
Source organism: Fundulus heteroclitus (assembly GCF_011125445.2). NCBI lineage: Eukaryota > Metazoa > Chordata > Actinopteri > Cyprinodontiformes > Fundulidae > Fundulus > Fundulus heteroclitus. Next base: position 30,547,016 of record NC_046383.1, on the reverse strand, counting down.
TGAAAGAGTTTTTGATCAAAACCACCACAGATTGCCATTCCTTCTTATAACATGGCATGTAAACCATCCCAGTGTTTGATTTTGATGAGTTAGAAAAGAAACAGACACAGTTACCTTTAGCTAACCTCACAACACCACTGCAGATTAACTCTGTCCTTTAGACGATAGAAAACTGCTTGCCATGAAACATAAGACTCATTTCAAAAGTGCCAACTTGTCAATAGGGGCCTCAAAATTGCAGGTAAAAAAAAAGTGTAGACACAGTAAACAAAAAAAACAAAAAACAAAATAAAAAGTAGCATATTTGTTATCTCATAAAATGTGTCTGACCTTTGATATTTCAGCATTCCTATTCCTTTTTGGGTTCTCTATTTTCATGTAGGCATCCTAATTTCAATGTCTCAATGCTGGGTCATAAACCCAGACCCAGGAATGCTCCACCACTGAGCTCTACCTTTCAAAAAGAAAAAAGAAATAAACAGTTCAGAGAGCTTTTTTATTTTTAAAAAAACTTGCAGTTTTGGTAAAAAAAATTGACTGAATAAAGGGTTGAATTTAAATTCAGTATTTGTGTGTTCTTTATCTAAAAATAGGTAATTAAGCAACAACAAAAAATGGCAAGGACCGCACTTAAAATATGTTTTAAATTTTTTTTATAATTAGTGATAATTTTAACATGATTTTAATTTTATCGATGTGCTTTCTTTTTTATATAATCCAGCCGTAGCCTCCAATTGAATACTTAAAGATTCTCCTCAGGGCACAGCTGTCTGCCAATCAGCGCTTTTTGTGTCATTATTCATCCAATCAGATTACTTCATCATACCTGTCAATTAATGTCCCACCCCTGGCAGTTTAGACGCGCAGGTGCAAATGTCACTAAAGCCTGATGGGGTTAGTCTACAATGACAAGACGGGAAAGGACGGCGCAGTGAACAGATATCTGGTCATTTATTCACAAAATGATCATTTTGAAAAGAATCGGCTAATGAAACTTGGATCAGACTGACCAAACTTAAAACTCCAGCAGCAGTCAAGTGACCGTGGATAGATTTATGTTCAGGTAAAGTTTATCATTGTGTGTTAATCTCCAACCTCTAGTGCGTCCCCCTTTTCTTTTTTTATCGCCAGCCATCACTGTATTGAACCTGTAATCACATGCTGCTCTGCAATATGAATATGATCTGCAACTTTACAGAAGAGGTATAGTCTACATGTGTCAAGCTTACAGATAAACACTGTATAAACAGCCATGGGCTGATTTATAAATCCAGGAAGGGGCGGTTCCAGACCAAGTTTACCAGGGGGGCCAAGGTGGGGCCAGCGTTCTTTTCACAGGGGCACAGAACAAAAAAAAATTAAAACAATAAAACGGCAATATTTAACTGTGTAATAATATTAAGTGAGCCACTTGTGGCTCTAGAATTGCAGGTTTCAGAGCCCTGATCTAGCAGTTGAAAACTTTGCCCCCTGCTCAATACGGCTAAAGCTAAATGTGAAACATCTTAAGTTTTAAATTCTTTTTAGAGTAAAGCTGTATAGGTCAAAAAAAAAATATTGGTCAAAGTGACCAATCAGTTATGGTTTCTTTGTCATTGCAAATAATTATGAGACGTTTATTTAACATCCTGCTTTTAGTACAGGGGCCATAACAGGGGCCAGGGCCATTTCTACAGGGGTATGGGCCCCTGTTGGCCACTGTCTAGAACCGCCCCTGAATTCAGGCATTACAGCTTACTTGATACAGTTGTGTGGAAAGTACAGGTTACTGTGATACATACAGGTGGATTTGATTTAGCCTAAACCTGTTTTGTGTCTACGAATAACATTATTCTGTGAAATGAACTCGCTATAGTCACACTCAACGACTCTGTGTGTGTGTTCTTGTACTTGCAGTGAGCGAGAACACCTTTAGCTCATTTTACTAGTAAAGTGATGACTTTGATGTAAAATGAGGACCTTTTAGTCAATCCTCACTTTTATTCTGGGCTAGGGGTTTAGCACTATGGTTTTAATTAGGTTTAAGTTAGTCTTAGGTTTAGGTATACACTAGTAATGGTTAAAGATGGGGCTAGTGTCAGGGTTCGGCCATAGAAAAGCTTGAAGGTGAATGGAAGTGCATCGAAGTCAAGGACTGGTCACCACTATGTAATTTAAACAAGGATGTGTGTGTCTGTGTGTGTGTGTGTGTGTGTGTGTGTGTGTGTGTGTGTGTGTGTGTGTGTGTGTGTGTGTGTGTGAGAGAGAGAGAGACCTCACCTCTGTCACCCGTGTACGTGTTTTCAGGGTTGAGTGTGTCCAGCAGGTGGACGGAGCTCGTAGGCCTGGTTTTGCCGCGGTCCTCCTGTTGATGGTCCGCTGAGCTCAGGCCGTTTTCATACAGCTGGTTCTCGCCGTGTCGCAGATGCCAGGTCAGGCCTAACAGGTGGACCGCTGCACACACACACACACACACGCACAGAAAGAGAGAATTAAAGTGTGTCAGCCAAAGGGGGAAAGAAAAGGAGAGATAAAAGATCATTATTCAAGGCATGCAGAGGGGTGTGTCTGGATCTCGTTTAATGCCCATCTTAGAGCACTCACTCTCTTTACGCTTATTAGTGCCAGCAAGCAACGGACAATTAGTAAATGCACACAAACGCAGACGGTGTCACACACACGGATTCGGCTCGTGCGCACGTGACCACCGAACGTAGCAGAGGTGGGCAATTAAGGCAGATCTTCAGAGCCGGAGCCCAGGGCCGGTATTAAAGCGTTAACACAGTCTTTTATGCATGACTAATGATGCTTTGAAAGCTGCTGCCGATTCACAGTCCATATGGGGCTTTTAAACAACAAAGGGCGAGGAGGATACAGGATTCCCCCTCCCACTCGTAAAAGTCTTTACTAGGACAACAACTACACGCTGTCAAATAAAAAAATAAATTAAAAAAATGCCACGCCCATTTAAAGAAATTAATTAGCGTCTCGCAGGGCTATCAATAAAACAAAGCGCTCATCTTTGTCCGACCAATCACGAGGTTCTTTTCACCAGAGATTGCGCCCGAAAACCGCTTTAGTTTAGCACGTTGAAAGAATCTGCAAAGGTTATGCGCCTTTGCTGGTGGGAAGAACAAAGCCAATGAAATACATCATTGCAGGTTTTTTTTTTTTTTTTTTTTCCTTTTTCTTTTTCTCTCTCTTGACACATTTGGAACATCAAACAAAAGCAAAGACTCAAATCACAAAGTTGTGATGTGCTGGTGGCAGTCAGAGGATGGCTGCTGCATGCAGATCAAGGTGCGAAACTTCTAAAGACTTCAAACATCTCCGCCGTCTACCTCCGCCTGCCTGATGATTGCCGACGCCCCCCACAAAAAAAAAAAAAAAAAAAAAAAAAAAAATCACTCGACGCCGGCTTGCCTGTAAATGGCTGTTTAGAAAAACAGCTCCCAAATTATATAAGGGAAAAAAAAAAATCAACAACTATTACGTCGTCCTGTTACCGCACGCTCCCTGCGTGTGCGGAAGCATGGACCTCTCTCTGCTCCACACACACTCACACGTGCACACACCCACTATCTCACCCACACTCAATCCCCTGCTGATCAGGAATGCCTAATTAAACCTCCAGATAGTTCAAAGCCATTTGCAGTTACATTTCACTAAAGCAGAGGGGAGGAAAGGAAGAAGAAGAAGAAAAAAGAAAGAAGTACAACCCTTTTCCTGCAAAATACAGCAGAAGAATGAAGAACTGCAAGAGCTTCACCATAGCACGGTCCCCTCGCTGTACCCTCATCTCGCGGGAAATGGGCAAATCATGCATTTCAGCGCTGCAACTTCTGAGTGGCTCTCACGCCACTTTTTTTTGGTTCAGCCATCTACTCACGCACAACGCAAGCTCTTCAAAGCTGGAACAACTGACGATTACCAGTGCCACAAGAGAGAGAGAGAGAGAGAGAGATGCCATGCATCATTTAGTTCAGACTAATTAAACTGTCAGCCGTGCCGAGGCCGGACGCGTGCACACGCTCCTGTTCTTCAACGGTCTGGCCCGTTAAAAATAAGAATCTCTTTTGATTTTTCTGTCGCTGCAGTTCTCCGTTTTTTTTTTCTTTCTTTTTTTTGCCGGTTTTAAAATGTAGTGTCAGGGATTTTCTCATTAACACAAGCTGTGAAATTACTTGTGATGAGTCACTGTGATGTTAAAAGAAAAAAAAGAAAGGAAAAAAACAAAAAAAAAAAAACAAAGTCGCGTGACAAACAATAACCCAAATGATCTGTCTTGTACATTCAATTTCATGGATTTAGTTTTCAGCACGATCCATTCTAACAGCCTGGTGCTGCGTGGACTACATCACAGGCAGGGCAGGTGGGAGAGAGAAAAAAATGGTAAAAAGAAACTTTATAGAAAAATATACTGGCGCTGCTTAGAATCTCATTTTTATTTAACAGCGACAGACGGAGAGAGAATCCAGCTGAGATTTCCTTCAAGCTGCAGCCCATTATCAGCTCTCTTCATTAGGATTAAACATAAAATATACTATTGCACCGCCGAAGACGGGTTTGCATTCATCATCGCTGTTCGAACTGCATTATATTTCGCACTGGAGTGGAACAACCTATCATAGTTTCATAAATTAGTCTGTGAGAGTGCTTTGTGAGGTATGACAAGTTATTCCCAAACGAATGCAGTTAGCGTTTCCTCCGTTCAGCTCCTCCATGCTCCACATTCTTCTCACCTCCTCTCCTCTGAATTGCCTTTCCCGTTCCTCTTGTTTTCCAATAACCCCCCCCCCTCCCCCCCCACCCGTCCTCCCCCCCCACCCACGACCAACCCCACTATCTCCTTCGGCAAAGTATAAGCCACTCCAGCTAGGACTCTGAAGCAACAGTCCTCAGCGGCTCTCTTGCTTTCTCCTCCTCACCACTCCACACCTTCTCAAAAGCCCTTCGGATCCTGCTTTTGCTCATCACTCTCTTGTTCCACGGCTGTTAACCTTTTGCAAGAACACTTGGCGTCTGCGGGCACACAGCGCACATGCAAAGGCACACCGGAGCAGTGAGGGAACGAGGATGCGATATATCCTGTGATAAAGGCGGTGAGGACGTCGTCTTTCACCTGGCCGGGCAGGTTCTGGACGTGAAGCAGAGTACGTCATGAATGGCCACAGCTAACGGTGTATATTTGGTGTGTGATCGGACCGTAGGGGGTTGGCTGGGTTTTGGCCCGTGTTCCATCCCGTGGACCGTCTGTACCTTCGGTGGGCATCTGCTCCTCTCAACTGCGACTCAAGTCTGACACCTTGGGCGGCAGCTCCGAGGCTTGGCGGGGGGCTAATTTGTTTAATTAGCTTTTTTTTTAATATAATTGTCACGGCCTGTGCAATTTGCTGCCATAACCAGGTATGCCCTGTTATGCAATTAATTACTGTGCAACATGGGGAATATGCCATTTGCCCCCGTTTTTTTTTTTTTTTTTGAAAAGCTGCCACTGACACTACAAAGAAACCAGAGCTGCGATCTTGCTTGCCTAGATTCTCAGAAGGAGACACAGAAGGCAAGCCGCCTTACAGGCAGGCCCTATCCCTACATGTTCTAGCGTTCTTCTGAGGTGACATCAAATTTACCACGACGTTTAAACACAGCAGAAAATCTTTTTATATTATTCTTATTTTCTTTTGCAAAATGTCCAGAGTAGCGTAGCAACAGCCTGGGAGTCTAGTTGAAGAATTGCTGGTGACTGGCAGTAGAGATTTGTCCACGGATGCGAAGCTAGTGTTTGAATTGGTATTAAAAGAAAGCACATTTCAGATGTTTTTGTCCTGACCTTGGCCGTATGTTCTGACTGCAGGAGCACTCACCGCCGCTTCTTGAGTGAACAGTTGACTCAGCTGACATGGGGATTAGGCGTTGGGAATCATACTATTGTTTGAAGCTCCTGAAAAATGTCCACAAGTAGACCTTGAGTTTGATATTGTTAAATGAGCAACTGCAGGGGTTCAGTTTGGTTAGACGGAAGGACAAACCTGACAAACACCAAAGAATGTGTACTGCGCATAAACATTTAAGTGAACTAAAACTCCCATTCAGGGTCTAACTAATCCACAATTGAGTCTTGATGTCTGGCCTTATTTAAATCTAGCTTCAGTTCTGCGGTGCAAATTGCCAAATAAAGCTGTTATTGCGATAAGTTGCCAAAAAAGACTACTTGGAACGTAGCCTGACATTAGGGAATAATGGACAGATGGACGTAGGCCTACTACAAATATTAAAATCTACTCAGTTAAAAAAATGTGTTTACCAACTCTACAAAGATCAGATTTTCATGACTAAAGGACTTGCCTTTCTGCAAAGGGTTTAGATATCAAAACAACATTTTAGCAGAGAAATGTGCACAGTCATTTATGTGAGCAGAATGTGCTCAGCATGAAGCCTCACTCTTCCTGTCTTATCTTCATGCCTGTCTATCCATCCATTTCTCTGCATCCATCTCTGACTAGCTCTCTTGTGCTTTGGCAAAAAAAAAAGAAGAGCAAAAGGAACGAGACTCACTCTATTTCTCTCTCATCATAAGTTAGGACAGACTCAGAGTGAGTCTGGTCATTATAACCGTAGAAGGAGAAGAGAAGCGAGCACAGCGGCGGCAATAAGCAGCCGCGCAGTGAGCTAACAGGCCGGGGCCTTGGTGCACATGAATCATTGATCAGTGTGACAGTGAGATGAGTGCCAGAGGTAATAGGACGGTGATTCTTTGGGAGGGGGAGGGGGTGGGGGTTCTTGCTGTACCCCCGGCTTCCCCACCGAGATGAGTGCTCAGGGTGAGGGCAGGAACACAGGATTAGCAGAGCCTGAGACAGTTCACTGTTAAAAGAAAGAGCCTAGTTGATGTGGCTTTTACAGATACACTTGAAGAATCCAAGAGCTGGAATTGTAAATAGGACAGTAAGAGAAGACAGTGCAGTGTCGTGCACTTTTATTGAACTCTGTTTTCATGGCAGAACCTCACACTTATATGAATCTTCCAGACATTTTTTGTAATAAACCAACACAAAGTAGCACATAATGACTAGTCCCTTTACTCTGACACCCCTAAACAAATTTCAGTGCAATTAGGTCCACACCTGCCCCCGCCTATCCTCACGACCTTCTACAGAAGCACCATAGAGAGCATTCTGACCAGCTGTCTCTCCGTGTGGTGTGGAGACTGCAATGCCTCCGACTGGAAGAACGTGAGGAGAGTGGTGAGGACAGCAGAAGAGATCATCGGGGCTCCTCTTCCCACCATCAAGGGCATCTCATCTCAGCGCTGTGTGTCCCGAGCCCGTAACATCAGGGTAACATCAGGGACCCCTCACACCCCCACCATGGACTGTTCTCCCTGCTGCCCTCTGGGAAGAGGTTCCGCAGCATTCGCTGCAGGTCTACCAGGTTCTGCAAAAGCTTTTTCCCTGTTGCCATCAGACTGTTGAACTGCTGAAGCCACAAAAATGGACTCTGTACCACATTCGTATACTTGTACATTGCACATTTGCACATTTGCATAATTGCACATTTACACATTTGCACATATGCCATCAGACTGTTGAACAGCCAAAAAATGGCCTCTGTACAATATTCGTATATTTGCACATTCCATCATTGCATCCTTATCTAGCACTACAAATGCTGCCGAACTCTCAGTTACCACTGTCGTTTTTCTCCTGCACTGTTTACATTGTTTACATTTCAATTGTTTACTAGGAAATCACTGCTGCACTGAAATTCACTGCTATTTACTGTAACTTTTCAAGCTGTATGCGAAACGAAATTTCGTTCTGTACGCACTGTGCATACAAAATGACAAATAAAGTTGTTTAAGTCTAAGTCAAAGTCTAAGTCTCAGAAGTCACCTAACTAGTCAGTTGGGTCCAAATGTGAATAATTTACTCTCATTACAAATGCAGCTGTTCTGTGAAAGCAGAGGTGAAGAAACAGCATCAAGGTCAAAAGATAAAGTCGTTGAGAAGCTTAAAGGAGTTTCGGGATTTATGTAGAAGTCTGCCCCCTCTGGCGACAAGTTGAAATGACACCAGTGTCGTGCACCTACATGGGAGAAGAAGAAAAGCATCTTCCACTGCGACTGCACAGGTCTTTTGTTTAGAGGCATAATATCTTCTGAGGTAAGAAAGCTAGAAACATTGAAGTTAACTCGTTTTCTCTCAGTAATGCTTCAATTACGGCAGAGACTCAGCAAAGTAGCCAGGTGAATGAGAGTGTGCAGCACCTCACACCCACGCGCACGGCCAGAGGATTTGGCCCGAATCACTCTCTCGAGAACTGAATATCCAGCCTGTAGAGATAACTGCAGTAAATAGAGGAATGCTCATTTTACACGTTTGGCCAATGTAAGGGCATGAATGGTTACTTTATGAAACAATATCCCGAAACTAGAAAAACAATGGACCAACTGCCAAACCTACCAAGACGTCTCCATAGCTGGCAGGCTAATAATCAGAGTAGCAACCAAGAGGCTCTTGACACGCAGCAAATCTGACTTTTTTTTTTTTGGAAGAGTTGCGAGATGAAAGCCATTGTTGAAAGACGGCATGAAGAAATCTTGTTTGCAGATACAAGCAAGGTAACGACCAAAGCAAAGGTGGTGCTACGGTCAGAGAAGACTTGAACGTAAAACCTTATGACATGTGGTGGTGGCAGCATCATGGTGTGGGGATCTCTTAATCAGTTCAACAACCAAATGCACTGTTATTGGTTGTAAATGTCCAAGCGCAAAGAAAGTCAGCGGGTATGAATACGTTTGCAAGGCACCGTACCTTAACAACTGAGGGCCAAAGATCCATTAAGTGTATTTGTTTAATCTGATCGTAATAAAAGAAACAGCTCGGATGAGATGACTTTTCCAGACAGGCTGTTTGAGCTGTCGGAGGCACCAATAATGTGGAGCTGCAGCAATCGCTGCAGTTGTTGCTGTTGTTGTCAGGCTTGTGTGTGCCTCTAGATGAGATAGAAGGGATTGTGGGCTCAAGTGATGATTAAATTTCACACTTGTGGTGAGAGAAGGAGTAGGAGATAAAGAAAATGTATGTGCACTGGTGTGTGTGTGTGTGTGTGTGTGTGTGTGTGTGTGTGTGTGTGTGTGCGTGCGTGCGTGTTTGAACCAATTTGATGCCTTTTACACAAAGTGCATGTCTTGGGCCTTTGCTGCAGGGCACAATGGGTGAGATTGACTGTGAATATACTCTCCTATCAATATGCATTACAGCCAAGGTAGCACTGCAGTCTGTTAAAAATGATTTATCAATACTCTCACACAAGCCGAAACACCCGAGCCCTGATTGCCACGTTCTTCTCACTCGTAGACATATAGCTAACCGCTGACTAGATTCTGTCTGACAACCAGAGACTACAGCTCGCTTTGCCCGGCAGCAAACGCTTTCAAGAGCATCCGTCATTAGATGCAGCATGCGGTTTAGCATATACAGTAGAGGCAGTTGCTCATCCGAGTTGTGCCTGGTTGTTCAGCCTCCAGCTAAGCCTAAACTTCTGAAGGGATGGGAGAAAACAAGAGAAAGAAAAGCAGGGGGAGATGAAAGACACACCGAGACAAGAGAGACAAATGAGGAAAATAACGTGAAAGAGAAGGACTTCAGAGCCCATATAACAAATCGGAGTCCAGCTTAACGCCAGAGTGGAGACTGGGGGATTGGGGGGTGTTGCTCTTGCCCTCCCCTGTCCCCCCTGCCTCACTCTGAGAAGGAACAGGTCTTGGAGTGGTTCCCCACTCCCCTCCGTCAACTCCTTGAAAGAAACTAATTCCACTGTCACGACTGTTTAAGTGTGTCTGTTTGCATGCGTAAGTCTGGAGGCTTCTGACATTTTAATTCAAGCAAGCGGGGGCTCAGTCTCCTGCCTCGAAGACGACACAGCAACTGATCACTTTGACCTTGCTCCTCTCGAACGCGAAGCCTTATTTGTTTAAGGGGATAAAATGGCAGAATGGGGTGGATAAAGAACTGGTGGAGGTGGTGACACACTCCTCTCATCTGGAATGAAGAGATTTGCCGCGAATCCTTGTGTTTATTTGCCAGCCAAACGGGCTGTCACTGTTATCTGGTTAGTCACCGCGGAGACGGGGCGCCACATCCAGCACAGCCACGGCTGTATTCTCCACGCGGCTCTTTTCTCGTTCCCTCATTTCAGATCTGATCCCGCCTCCTCTCTGTTTTTCTGTCACATCCCCCTCCCCGCCTCCTCTTCCTCTCAGCCTGCGTCTCCCACTCGCCGTCTCACTGACTCGGACCCTTTCTGATCGCTGAGTCACGCTGAGGCGGAAAGTGTGCGCAGGACATCTGTGCCGTGTAACGCCGGCTCTCCAACAGACACCACCTACCACCACTGCTGCTAACATACTGTGCGGTTCAGTCCAAATATGCCTGCGCGTGGGTTTGTCGCTGCGTTGGCGTGCGTGTGAGAGGGAGAACGCATCGGGAAGGCCTGAGAGAGAGAAAATTGGATCGAGATGCGAGTACCCGTGCGCGTCCGTGCGAGCGAGCGCGCGCTTCCGCCCGGTGAACAATCAGAGCTAACGGGGTTATTTTCCAGCTCCCTCTTTGACCTTCTGGAGACATTTTACCAAAGGGCTCCCTCACCATTCAGAGCTTTCTGAACACCGTCTGTCTGGCCATTTAAAGCAATTTTACCACAGCCCTGTGTAGCTGTTAGGGCAGTTTTAGCAAAGGGCCACAGGTTTCTTAGAGCTGCATCAAGATGACCAAAATAGAGGAGTGGAAACAAAGAGAAAGTGGACCAATCGATACAAGCACCAATGAGGCATGAAGCAGCAGGCTGAAAGCAGCTAGTGTCGAGGAGCAGGCGTTCACACACACACACACACACACACACATTTTCCTTTAATAGCGAGAAACATATATAAATATGAAGCCTCGATAACAAAGTTATACAAGTCCATTTTGGAAGACAGACATACCATGAAAAAGCATGCCTAATGTGAATGTTTTCAAATTGTGTCTATTTTACATTACAGCCACAAACCTAAATATATTTAATTGGGATTATATGTGATGGATCAACAGAAAGTAGTGCATCATTCTACTATAGATTCAAAAGAAATACATATAATTTTATTTAAAAAAAAATTGTTTTATTTTTTATTTTTATTTTTTTTTTTTACAAATGGAAAGCTGAAACTTGTGTGTATTTTTATATAGCCCTCCTTACTCTGATAACCCTAAATAAAATCCAGGTAACCAACTGGCTCTAGAGGGCTCTAGTTAACGTCATTAGATCTTAGTTTAAAAGCAGCTGCTCTGTCATGTCTCAGAGATTTTTTTTTTTTGTAGAGCGTCATCAATCATGGACACCAAGGAACACAGCACACATGTCAGGAATAAGTTTAAACATAAACGTTGTCATCCTAACATCATGCATTGGAGTTTGTTCTCATAGCATAGAAAAATAGAAATGCATTCCATAAAACAAGAATCACAAAAGACAGGAAACGCAACAAAAAACCAAGATAGAATGAGTAAAATACTGCAAGATTTCTTCCAAAGGCGTTTTTTTTTTCTTTACAGGTGCAGACTAATTAGCCAGTAGCAGACAGTATACCAGGCAGTATATACCCTATGAAAACACTCTTCACATTCACCCACATGCGCACGGTTGCAAACATTCATAGCGTGTCAAAGGTGAAAGCCCTACATATCCGAGCTATAATTATGCCAGGGATTAAAAAACATCTGCTTGAACAAAGAGCATAAAGCCCGTACGCAGCGCAGAACACAGAGGCTGTGGGGAGATTGAGTCACTCTCTGACAGTGCTTTTGTGTCCAACTGCAGTGTGCTGAGCCAGAACACTCCTAATAGATGCTAGTCTCCAGGACTTACTGGAAACAAGTTGCAGCAGCCAATCCTACCCACTCAGCATTACTGAGTAGATAATTGGTTGCCAGTTGCCCTCCTTGACAGAGCTGTACGATGAGGAAGATTGCCGCTGATCGGCCTCAGACAATAGGCAGCCACTTGTTTAAATAACTTTGATGGAAGGTAACATTTCATTAGGCGTCCGCACCGAATCAGCACCTCGACAGCTTCTTTCTGACAGCCATCACCGGGCTCAGCCGACCCCCCTGACATTACCTCTGTACACAATCACTGACCTCCTGCCTTCCATCTGTTATCAGAACAGGTTGTAATCCTCTGCATGCAGACTGAATGAACATGCTGCAGTGTACACAGCATCTTAACCACTCGCCCAATCGTTCAGACTGCCGCTTTGTTAAATACACTGGGAAGAAAAATAGGATCAGTTTGAACGGCGCAAACCACATACAGTTGATATGATTTGTTTTTTGTATTTATATTCAACAACTAATAACGTGACTGGAAAAAAAATGTAAACTTTACAATTGTTTGTTCTAAAATCTGATAAAATCCCATGTTTTGTTTAACAGAAAGAAAAAGCAATAGCTACAAGTTTGCCGCAGCGATATTATTAAAAGATGGTACAAATCATCTGATTTATTGAGAGGCCCTGTGTTGCTCCATTTCACTTGCTGGTGTTTTATCTCATGTTATATTTCACATAAACATCGTTTCAAGCTGTGAAGCCGCGGGTATAGAAAGTTATGGGATTGAAAATCATTATATTTGACGTTTACTGAGATATGTGTCGGGAAACAGGAATGGATTGTTTCCAATTACAACTGACATTGTCCAGATCTACTAGACATTGGCAATTATGTGTGGAATTGTGTTTGCCCACATCATGCTTGGATTATGAATGGCGCTGCACTTAACCCCAGAAACTCTATTAGTAGAGTTTGGAGGTGGGATCATTATGGTCTGGGGCTGTTTAAATGAACAGAACAGTCAATTTAGATAAAAGAAAAATTCATTGAGATTTAGATAAAAACAAAAGTGGATTTTTTAATAAATGATCCCAAATGCACAGCTCAGGAAACTCTCAACTCGCTTATATAAATAAAGCTTCAAGTATGAGCTAGTCAATCATCCGACATGAGTAATACTTGGGGGTAATTTCCTCTTACAGGACACATCTTGACCCAGCTACTCTGGGTTACAAAAAAGTGCTTTTCTACAAAGTATTAAATACATTTTAGCATGCCTGTACAAATTCTCCATTAACGAGTCATAGCAACAGCAAACAGACTTTAATCGGATGTAACCGCACTTTCGCTCAGTTCTTTCTGAAAGCGTTTTGACACCTATCCAGGATCCTATCTTTTTCAATTCTGGTGGCTCGCGCTTGAGCAACCTGCAGTTGGTGCGCTGCTGTTTTTAAAGACATGGAGGCCCATCCTCCTGGCACGTTCTAAGTCAAGATGTTCAATACTTATTTCCTGTGCCATTCATGTAATTCATGGACAATCAATGTAACGGTAGAATTCTATTTATTTGTGGATTTCTTGACTTTGTTGCCAACATCTGATGTGAATTGTACATCAGCAGCTAAATTACAATATTAACTGAGAAAAATGCTGCAGTGTTCAATGTTCCTTTTTTGATACGTTAAACGACATCAAAACAGTGGATTAAAGTACAAAGTTCTCTGGTTACACACATAAAAAGAGAGAACTACATGCCAACAGATACCATTATTGTAATATTTAGGTGGGTTGGTTTTCCAGTATACTACCAGATGGTTTAGGAAGACATTTCCAAAATGTTGAACATGCACTATTATTACATTATATTATTTTTTTTTATTATTATTTTTTTTATTTTGCAGTGGCTGTAAGATTATGGTGCCCGACTGCACACAGTATGAGAAAAAATAGATAAAAGGAAATAAAAGTAGAAGATTTTCTGCACAAAAACATTTGAACTTTTCCAATTTAGACTTGGACAGTCCTTTTATTCATCATGTCTTTGCCCCAGATGGATTTGTTCTTTGCTTCTTTGTCTTTTGTACTAGTAGAGAAAAAAAAAAATCAGCCCAAGGAGTATTTTTGCGCTGCTCTCTGTTGTGATGTGCTCATAGTAATTACATTGCACCTATAGCAAAACTTCAAATGTAATCAAAACGACTTTTTATATGAAAGATGAAGCAATAAATTCAAACTTTAGATTATTTTTTCACTCCTACTGAATTGCTACTCCCACTCCACACTTTGTGATTAGGTACTTTTTTAGACAATAAAACTTTCTTTAGCAAATCACCTATGAATTAAATGGTCTGTGAAATGTGCCTGTGCAATCCATTATTTTTAATGTTTTGCATAAAGTACTAGCCAGAGTTTTGTCAACAGCAAACGGAGCCTTTGCCAGGGCTGAAGAATCTGTTCTTTCATTGTCACTACCAGTGTTCAAAACTTCGGTTTGCAACTGGTAAAGCAACTTTTTGTCATCTGTACCGGCGTTTTTGTAAAAAAGTGAAATAAAATACATACATTTACATGTCATCACTTTCTTATCTCATATTATAGCATCTTTTTAGGCATTCCACATGTTCTCCTCTCACAAAATTAAAAAGACATTTCAGGCAGAACGTTCAATTTGATGCAAATGTTTACCATGAAAACTGTTGCTCTGTCTGATAAACTTTTAACTCTCTCATGGTTTCATGTGCATTCAACCAGAATCTTAAGCACACGCTAATCTGATAAGCTGCAAACTCTCATAAAAGCCCCTAGCTTTAATGTTTACTTTAAAGTTTGTCTTGTTCTATTTTTAAAAAAAGCTCCCTAGTAACTAGCATTGTGATCATGCAGCTACTTTGTTTAATTCGATCCCCTAATTACAGCGTTAACTGAAATAAGAGATTACATATCCATCTATATGTTGGAAACAAACTTCCCACTAAGAAAAAGATGGTTAGAAGAAAAGTCAATGTCTATTTTAGTTCTAGTGCTGATTTAGAACCAAATGTTTGATCTCGCTGTGGATCAAATAATGCTGCCTGGTCCAAAAGAGGTCTAGGCTTAGTCTAAGAATGATCATTTTGTTAGGTCAATAAAAAGGTCTTTGAATGATATCAATTTGTGGGAAAACATTTTTCAATATTGTTTATTATGTGATAATTTCAGAGAATATGAGTAAATGTAAAGTCAAACACTTGTTATAATGGTATGGCAGATAGAAAAAAGTAAACAAAGACCTGATTTGAATCTGAAGTATTGTTAAACATTTGAGCCGGGTAGGCAACAAAAAAAGCAAAAACAAAAAAGTTCTTCACTCGCCTGCATTTAAATCCATTTTTACGGAATGTCTGATGTTTTGTTTTTGCTTTACAATGACACAAGTCAATAAATATCAAGAATATTTGGAAAACTTTTAGGATATTTGTTACTAGCTGTATAATAAAAATATTAGCATTACTATGAAGTGATCAGCTAATAGTCTCTTTGAAGCTAATGATGCTAATCATACTATTTGACTATTGGACATATTCCTAAGGGACATAAAACTAAAGAACACAAAATAGTTTTTCACATCTGAGTATTTTATAGGATATGCTAATAGTTGTTTATATGCCACATTTAGCTACAGCATTTTATTTTTTATGCTTCTGTTATCACTATTTAAGAATGTTTTCCATCGAGTCTTTCAAGGAGGTTTGCATCTTCTATCCTATCAGATTATCTTCATACTTTATTGCTAAAAAGTATCATCAGGTCAGTCCTCCATATTACTCAATTTAGGTGTTCCAGTAATGTTCATGGTCAAATGTGTATAAAACCGAGCACCTGGGCATGCAGACTGCTTTAGAAACATTTGTGAAAGAATAACCTGCTCTCATAACCACAATGAATGCGACTATGCTTCTGTGATTGGACGCTGCAGTGTTCTAAGTCCTTTCATGCCTTGTTACTGCATCTAAATCTTGCAGTAGCAACCCCTTAGCTACAGTACCTTAGCTAACTCTTGATGCTATAGCATACAAAGGAATGTTATGTATGTGAGAGCAGTCTGGAGATGACCCCATCAGTTGATGGCCCCATTATGATTGTTTACCAGCGCACATGGCCAGGTCCATGAAGACATACTGTATAAGAGCCCGTTTGGTTTGGAGGAACTTGACTACTCTCCACAGAGTACCTTTAGGATGAACGAGAGCAGACAATGTGAGCCAGGCAATCTTGTCCAACATCAGCATCTGTCTTAACAAATACTGTGCTGCAAGAATGGTCAAACTTTACCGGGAATATTTTCCTAAACCTTCCAGACAGTCTCCTAGAAGAATTAAAGCATATAGCTGCGAGGGGCCAATGTCATTTTAAAGTCTAAAAAATAAATAATTTAATTGCCATTAAAAATTAGATATAAAACTTCGTGTGCCTGTAAAGGACAAGTTGTTCGATATTTTGGGCAAAACAGTGTGCATTCTGACAACCCGTGTAACATTTTTGGTCCCAAGGATTTATTTTTATAAACACGAGGATTCCAACAGCAGATTTTCTCCTTGGTGAAGTATTGTTGGTATTTTGTGTGCCTCGATGCTTAATTGCTGTTTCCCACCTTCATAGGCAGGGTGGTCAACAACAAAGCCTAACGTTGAGCAAGCAGTTCATTTATGATAAGCTATAATCAGCTCGGCGCTTTGAGACAAACAAGCAATGCTAGGACATTTAGAGGAGGAATACAGATTAGGAGGGAACGACTCAGCTCCAGCCACTAAGGATTTGTTATTTGTTCTGTTAAATTAAAACAGATTAAAAAATGAATCTTTTCAACATATCAAACCAGTTTATCCATCAAAGTCTGACATTTAGTTGTTTCATTTAACTCTGATTGAGTGAAAATGATATTACTAAGGATTTGTTGGTTTGTATTCTTCATATTAAAGTATTACTACAAATTGGCATAAAAGTGTGATTTAAATAGTGAATAAAGTTGCTGTATATTAGACAAGTTGTGCTAATGCACAAGGTAAGCATTTAAAAATACAGTAAATACGACTGCATTGTTGTTATTCTACCGTTACATTGATTTCCAAAAGGATTTGCAATGTTTATGCTGTTTACTGACTAACATTCTCTAACAAACCCTCAAGGACTTCGCAGGACAACAGTATATAGTGACATTAAATTACGCAGAGGTTTGAATAGATTTTATTTAGCTGGATCGCAGTAAAGGAGGAAGTTTACCAATGCGATCCACTCAGATTATTATTTGTAAAATATTTTGAACATTATGCACAACTGCGTGATGGCTTGTCACATAAAATCCCAGTAAAATATTATGGCTGCAATACTCAGAAATAAGAAAAAAGCTCAATACCGGTTCTATCTGGCAAGACGGCCGGGCAGTTAGCATTCATTTTTAAATGTATTTCAGCTTCAGACTGTTTGTTGCACCCAACAGGCATTGGAAGATGTCCACTCAAGGTCTGAAAAACTTAATTAGGAGGTAATCTGCAGATTTATCTCAAAGGAAATGATCATTTGCAGTTGCTATCAAACACCTTTCTCTCCTCTCTTGTCCACAGCTGGAGCCTGCACTGCGTTTGACCTCTGCGATTAACATTAAGCTTTCCACAGTCAAACTGTGAAACTAGATTTACAGAGAAAAAGAAAAAAAAAAGGGGGGGGGAAAAACGAACACACATGAAAGTAATAAACTCTGAGCTGCTAATGACTCATTAGGGTCTTTGTGAAAAAAAAAAAAAAAAAGAAGGTTCCCTGAAGCAACATGTAGTGCACAGGAGAACCATAAAGGAGAGCTTGGTTTACAATACAAGTAGTCTGTGTCTGTGTGTGTGCAATTGGCTGAAATGTGATTTGGTGCTGATTATTGGATTGCAGGGTGCTGCTGACTAGCTCATTTCCCTTGCGTCAGGAGCTTCTCCCTGTTGCCATAGAGATGGTTATCATTCAGAAGTGAATCTTCTCTTCTCGCTTATGATCGAGCAGGGGAAGATTGAAACTTTTCAAAACGGAAAGAAATTCATTGTGACGGATAATGCTCTAAATGGTTTTTCTCTTCTTCTTTTTTTTTTTTTAACGTCCGGATTTTCACAATGGCCCTAAACGAGGCCCGGTGTCCACAGTGAGTTACAGGTAGTGCTTTCGCTGGTAATATTCTTCAAGATTACAGATTCAATCTTAATCTGTCCTCTATCTCTCCTTTAATGCCCCCTTTCGCTGCCGTAATGCCGGCTCTTCATATCTGATGGCCGTGTTGCGCTTAATAACGAGCTACGACGGCGGGAGGGAGGGGTACTTTGGGGGATAAACAAATTAACAAAGCTATTCACAGCCTTCGCAACACCGGGGGGTGTGGGAGGAGAGGAAAGAGGGCAGGATAGAGAGAGAAAAAAAAACACAGAAAAAAACAAGAGGACTGCCTTAGCTAATCACAACAGGGGGCATTGCGCTGCAATCACTTAGGCGCAGCATTATCTCAGCAATCATGCATCGTCCTATTGTTGTGTTAATTGGAAACTTTAATATGAGCCATAATATTGTTGCCTCATTATTTGCCCGGTTACTTTTCCCCCAAATTAATAAAGAAGCCACATAACTTACGGAGACAGCACTAAAGGCTGCAAATAAATTCAGGAGCTGATTTAAAGAGCGATGCCACATGTTCGGAATCAGCCGCGGAGGAAGTGACGCTTCCACCAGCGATCGCTCAGTGTTGTTAAGGGGCATGTTAGATCAGTAACAAGCTCTGTTACACTGCCGAACCAGGCAGCGATTGTTGCAAGTAAAGACAGTTTTGGCTCAACGTCACGAGAACAGCGGTAGAAATCTGCCAAATGTAACAGCTGCGTTAACATGATTTTTTTTTACCAAGGGGTGGGGGGGGGGGGGGGGGGGGGGAAGCGTGGGCAACACTCTGAGATGTTTGATTCCAGCTTGGCACAACTGTAAGGGAATATTTCACATTTATATTAAATGTTGTGAATGCCCAGATTCAGCAAGCTGCCTTTGCGGCGTAAAACTGACAGCAACTCCCTGTTTACCTTTTTCGGTGTAAAATAAATCCACTTGCTTATCAAACCGACACCCAGAAATTCTATTTAACACTAAGAGGACAAACGCTTTGCAGAGGAAACCAGGATAAAACATTTTTGTCCGTTTGTTACTTACACAAAGCAGAAGAGGGGACAAAATCTTAGAGTACATTTGCCGCTAGATTTTTCTGGCCAGTAAACCTAAAGGTCTTGAAGGTTTTGGAGCATAAATACATAGGAATCCACCGTTTCATTGATTGTGGAATGAAATCAGCCTGGATGTAGCATCTATCACAGCACCGTCTTGGAATCTCTGTGGATTCGAACTGAACTGAAGGTTTTCTTGACAACAAAATGTTTGCTTTATTGAAATAGTATCGAATGGATATGTGGGCACTTATTACCAACACGGAAGATGGAGTGAACATTTTCTCTCCACTGATCACTTATGCAGGAGACATGAATTAGCTCCATGGAAGTAAAAGGGTGAAGAGGTCAGATTTCACCTAGCCCACAGAAAATAAGAAAAAAAAAAAAAAGAAAACAGTCGCTCCCTATAGATATATTTGTTCTTCATTTATGGTAAAAAATTTTAAGTTGTACTTACAGTTAAGCTCCAAATTATTCATACATGTAGTGGATTTAGGTTTAAAGTAATCTTTTAATTTGGTCAGCAGTTAATTTTGATTGGAAGCAATATTATTTTCAGAGAGGCCAAGCAAGTATCTTGGCTTGAATCCAAAAGAGAATCTGTGGACAGAGCTTAAGTTTGGGGTGATAGCAAAGAGCCCTACCAACCACAAAGACTTAGAGCGGAGGGAAAAAAAAGGAAAAATACTTGTTGTCCAAACATCTATTGGAAAACGGACAAAGTTGGTCAGTAATCACCATTAAGGATTCTTCAACTGATTGTTGAGAAAGCTTTATAATTTTCAACCTGACATTGTGAGTAAAAACAGGTGAAATATTGTATTTTTCAGAACAGATACTAATTTCACATTGATTTATTACTGTTTGATAGACATCTGTCTCGATTTCTTTCAGAAAAGGAGTGTTTGATTGAATGAAAATGATGCCAAATCTAAATCCTTCAGGGCTGTGAATATTTTTGGGTTTAACTGTACGGGAACGAGCAACCCAAAACTGAGATTAAACGAAACAACACAAGCTAACACAGATAGCTCGAGTAGGCAATCAACCACCATGACCAACAAGTCAACTTTAGTTGTGGTGATCATATATTTTATCTGCAGACGAAGGGAGAGTAACTTCTAGCTATCCATTTAATGATTGTTCATACAGTTAATATATTCCTGGAATCTGCTTACTCATTCTGTTTTTTGCTTTTTTTTTGCTATTTAACATACAATTCATAGAAAAAATATTGTATTTATTTTTTCCCCCTTTCTTCAATAGCACCCATTTATTTAGCATTCAACAACTACCCACCTGAGCGGATGGGGTCAGCCCAAGAGCTGAATATATCTGGAATAAATTAGCAGATTCTCAAAGATGAACAAATGATTTTCTTTTGCATTTCATTATGATAATAAGACTTCATCTTCAGCTGAAATTTGATTTAATGAGAGACTGTCTTAAAATCAATAATTCCTAAAAAGAAATGTGAATGGCCGTGTGCGAACGGTGGGAAAGTTCAATATGTCTGATAAATTCTGTTTTCCCCCTTGCTGTCATTGGCTCTTCATAATTAATTCATTAAAGTTACAGAATCATTATGTAATGAACCTAATCATGTGGTGGCCTGTGTCCCAACCTCTCTACACCCCCCCCCCCCCCCCACCCAGACAATGACACTAAGTGCGTGACCACTTTAATCTCTCAACTTGAATCTTTTTGATTTACATGCAAACATGTCATCGATGCTTGCATCCCATACATCTTGGCGTGATTACCATGGTGACGTCAACATGAAGATCAATCACTGGCAAACAGGAGAGGAGCATGACACCAATTAAAAGGTGGTGTCATCTCCAAGTCATCGCTCACACTTCTCGCTAATGCACTAATTACCGGGGCTGGGACATTAATGGAATAGCATGGTTCAGCCTGGGGATTAATCTGCATGGATTCGCCTGGGTGTGTGTGATGTCTGTCTGTAATGTGTGTGTGTGTGTGTGTGGGTGTGTGTGTGTGATTAATGCATACCCCTGCTTGCTCCAGGCTTGACCTTGAGCACCGCCACAAGAGGGAAATGAACTGGCAAGGCGAAGAGGTTGTGATATCTGTGGATGGGGCCAAGGAGGGGGGGGGGGGGGGCAAATACCTTAGGTGGAGTGGTCTGATCAAGGTTAAGCAAGAGTGGGGAACAAATGCAACGGGAAGAGATCGATTGATAGAAGAGGAGGCAGACTATGGGGCAAAAATCTTCTTGACTAGAGAACACCTCTGGATATGTTATTGATGTTTATTTAATTAATCTGTTACATAAAACTAAGAGTAGAGGTCTAGGAATACTGAGAAGTAATATACAGTGCCTTTTAAAACTATTTATAGCCACAGTTCTTTTTGTTTATCATGTTAAAACCATAATCTTTAACAAAACTATTTTTTGGAAATATGTGACAGTCCAACACACAGGGCTGCAAATTTCTGAAGACGAAAGACACGGATTAATGCTTTCAATATGTTTTGCAAATTGAAATCTGAAATCTGGGACGTGAACTTGGCCTCCTTAACTTTATACCTTTTAGAAGCACATTTTACTGATAAATTCAGCTACAAGTATGTTAAAACTATGCCTTCCTTCAACAAATGAACAGTCACGTTCCTAACATTCATCCAGTTTTAACATCTTTAACTGTAAATCTGTAAACCTGATATTGATGAAATGGGATGAGTGAAATTTATATATTTATATATACACACACACGCACACTACCCTGGATGGACGCAAAACTAATAAAAACAAACGCTTACATTTTTAATGCAACATTTTAAAGAGATGAATATGAGTCCTGAAACCAACACTGGAACAGTGGACAAAAAAAAAAAAAAAAGGTTTTACTGTTATTGAGGGATTGTGGGGCTTAACTGTCTTTTGGAGCACAATGCTGTCATTTCAAAGACATCAATGCCACATAATCTTTTAAAAGATATATGTCTGACTACCTGAATAAGCAATTCAAGGTGCAGCAACAACACAATAAAAATCACTCCCACACATTCTACCGCTTTAGTAGAAAACAACTTTTGATTTTAATGACTTTGACCACTTGTTTATGTAAGAGATTTAAGTCCTATGCAAGATAGTGGGAAAGAGTCTTTTTTTTTACTTTTTTACAGCATTAATGCTGCAATATTAACAAAATTATTGATAAGTTAAACAAAATCAAAATAAAGGCTAAGACTGGCCTTGATTGATTGTATTTTAGCGTTGTGAAACTTGTGCTTCCATTAAATATCTTTTTTTAACCTCTAATGCCTAAAAAGCAGTAGAATTATAACGTGCCCAAAGTGGCAAAAAGTGATAAATATATCATCTAATAAATGCTTATACTTGTGGTAATTAAAAGAGATATGAAGTTGAATAGATAAAAACACAAACAAATATAAGTTTATTAAATGTACAATTTAAATAACTATTACACATTTCATTAATTAAAAGTTTTTCACCTCATATAAAAATAGTTCTGGGTTTAATTGCACCAGTGCCATGTGTGATCCTTTAAATTGTCGCTGTGGCTGGTGAAATAGACCCTAACCTCAGACTGTTAAAACGCCTAGCCCAAATGAGACAAGTTTTCCTCGTTGGAGTAGTGTTAGCCTCGTCCAGTGACTCTGATCTGACAGGTCGAAATAACTCAAGTTCTGCTGCAGCTTGCAACCATGAAATAATTAAAATAAACCCTGAAAAGATTAATGATGTATGTTGTAATTAAGATAAAAAAACATTTAATTATTACATCTCTTTCAGTCCAGTATTTACATATTTCTGTATTTTTTTCCAACTGAAAATAATTATCGACAAATTAAGTCACTGAATAATTAAGTAAGCTGTTTTGATGGTATTTTGGCACTTTTGCACTTCCGTACTATTTCTAGTTTCTGCAACTGAATAGTTCAATCTATAGTATGCAATCAAACTCCTGAGGTTCAACCTTAATTTAGAAAGAAAAAAAATAATACCGCGGGAACATTATTTTGCAGTGATTGTATAGTAGCCAAACATAATTAGTTTTTGTTTCATTTGGTTTGGCAATTAAAAACAAAAGGGGTGTCAAAAATAATCCCAACCTTCTGTAGTAATGGCATTTTTCACGCTATGGTTAATAGAAAATGAAAAATAACTGGGTTAGGTAATAAGACCTCAACCGAAAAACAAATGAAAAAGTTAATTGTACTGAGTATTAAGTAAATCTCAGCAAAATATTTAAATAATAAAAATGTGCAAAGTCAAGAATTGCGACAAACCTGGGCTGAAAAAAAAGATGATTAAAAAAACGAGTGAAAATGTAATAAAGTGATTTTTTTGTGTGTGTTGTAGGTGTGTGTGTGGGTGGTGGTGGTAGGAGGGGGGTGGCGTTTGAGGGGACACCAAATGAACCTGTGTGTGTGTGTGTGTTGGTGTGTGTGTGTGTGTGTGTGTGTGTGTGTGTGTGTGTGTGTGTGTGTGTGTGTGTGTGTGTGTGTGTTGGTGTTGGTAGTCATCACAGGATAATTACGGGTTTCCAGTGCTTTGGTTTGGGACAGCTAATTTGCAATTCAAAGTATTCGACATTTGGCCACATTTGGAATACAACACTGCTTTATATTTGTTGTTCTTTTCTTCATGTTTGTTATGTGAACAAAAAGATTAATGTTTACGCTTAATTGATGCTTTCCTGAAGAATTAATGGGGCCGACTATTGACAGGGCTCCCACATTGCTTCATTAGCCATGACCAACACAAAAGCAAACGGTGCCGTTCACAGCCGCACTTAAAAACTTTATGTATGGTGACTCACCAATGACATATGTGAGCAGCAGGGCCAGCGCGAGGGTGAGCAGCGATGCAGACAGGGCCGTACACTTCCAGTTGCAGCAGCGGTGAGGCTTGTTGAAGGTAAACAGCGGCCTGGTGACACTGCTGCGAGGGAGCGGTCGTGGTGGGGGGGAGTACACCGTTCCAGAAGTCAGAGGGTATCCCTGTCCCGCGCCTGACAGGAGGGCTGATGAACCAGACCCCTGCTTAAACAGGAAATGTCTGCAGGGAGAAAAACACATAAAATAGACTTCATTACAACTTTCCCAGATTAGCTGCTGCCATGTCAGCTGCCAGTTATTATGCACAGCTGAATACATTGATGTTGTTAAAAAAAGCGTTCTGTTTTGTTTCTGGCTTGAAGCTGTTGGCCTTTTAGAAGGACATGAAGACTATTAGCTCCGGCTGTTGAATAAAGGAGCTGGATGTTCCCAAGTGAGTTGTTTTCGAAACAGTGGTCTTCCAAAAGTAGTATTAAATATGCACATACCAGCTACTGACCATACCTTATATTGTGTTTTGATTCAAAGAAGCCAGATTTTCTTGCAAATTTAAAAAAGGGATATTGATCGGTATTTTGTCAGTGTTTCTTGGTGTGTTGCATTTGTTATTGTGTAGCGTGTGCAGAAAAATGTAAAAAAAGTGGGCAGGCGGAGAGCAAATGTTTAGGACTAAATTTACAGTTCGCGTTGGGAAATATCGAAAGAAATTATTGATGTCAATAGGAGAAAAATATTACTTTGTGGACCTCTAAGAAACTATCAGGAACCAATAATAGGCTTTTCTGCACTTTACAAAAACTGCAGAGGGAGTGCCAGCACAGAGCACATCCACCAGTCTGGCAGTGAGACTCAAACCGATTGTTCCCACCTGAAGCACTGTTCAGTTTAGCAGGTGTGCTGGTTGTACAACACTGTTTTGCAAAACATGATTGCAACAATAACTGCCGGTCGCTCTCAAGTTTAGGTACCAAATCTTTACCCAGAGAGGCAGAAAGACAAACCCCTTGATGCTATCAAATCATTACTCAATCCATGATCTGTATCTGTGCCCGTATTCAAAAAGAATCCCAAGACTCCAAAAAAAGGTAAAAAAAAATATATATAATAAAATAAAACAATATAGATAAAATAAAACAACTGGAATTCTATGATGAGAAGTCAGCATAGAAGTCCAGTTTTATCCTTTTTTGGATTAATCATAACCTGGATGACTGAGAATCCTCTCCAACACAATACCAAAACTAAAAGCTCTTAGTGGTGTCATTTTAGAAAAAAGTCTTAGAATTTCCCAAACTCTAAGACTTTTTTTTTATTTTAAGATTTTTTTCACAGCTCTAGTGGCTAGCTTTTTAACACAGTAGGCTAACAGGACAGGGGGGGAAGAGACATACAGCAAAGGACTGCGGGTCGGAGTTGAACCCGGGTCGACCACGTCGAGGACTAAGGCCTCTGTACATGGGTGCTGCTACCCGCTGCGCCACCAGCGCACCCCTAAGACTTTTCTTTGAATTTTACCTCGGTAGGATGAAAAAGTTATTCACAAAGCACCCTAGGCCTCAAGAGAGCTCCTAAAGTGGAAGAAAATGTTAAGAGTAGTGATAAGGACCTTTAGCGAGCCTAAAGCCAGCCTCACACTGATTACGTTCCGTGAGCGCATCGTCATCATCCAATGCAAAACGTGACATGTGGCAGTCATCGGTGTAGCGATGTACCTGCCGGCCTTTGAAGCTGCTCTCTGAGGTGTAAGTGCTGACTATTTGATCTAACATGAGCTTGATTGAGATTTATGTCAAGTTTTTTTTTTTTTTTTTTTTTACATTTTACGTCTGTATTTACCTTGCTAAGGTGGAGTAAAACCAGAGAATCCTCTGAACTCCCTAAATGCGTACTGCTCTTATTGCGACATCTTGTGCCTTAGATTTGCCTTTGGAGTATTCTAGAACCATCCCTGGTAGTCCTGGAAACAGTTAGCAACCTATGATTGGCTGACTGCTCTTTGAGGGAGGTGTTGAGCAAGCTGTCAATTAATCACTGCCCTGATCTTTTGAGGTAGGAGCCGGTTTTGCATCTTGTGTTCCACAAACTACACGCCACATGGGACCGCCGCCTGCATCTTTCTAAAGAAGATTTTAGTAGCAAGTTTGGAACAGTCACAGTTGCTGTGCAGGCCTATCTAGGACAGTGGTTCAATGCTCCACCAATTACTCTAGCAAGACACAGGCTTCTTTTTTTCCTCAGGTATCTTGTGTCTTATTCAGATTCTATTTATGTAAATCTGGACTCGGTGGAATTAAGTCCTACTCTAAGCTACGCCTGGCTGAAACTCATTTAAAGGGCCCTGAAGGTGGGAGATTTCAGTCGAGACCCCTCTCCTCCTTGTATCTTCCCCCCCCCCCCTCAGAGTTAGACACTGTTGGGTTTGTGCATCAAACACAGAAAACAAACTGCTCCAGTTAGCCGATGTACAACGAGCAAGTCTTGCTAACACCTAACCTGTCAAATCAGCTTTTGCTAAATGTGGAGAACGATGCAACTTGGGAGAATTGTTAATATCCCACATGTTGTGCTGCACTGGTGTGCTTTTAATCTAACTGTGATTTTTTTTTAAATGGCAAGAAATGGATCATTAAAAATTGATGCAGGAAGTTATAATCAAGGGGAAGTAGTGTAAAAAAAAAAGCAGTAGGGTTCCTTTTGCAATTTACATTATATTTCATAACATTTTCTGGGACTAGGCAATTTACTGTGCCTTGCAACTATATAGATATCCAGAGATTATTTTCAGATCTTGTCACACGACAACCATAAACATATCATGCTCTGTAATGCTTTCTTTTTAACATTTAAATCATTCAGTTCTGGTCTATATAAAGTGGAACGACAATGCTTTGGTCTGAATTCCTCGTTATTGGTGCCCCACAAGGCCCTCTTTTACTCCTGTTCTGAGGTGCATTTGAGGCCCCCGTCCACACAGATGGGTTTGACTGTATCTGCTCCCCTCTAGGCCACGTAGTGTCACTCTAATTTTGTAATATGCTGGGGGACGGTGTAACGAAATGTGTGGATTTTCACTTCTCGGCATCCCTGAGCTTGGGCTACAATATTGCACGGAAAAATTTAAATGGCGGAATCGCAAAATTGAACCTTGTTTAACAGCTCCACTGCAAATACTGTGACACAATCGTTCAAAAAAAAACTAATAGAAAACCGAATAGATTGAAAAATATTACCCAAACAGAAAATAACGATATCTACTCAGCTCCAATTTTCTGCACCCCTAGAAGCTCCAATTACATGACAAAATGTATTTAGGGGCTAAAAAAGTGGATTTTGCATATATGACCCCTTTAATGTGTTTTATTTGAATTTCACATGATGCACCAATAGAAAGTAGTGCATTGCTGTGAAGTAAAAGGAAAATCTCACATGCTTTTAAAAACTACTTTCTAAATTAAAAGTTCATAAATATGGACACTTGCATTTAGCCCACAGAGCTATTTGGAAGCTGCCAGCAAATTGAGTCAATGGGATTCACTCAGCTGTATAATTGTGCCAAACAGTTGTTGTTGTTGTCCGACTTGAATTAAACCCCCTCCTTCATCCTTCTCTATTTTGGGTTAAAGCTCAGACTAGCTAGGGTTCTAAAGATCTCTGAACCTAACAAGTATTATTGTTATTAGTATTATTAGTAGAGGTAGGAAGACTGCCGCAAGGAACTGTTCAAAAAGGATTGAACACAGACATTTAAAATGCACATCAAAGATAGTTTCAGCTAAACCACTATATGTCAGACAACCGTAAACCGTTTTGCTCTACAATTCCCATGAAAAACTTTTCTGATAGTACACTATAGATTCAGCCTAAGTCATAGAATACTAAACTTCAATCTGTTATCCTGCCCAAGTCCTTCATCCTTTGAGGAACCCCAGATTTAACCAGGGGGCTTCTCTGGTGCAACCTTATGAGCTGCTACTGCAATGCAGAGCAGCAATAATATGAAACAGATTGAAATAGCGCTGGCACCCATGGATCAATGACTTACCTATTCCCTTTGACACATCAAAGCAACTACTTAAGTTATAAGGCTGTTAGATGACGATGGGGCTCATTTTCATTACGAAATGTCTCAGACAGTGGATGAAGATAGGGGATCGAGTTGAAGGGCAATTAATCTAGGTACCATTTCATCCATATTGTGTTTAGATAATGGAGGGCAGAGGCTGTGCGGTGGCAGATGAGGGAGCACAAGTATGGGGGCCATTTTCCAATTTGGAAAAGTGGATCTAGGCAGAGAATTAATAGAAGCTCCAGCTCATTGTGGCCACGTGGAACGGTTATATTGGGGTAAACTGGTGGCATATTTTCTGTTTTATGGCTGTGTTTTTATGGTTTCCAATCATAATAACAAATGAAAACAATATTTCTGAGCTCCTTGAATTCACAGACAACATGATTGCCCTGGGTTACGATGCACTCTCTGGGGGGGGGGGTTAACGCTGGATTTGAGTGGAGCGCATAGTGTACGTTGAGCGCCAAAGAGTAACTTTGTGCACGCTGTAAAAAGGTGAGGGGTTGCAGGCTGCTGGTCTCTGAAGGGCCCCCAGAGAACAGGCCATTAAAGTGGGGTCAGAGAGCGATGTGACAGCATCACCGGACACCGTGTCCTCATAATAACCAAACTGCATACACCTCATTGACTCATTTAGTCTCATTCAGCCTGGAAGAGTCACCTTATTAAGAACTCTGCAGGGTTTTGATGCGCAAATCTCTTGATCCATGTTAGAATAAATCTCATAACAGTGCTTAGTATAAGCAAGGTGCAAAAATAACCTTTTTAGAATGCCTTTTTATATTCTATTACATTCCAACCTCAAACTTAATTTATTTAATTGAAGTGTAATGTAAAAAAAAAAACAGCAATATATTGGTTTGATTTAGAAATAAGTGGGTTTACCTGATATCCTTGCAAAATGAATTAATGAATTAATCTCACGATATTCCGGTTCTGTTAAATCTCCGGAGGTCTGACAGAGAACATTAGAGAGCAACCCGCAAAAATAAAAGCCAAAGAAGAAAAACAGACAGGCCAAAGATAAAGGTGTGAAAACTTTAGGGTTAGCTTATAAAACAATATTCCAAGCCCCTTCACAGGTGACCACGCTTAATCCGTCATCCAGAATTGGAAATAGCGTGGCACAAACACAAACCGTGCCAGACATTGCTGTCCGCTTAAAATAACGGACCCTCTAATCAGAAAAGCAGCCAGAGAAGAAGGAAGGTGCCGTTCTGTTTCACATCTGCATTGACACACAATGCCTACCATGAGACATGGCCATGGCATTATCAGCTCTAGTGGGGGAATTTGCTGACGGGACATCTATGTGTTGGGCACCCCCACAAACGTGAGATTTATGGAAGAGCTGAGAGGAGGAAGCCATTGTTAAAAGACAGAAGCATTTGTAGTTTCTCACACAAATCATGAATGGAACAAAGCACGCGTAGAAGAAGTGGAAGAGCATGCTGTGATCAGTCGAGATAAAAATGTAACTTTTGGGCCACATTTGTGCGGCGGAAAAATAAGACTGTGCTTCACCCTAAAGATCGCTCCAACAGTAAAACGCAGGGCTTGCAGCATCAAGCTGTAGAAACTAATTCCATCTATGCAAAGAAGGATGGAGATACGGGGGTAATCCAGGAAGAAAACCCATTAGACACTGCAAAAGACTATAAACCGGTGTGGAGGTTCACCTTCCTTCACTCAACGACCCTAAACATAAATCCAGAGCTGCAATAGAATAGTTTAGCTAGAAGGATGTTCATATGTTAGAATGGCGCAAACCTATGTCTAATTGGTAATTATTGGATAGATTTAAAGATTGACGAGTAGAGAAACTCTCCATCCAAAGTAACTGAGCTTGAGCTATTTTGGAGGGAATAATTGACAAAAACGTCAGCCTCTAAATGTGCAAAGAGGCTTGAGACACTTCAAAATTAGATCAAGACGTGATACAGCAAATCTGTGCAGCTCTATCGCATAAAATAGTGCAAATACAATAGGGCTTGAGGTTGTGGTATGTAAAAAAAAAAAAAAAGAAGAAGTGAAAAAGTTAATGCAAACTTAAAGGATGTCAAAAGACTGTTTGGAAACCTGAAACAAAAGAAAATGTGTCCCATCACGCTGAGCCTGCTTTGTGTTTGTGTGTGTTGCCTCGCAGTGAGTCTTTAGTGTGGCCCCATGGCTAGAACAGATAACGTCCATCCCTCACTGTCTGCCTCCTGTCCTTTCTCCATCCAGCCGTTCAGCACCTGCTGAAGGCTGCGAGTCAGATGGGGGACACAGGAGGCTGCACATGGAGCCGCCACACACCTAAGGGTCAATGCTAGTTCATCTCTGAAAGGCCACAGATAAACTTAGGGGGGGGGGGGGGGGAAAAAACACACATATGTGGAAAGAAAAGAAAGCAAAAAACATGTTATGTGTGATATTTTCTTCAGTTTGAAGCCAGTACCAAAGTCTGGTCTATTGTGTTTCTTTTAATGCTCTACTGAAAGTGGATTAAAGCAGCAGAGATGGAAAAAAAAATGCATTTGTCAATGCATGTAAAACCCCTTTTCTTCTGGTGTGGTGCTTTTTAAACTGCTTCACGCTTCTTCCTGGATCACTGTCTTTGATCTTCCCAGACAATATCTAGGGGCATTGCCCAAGAAAGCTCTGAGTTCTTATCAGAGGGCAGATTTCCCGCGAGACGGGAAGAAAATGAGAGCTCCTGCTCTCCAGGAGGTCGGAGTCTATGGGCCCGGCGGCTGTCTCAACCTGGATAAGTGCAAATGCTTCTGTTTGTGTTTGCGTGGGCGGAGGTCTTTGTTCACAGAAGACATCGTGTCTGGATTCTGACTTGCCTGCGTTTGTGCGCCCACAGTAGCAATTGAACAAGCCATTTAATTTAATTTAATTTATATATTTAAATTCTGAGCAGTTTCAGGAAATATTGTCATCTGCTATTATTGTCAAAACTGTCAATAAGCAATCAGAAGGAGTAAATTATTCTGCTTGGCCGGGGAACATACTTTTGAATACAGAATAGCATATCTATGTCTGTCTGTCTGCATATATATATATATATATATATATATATATATATATATATATATATATATATATATATATATATATATATATATATATATATATATATATATTAATGCTTCAGTTTAAACTGAATTATTATATAGTAACTAGTCGCTAATTGTTTACAAACTATAAATCAATCTAGTGTGTATAATGATTAATTTTGTAAAGGGGAAAAACAGAAGAGAGACAACTGTACTAACTCTACTTAAAGAGAAATGTTTAAGGCAAATAATTGTCCAGCGTTAACAGCTGATAAAAGGGCTACATTAATTTATTTATTTTTATCATCAAACCACAGGTTTCATGCAGAATTTCAAAGGAAGGTTCTGGAGAGGACAGGGAAGGAGTATCACCAAGACCAAGCTTATCACCAACATGTGTTCGTAGCATTATACAATGTTGGACAAAGAACAGAGTGCTATTCTTCAAACTCAATTTTTTTAAGAAGAGATAGTAGGACTGAAAAATAATTCAATAACAATATATATTGATCGACAGACATATCGATTACAGAAAAAAAGGTCAATAAAAAGTTCAATCGAATACCAGTTTTCCTTCCTTTTGCATTCTGGCCATGTTAGTTAATATTAAAGTCATTATATCCTCCCAACCAATCACAAACACAGACCCAAGAATGCTTAGTCCCCTTCAACGAGTTCAGAGATCACGCATTCTTTTTTAAAAACTTGTAGCTTTGGTAAACAGTTGGTTGAATAAAGGTTTGAGTTTGAATTCAGTGTTTGTGTTTTCTGTATCTAAAAATAGGTTGCTAAGCAACAGTTTAAAACGGCCAGGGTTGCACTTAAGATACATGTGTTGAATTTGTTGATAATTAGCGATATTAATCAATATGATTTCTATTTTATCGATTTGCTTTTTTTCTATATCGTCCAGCTCTAGAGATAGTTCTCAAACTTCAAATCTTTCTGCTTGGGTGCAGGACTATCATTTAGATTCTGAGACAGGCTCTGAAAGATTCTAAAGAAGAAAACTAAAGAACGTACTCATTTTTAAACTATACAACGAGATGCCTACTTTAAAGAACATCATTTGACATATGTTGAATGTCATCTAAACAATTTCTCGACTACAACCAGTCATGAACTTTGCTGGTTTCTGTCAGTCTCATGAACACAGTCTGTGTAATACAAGATCATTTTAGTTCAGTTTAAAGTCATCTGACGTCTTGGTCAGAGAGTTCACATGTTTGCAAATGAACGCAAAACCTTATGTTTCTAAAAGTCCATAACACCACAACGAAACAGTGTTGACCGAAGGAGTCTCCTTTTGTCCATGAGTCCATTACCCATACCAGCATTTGTTATGCCTCCTAGCACACCCAGTGTGAGACCCAGCCAGATATATTGAATATCCATATCTGCATCGGTCAACAAAAACAGGACAGTCTCTCCAGAAACCTAACGGATGTTCAGCCAAAAAGGAAATCCATGCGCACTTCAAACAGTCTTAATCTCAGCCGACGCAACGTCGATACTCTTCAATACGGATTCATCAAACACAAATCAAGGATAATGGAAGTGCGCTTGACAACATGAGACATTATCCAATTTTTTTCCTACCATCTTTATTAAGGTCATAGCGACACTTATAATTCTGTTAGCGTGACCCTCTTTGTCAGGTTTGTAAATACTTGACAAATCGTTAATCTTGTGGCTCGGATTGAGCTGATAAGAATGTGAAGGCTGGAGTCGAAATATGAAATCATTAGATTATCAGCGTATCTGAGAATGTGAAGGAGTGCAGGGCGAGGACAGAGAGAGAGAGAGAGAGACAGAGAGGGGCGCTTGAATATTAAATCCAGCCAGAAACAGTTAAGCAGCGAAGACTTTGTCAAAAGCCTGATGGGAAAGAGCCAATAATGTCTGAATTATGTTACGAAGGGACACTATTCTATTGACTATGAATGTGATTACATTTTATGGTTTTGAACTAATAGGACACTTTCAAGTGAAACTTATTTGACTATAAAGTCCCAAATGCAGGAAATGTATCGCCAGGAAAAAAAAATGCGTCACCCTATATACGGAGGCAGTGCAGGAACGATGGTTCATAATCACGTCTCTCTTTGGGAGAAAAAGTTCTTCTCGGCCCTGCAAATATTGGCTGAACAAGCTGAACTGCAGAGGTAAAAAAAAAAAAAAAAAAAAAGGAATTTTGTTTAAGTTGTACGTTCACTGAAAGCAAACACCCGCACACACAACGAAAGTGCTGTAATTACACTACAGCCATGACAAGCCTTTCTCTTTGATACTCAAATCTGGACAATGATTAATTTAAATTGTCACAGAATCTAATTTTATTCTTCCTTTCCTTTAAATGAGGTGTGATCTAATTATGGCCTAATGCATAACTTATTAAAACTTCTTCCTCTGGCATGGCAGCCTGCCAATCTCGCCCCTTACTCATAACGCTGGGATTCAGCTGTGGCGCCTGAGCCCCTCATTAAACATGCAAACATATTCTTTTGCACCTTGGCTGCGTCTTCCTCTCCAAAGCAGCCCGCAAGAACGAGGATCTCGAAAATAATTCTCGGGATCAATTATTTCTTATGCCGGCTCAATTCTGTTTGATGGGACGAAATTCCTTCAGCGAGTCTCTGAAATTCCGCTTTTAGAATATTGAAACCCAAACGCAGGTGTCATGAATAATCTAGCAGCAGCGGTGGGAGAAACAAGTGAAATCCTGCCGGAAAACTGGAGATTTGCTATAACTTTGATGGTGTGCAAAATCCTGTAAAAATACTTCAAATTACTGAGTGCTGAGCCATTGAAATTGGCGGTGCAAATTGCAGGTGGGAAGAGGGTCTTCACCCACCTAATTAATGCATGAACATTATTAAATTAGGCAAATATACTATGTTTGGGGGTCTGGTGGGGGTAAATCGATTATGTATTACCTGTGTTTAAAAGAATCATGAATCCATTATAGATTCAATTGGGTTCAAAACAATGTATTTGAGTAAAACTTAAAAACGGTACCACTTTACAGTAAAGCCCCCCTTATAGATGGCTAATAAAGAGTTTACATATATGTTATTAATTAATCTGTAAACGCTTTATCCCTCTATCATAAGTGTTTTATAATGCATTAATTAAGAGCGAGCGAGAGACTAAACCGACCGTTTTTAAATGTTTAATATAAGCAACTTTAGATTAAATATATAGTTAAACAGATTAGGCTCACTATTTGGCAAGAAACTGATCAGTTTTTTCTCTTGCTTGCCCTTATGGATGAGTTATAATGTGTTTACTAATTAATTAATAACATATCTATAAACTATTACACTGTGCATTATTTTTCCAAATCACAACATAAAGAAAACTGTCTTAAATTTGCTCATATTTTACGGCGACTGAGAAAGAAAAAAAAAAGGAATATTGGGCACTTCAAAAACGAGTAATGTCTACATTTATCCTTACAAACTGAAACATTTACTGGATAAACCAAACAAATGCTTAAAGATTTAGCATCATGTGACACACCAAAACAAAACTCAGTTGTATCGCTGCTGTTTCTAGCTGCTTCTCCTCTGCCTAGCATGGATTTAATCAGGTTCTGGCACCTGTAAAAGGCCGTAGTGGTATTATTTTGAAAACTCTACTTTCAGTGAGTCAGTTACACATAACCTGCCGCCTACACGTCGTGACAGTTGGGTATGCGGGTTATCTATTACTCTACCATATGTACTAGTCAAATATTTGTCAAGAATAAGTTCCGTGAAATATATCTGAACACCTCTACAAGCAAACCGCAGCACCTCTTAACCTTTTGGCAACTTTAGCCTCCCACCACAGCTAATCAAATTTCCCATAAAAATCAGCTTGCCAGAAATGTCAATGTTGGCGCGCCACAATCCAAGCTGATCCAAAGCAAGTAGATAAAAAAAGCTTCTCTCTCCCCGGTTTTATAATTACATTGTGCAAAGTCCCCGAGGGTGAATGCTAAGCTTTCTAAGTTTTGTCTTAAATTACAGTTTGTTTGTTTTTTGCCAAATAACATTAGCAAGTAGGTGGTGTTATTCTTATAACCCCAGAGCTGGGATGTGCTTTCTGGCATCTGATTTAACGGTTGGTTAAATGACTGTTTAACTCAGTCACCTGTAAGCTTTGAATTGAATTGCGTGTATCTTTGCAAATGCGTTTCAAACGATATTCATTTTAGCAGTTTATGACTAACCGTTGTTAATAGCACGAGTAGTTGAATGAAACTGTGAAGAACACCATAATTCTGCCTTAAGTTTTTTAAAATATCTATCATTGGATCATTTTAAAGCAAGAACTGTCTGTCGGACTTTGACCGTTATCTTCCAAAGACACTCAGCCTGATTAGCTCTTTAGTTAAATCATGTTATTCAGTCCCATTAAACTCTCGCGGCAGTCAAACGTCTCTCCTAACAGTTATGTTTTCCGCCACTTTTAACTGTTGTGATATCATTTTGTTTAAATAATAGCAACCTCCAGCTAAATTGGACTGTCTCATTAGTCAAAATAGGAAATCATGGAGGTGAACCACTTTATTTCCTTTTCTCAGTACAGTCTTAATTAACTACCATAGGGTTCAATGCTGAAGGTTCACGCTGTCAAAATCTTGTTGGAAAACTGCTTTTATCCCATTAAATGACTGCATGTGCAAAAATATTCGGAATGTGCAAAGCAACTCTTGGCCAGCAGTTTGGTATGTCTGTAAAAAAAGAAAAGAAAATATTTTGTCACATAAATCCTTTGATTTTGCCCAAAATTCACCGCTAGGTTATAAAACGTCTTTACACACCAACAGAAATGACCTTCCTCTTTAATTTTGGGAGTCAAATTATTGAAAACTTTCGGGTCTCGAACTCACTTAATTCTCCCGGAGAAGAGCTCCAGTCCCATCATAATGCTCAACACATAAGTGTGTAGCTCAGGTGTAGGATTATTTTTATTCTTGTCAATTGTGATTTATGTCCTATTTTCTGAAGTTTAGGTTATCGATATTGATAAGACATTGAAAAGCATTGGATGTGATTTTTTTTTATCTATGAGCTGTTGTAAACTTTATATTTTACTTTTCTTTTTTATACATTTAAAAATGTAAGAAATGATTACTTCATTTGAGATTGCTGTATAGTTTGACACTCAATTAAATGCATAAGAAATCCTCTTCAGATTAAATTGATACTATTGATAAGATGGTTTTTGATAGCCCGTGAGATTAGGTATTATTTGGATAAGTCATTAAAATTAACCAATTTTAATAGTCTGCTCGTGTTTCATGTTGGAGGTCTGTTTTCCCGTTAGTTATGCACCACGATCACCTGTAGGAGAAGTCTGACTACAGAGATTCTTCGTGCTTCACTCGTGTGATCTGCTGGGCTGGATCCGGTTCACTGTGATCGATATAGATGAAGGCCAAAACAACAAAAACTTCAGGAATATTTGAAGAAATTTTGTTTCCTGAACGAAACACTTCTATTGTGAAGGTCTGCTTTCACATTCTGGGAACAACAAAACAATAAAAGGTTCGATGCCCGCTACCCTCCGTAGCTGCCATCGAAGTCAGAATAAATAAATAAATAATAGATTAGTAAATATTAGGTTAAAAATATAGAGTTCATAAATGCATACATTTCTAGCAAAAATAGTTTAATATGAAAGTTTTAATTTCCGGTATTTCATGTATATTATTTGTTGTGATATGGGGGAACCAAAGTTTGCTGCTGCGTGTTGACGGGGTGTTAACCTTTGAGTGTTGCTACCTGTTTATTAAGAACATTCTGGACCGAGCTACAAGGCAGACACCTCGTTGATTCCTCTGGCTAAGACTATAATAATAATTAAAGAAGACTGAATAACGTGCAAAGTGCATTGAAGGACAGAAGATTTAAATTTTCTCTCAAGCAAAGCGGCCAATGAGGTACATTTACGTTTGTTGCTGTTATATTTGTTTGACCGTGAAGATGTAACGTGACAAATTTCTGTTGCGTCATGTATGTATGGTCGCGTTGTTTCTTTGATGTTTTTGCACTGAAATGATTTGTTTTTATTTGCTTTCTGTCTGTGTATCGAGCAGTTCTCACGGCACACTATCATGCTCCGTGTGATTAAAGCCCGTAACTTTCAAGAACGACTTGGTTTCGTGATTTGGACTTGAGGGGGAATTACACCCTCCGTCATATACTCAGAGATCCAACCAAATCCGTCAGTTTTAGATCCATTCAATATCATTTCTTCTTCGTTGTGCCCTTCCATTGTTAAAGAAACTGAAAATCATATTCGTGCTGACTGACTTTTTCTTCAGTCCAGCCTCATTCATGGGCCTAAAGAGACGCCTTCAGTCGAGTGAGTTCAAGGACCGTGCTTTACTTTTAAAAAGATGTCATTTCAAAATCAAATTTCATTTTAAGTCCAAGCTTTTGAAAAAGGAACCCCTTCACCTACTTAAATGTCCTCAACTTCAAATAACCTCTTTTTGTTCATGTGCGTCTACAGCAGAAACAAAAAAACAAAACAAAACAAACCAGACAGAAACTGCATTTGCTGCATTCTGTTACCTGGTCTCTAGGGGGATGTTGCTGTTGAGAACCCAGCTGTTGTGAAGCTGTGCCTGGTCTGTGCCCGAGCTGTTGTCTGCTCCCTGTCCGCCCTGACTGGTCTGACACCGCGTCGGCATGGTCTTCCTCTGCAGGCTGACTTGAGTGTAGGGCGCCGGGCGGGCACACGTGCAGGCGTGGGGCGGCGGCGGCGGAGGAGGGAGCGGACGGAACGTAAACTGGCCACCTGGACTGCTGGGCAGCTCTGCGAGGAGACACCAAGAAACCAGAGAGGGGGGGAGGAAGGAGTGCAGGGGGACAGGGGAGAAATAAACACAGGTTTATTAGGAGCACCGTGTCATAAATTACAAATAAAAGTAGAATGTTAGTTGACAGTTTATTGTTATTACGCTGATTGAAGGGCATAAATCAGCTTGAAACTGTCCCTGTCCGGTGCTTTCCCCAACCTACCTGCTTTGATACACTTCCAGCTCCCCTATAAATAGATTCTTGGCCGGCTGCAACATTGAGCAGTCTTTAAAGAGCTAACAGCTCTAGCTTAATCTGCAGCCGCCAGCCCAAACTACCCATGTGATGTTTATTATGAGATCTCGACGGAATGAGCTAGCCAGCTGAAACTGCCTCACACTGGTAACCCGAGGGTCTGGCGAGAGCTCACGCAGTCCATCATTTATCATTCTCTTTCACCGTAACTCTCCCTCTCCGCGCCTCTTCCTGCTCGCTGCTTTCTCTCGCTTTTCAGTCTGTCTCAAAAAAAAAAAAAAAAACGAACAGCGGACTAATTACGGTTTGGCTAAATGGCACGTGAGTGCGTTTGTTGGGGTATGAGCCTCGCTGCGCATGAAGCTGATGTGCGTGCGCAGCGAGCTGTGTGCATATCCAGTGAGAAGTTTACGCACACATCATCATTTATTGCTGTTTTTGAAGCACTCTTATCCGGATGGAACGACAGTATAACAAGCAAGGTGTTTTAGAAGAAAGAATTGGGAGCAAACGTTTCACTTTAATTCAGATTTTCTGTAATGCACACATTTTAAACTATAAATACATGCTCAAATATATATATATATATATATATATATATATATATATATATATATATATATATATATATATATATATATATAAACCACACAATTTTTTAATGACCTCTGTCTTGACTTTTCTTTGGTATTTGACCACTCCAATTGGCAGAAGAAGCTGAGCTCAATTAAACTTGTTCCTTGGTACAGATTTGGCTTTTAAGCATGGACAATGCATTTTGGACCATGGATTGAGGTCAAGGCAAGTCCAGGAGCTCAAGGTTAGCCTGCTTCAACAACACTCAGCCGTGTCCAAACTTCAGCCCTCTGGAACACACTGTCAAGCCTGATGAGGGTCCATTGGTCAGGAGTCCGAGGAAGCACAAAGACTGACATCTATGGCTAAGCTGAAGACACTGTCCTCTGTGAAGTGAGTTTGATAACATGCCCTAATAGGGTACCACGAAATTTGCAGCTACCCACATGATTGAGCCAAAAGGAAAGAGGCAGTTTTAGTTTGTTTTCACCACAATGACACAAAGTATGTTTGGAAGAGTTGGGAAGGTGAGGCTTGATGCTGAGGGTTTGCTTGACCTTCAGTAGTACTAGTACATCACAAAATGTGAAGGAAATGGCAAAGAAGTAGGATTGCAAAACATTTTCATTGCACCTCTTCAGCATCTAAATGGTTGAAACTCGGGCAAAGTTGGGTGTTCCCACAGAGCAACCCCTCCGAACAAGCAAGCTGAAATATAAGCTTCTGGAATGTTTCCGACCTGAATGCTACTGAAAATGTAGCAACTATGTTTAAATACCGTATCTCTGCCAGATAACCGACCAACTCAAATGAGCTCTACCAATTCTGCCGAGAAGAGTGATCAAAGTTCCAGCCATAACTATGCCTGGAGCTTGTTGAGGGTTAAATATAGTGCTTAGTTTCTCTCTGTTATTTCTAAAAATTGTTTTCATGCCACCCCAAAATAGAACAATTTGAATGCATCATCAAAAGCCCAAAATGAATGCCATTCATACCAAAGATCATCAAACACAGCCTCCTGGCACATTTATTTTTTTATACTTTATTAATTGGGACATTAGCTTTCCCTGCTTAAGGGGACATCTTGTCTGTATTGGGACTCTGTGAGAAAGGCGATCCCTTCCTCCCAAAACGGTCCAGTCTGTTCAGCTGTATTGACAGTGAATAAAACATTAAACCTAAGGGGCGAAGCTAGACACACTTTTAGCTCTAAAATGTATTTGCCGCCAAAATGTCAGCAATAATTCAGTACCTTCAAATGTGGCCTACCTGGGAGATTACCACAGTCTTTCCAATTCCAGTGTAGGTCTAACAGTGATAACCTAACAGGGCACATTTCGGGAGATTTTAAAGCTGAGAAGAGGAAACGGATCATCTTGGTGCTCTTTCCGCTGCCAGAGCATCTTGTGCATAAATGTGTTGTTCAGTTACCATTATGCTTAAAACAGAAGCTACATCTTCCCCAGACGAAATTGAACAGAATGCTTTACAGTCGACATTTACACAGTAAAATAAATCTGCGGCCGTCTATTCTGAGCTGTTCATTGACTCGCCACATCAGGTTTTATGACTATCAGATGTTAAAATATCCCATTTGGAAGCTATATGCGTAAAGCAGCAGACATGTGAGAACGCAACGACAAGACAGAAACAGTTCTATAAACGCTCTATAAACATTCCCTCCAAATATTCCCACAGTGCAAGCTGTCCAGCTCAAATGCCATTCTAAGGACTGTAATAGCAGCAGTTAGGGTAACATTTGTGTGTAAAAGTGTACTCTATATGCCACACACTTTCCAAACAAGGCGTTCTGGTGTAATTGTAGCTGGACATTTGAGCAGTTTTTGTTTTTGAAAAACTACATTGTATTATATAAACTTGGTTTTATGCCACAGGGGCCAGCCTTTTTACATAGTATGTAAATGTTCAACGGGTTGAGGTTGGGTTTACTCCAGAAACGTAACATCGTCATTCTTTGGTTATTCTAAAACCAGTTTTCATATATATATATATATTTTTAAATTTCATGTTTGGGACTGCCGTAATGTTGGAGCATCTGGTTATAACAGAGCTATGACCGGTCGTAAACTGGGAACTGGTGGAACAGCAGTATCACTGGCTATACTGGGGTGAAACCAGTTTCACATCATCATGGACTACCACTTGCTGACCAGGAAAGATGCTTCTGAATGACTGAAATGTGAAGAAAATCTTTCCATTCAAACATGACAAAGATTTAGGTGGCCATTACAAGAGGACACTGTATGAATAGTGCCATAAGACGGAGGCAGCATCACACTGAGGGTCTGTTTTGCTTCTCCACAAAGTGGAAGGAAATATTAAAATGTTGGACTACCCTCCAAACTCTTAAAGGGGATGAGCTAGTGTGTGCATGGTTGTCCTGTGTGTCTCTATATATTAGGTGGTCAGCGATGGACTACTGACCTGTCCAGGCAGTACTCCGCCTCTCGCCCCAATGTCTCCTGGAGATGGGCACCAGACCCCTTGTGACACCTCAAGTATAAGCGGGTAAGGGTAACGGATGGATGTTTGTTGTGTAATTGTTCCATTTTGGAAACAAATAGTTCAAATGCATCCCAGAGCTATTAAAATGCATATTATATTCATGATAATAAAGAGAGCATGTAAACTTCTCACTGAAATGTTTCCCATAAGTGGTTTACACATTCCCAATAACTGATGTGTTTTTTTTCAAGGATACAATCGCTCTCATTTATCTTCCCACACGGCTGAATTTTCTTTGTTGCGTTTTCAGACCGCGAGTTATACTCCACCGTGGTAATGCAGAGATTATTTGTTCATCGATCATGACACGCCGTTCCTCACGTCACATATTTATTTCATGATTTCCCTGAAAGATGCAGAAGTTCAACCGAACGCTGCTCTTCCGCTGCTCCGTGTTTACCGAGCTGATGCACATTTAATGAAATACATGAATTTTCACAATGCGAAACATGGCCCCCGTCGAACAACAACAACCGCTTTGCCGCCTTTGGATTTTTCTTCCTGATTGCGCGTGGACGTGTTAAAAGAAACATTCTTTAAAACGTTTCTTTATTTTCTTCAGAGAAACTGTATTATATTTAGGTTTAATCTTCCTGTCATAATCGTGTTCAGTCACTTGATTTCAACTGGATTACAAGGTTTGATACAAAGACGAGAAGGGTACAAAGGAAATGCGTTCCTGTCGTCAGCTCTGGCGGTGTTGTTTAGTCTAAACTAATGGATGTGGAAAATTGAAGTTATTTTTACTTCATCCACTGCAGAGTATTGAAAATTACACGCTGAGGGACAAACCGACTAAACATTTTTGGAGCACTACCGCGTACTGTGC
This sequence comes from Fundulus heteroclitus, assembly GCF_011125445.2. Taxonomy (NCBI): domain Eukaryota; kingdom Metazoa; phylum Chordata; class Actinopteri; order Cyprinodontiformes; family Fundulidae; genus Fundulus; species Fundulus heteroclitus. The sequence continues at coordinate 30,505,018 of NC_046383.1, read as the reverse complement.
CACTGTAATCCACAAGGAGCTTTAAAGTGGTGCTTCAGTTTTTAGCAGTCTATCTGATTCATCAGTAACTAGAAGTCCTTTGAGGCCAGCCAGAAACCCCTGTGTAATCACAGTTTCAGAGGTAGATGGTTTTAGCTGTGTGTTTTTTTTTCTCCTCCGTAAAGGAAAAAAAAAAAAAGAGAGAAAAGAAAAATCACATGCTGTGCACACAGGGAGCTGTGAGTTTGAGTCGGCAGCCTCCTCTCACTCTGTGTTTGAGGTGCTGAATCAGTTTTAGTCTTCAAAGAAAGATAATTTGGTTTCTTAGACACATTTTATTGGGTATTTATCAATAGTCAGTTTATTGCCCTCAGCAAATGGCACACAGCTCTTGCCTGATTTGGAGAGACAAACAGGAAGATTAATGATTTGTTGCAGTGGGCAGGATCAGCCCCCAAACATATTTTAAGATACTTCAAATTAAAAGAAATTGTGATTACATTCTCTCGAAAAGGAATAGGATTTTTGTTTTATTTTCGTAATCTGACTTTTGCTTGAAATTAAAACACTGTCTCTGGTATATTTTCAAACCCCCTGTCTAATTAATCATAAAAAGACAGTCTGACATTTTTCAGATGAAGCGTTTCTTGTTTTAAATCCTTTGGATTACAAGGATTCTTTGAATCAAATGGCAAAAATAATGAGATATATTTTAGAGAACTGTTTGTAACTTTCTTCAAATTTGAAAGTGTACATACATTTCCTTAGTATTCTGTAGAATTGCCTTTTAAACTATATTATGTGAGAAAACTCCTATACATAAACCTCTGACTTTGAAAAAAGTAAAAAGAAAATTCACTGAGAAATTCTGCTTCTCACTAATCTGGCATTTAGCAAATTAAAAAACGATTTTGGTAATCCTAGCTGACTTAAACTGAGAAAAAAAACAATAGTCTGGTTTAACAGGACATTAAAAAACAATATTTGTCTTGTTTATTCAGTGTATGTGAATATCTGGTCACAGCTGTCACCTAATTCTCTTCCCAAATCTTAAGAATAGTGTAAACCGAGCTGTTATCTGATAGCAACACTAGGGTTGCTGGGCTATCTGTGTTTTAACACGTCGGTTTAGAAGAAACGTGTCAAAACATCAAAGTCACACAAAAGCAGAAACTATGTAGCTGAGACCAGAGCGGAGCACATACGGGGCTCCTCAGAGAATTAGTGTTTCTGTCCAACCTTGGGGTGGCTTTTAAAAGGTGATAGAACAGCTTCTGTTTTCTGTCTCTAAGCACAGCCCAGTGCTGAATACATGCACCAAATATGTTTTCAGTACTGTCTATCGTTCATAGCTCTTATATGTTGACCAGCACCCCCCAAACCAGGACATTAAAATTCACCAGAGTGAGGATTCTCTCTGCGGGGCCTCTTAGAGGTCTTTTAGGGTGTATCAAGAATGCATATAAGCATTGTTGCTCAGAGACCCATAGCGGCTGTACGTTTGTTTTTTTCAGGCTGCAGATAAAAATCAAGATCTAACGATGATCAGTGAAAAGCTGCACAAGCAATGGTTCCATAAATCATGGATGGAATACCTTTAACTAAAATAGTCAATTACGGAGCATGGCTGACTTCACTGTTTGGCTGGGTTGCCTAAGGATGGCCACCAGAAGATGTGTTTGTTACAGTCAGGGGTTAAAATCCGGCAAGGCATCCAAAGCAATAAGAGCTCATCTTTTTCCAAAAGTCACCGCTCCAGAACAGTCTGCTATTCATCATTGGCGATGCAGGTTGTTTTACATTTTACATAATGACTTCATTTGCTTAGTAAATGCCTGGAGTCCCCACTTAACCAAATGAGCAGCTTTTTCAGCTTTAACAGTGAAATGCACAGATTTTCCCACAAACAGAACATTTAGGTTGTGTTGACGTAATATACCTCACTTTGCAAAGTTAAGAATAACATTTCCAATATTTTCTACAGTAGCTAGGTTTCTAGAAGATATTTCTACTGAGTAGGGATTTTGCAAAGTTTAGTCATGGCAGAAGTTTTAATCATAAAATGAGGGATTACGTAACACCAAAACTACGGGCTTTAATATTTGTTTGGTGCTTTGCATGATAGACCAACACAAGGCAGTGCATTGTTATGGAATGGAAGGAAAACAATAAATGTTTTTTGAAATATTTCTAATAAAATAATATAGTTAAACAACATGTATACCGCTCCTGCGGCATCACATTTGTGTTTATTCATTTTATACCTTATAAAGCAAATGTGAAGCCCTAGTAGGAAGCAGTGAGTTGGTAAATGCTTAACTATGCTGTTGACAATTAGTTTGAAACTTCTCAGGACACAACACCAATCCAACCTTCCTCTGCTGTGCGCTTCTTGTCGAGGGGAAAAAGAAGACAGGAGGGGAAGAACTGAGGGCCAGGGGAGAATGTAATCTGTGAGAGTGGAGTGACACGGGGGCTTCGGGTGCCAGCTGGTGCTTTAGAGGGCTTAGCTGAGGCAGCTTTTGGCCTCCACTCCTAAAAGATCCACAAACTCAGTTCTGTTTCTTCTTCTTTTTATTTTTTTTTTCTTCACACAAAACGCTAAATTGGAAGCAAAACCCTCTCGCACACATTCCCACGGATTCAAATCTATTTTAAAAGATTCAAGCGAGCGTCAAAACGCACTGAATAGGGCAGCGGCATTATCACCGTGTGATATTTGTCATGCTAGCCTGCTGCAGTTTTAAAACCTCCACTTGAGCTTGCACTGAGCATGTAACTGTTTTAGCTCCATATGACAGCCACGACAGTGTAGAACATCCCCTACCCAGTCCTTCGACTAAGCCCATTGAAAAAAAAAAAAAAAGTTTTGTAAAGGCAACGTGAGAAGCTTTCCTGGACTCATTAACTCGCGGTTACATAAGTTTATGTATGAACAAGAGTGGAGCAAGCAGAATTAGGATCTAGAGGGGATTTGCTTGGAAGTTAGCAGGTAACAGGTATTCAGGCCAGGTATTAAAAAAAATGGATCACTTTAGGGGAGAGGGACCTAAACTAGCATGTAATTGAGGTATTTAGGATACTTTCAAATCCAAATGTTCTAAACCAAATGAGAGGATGTTGAAGGAAAACGGCCACGTAATAGTGGTGGTGTTTGGTGAATTAGCTTTTATGACCAACAATTTTCTATGTCAGTGCCAACTTTATTTATATAGCTCTTTACAACAAACGCATTGCACTAAAGTGCTGCACAGCTGGAAAAAAAACAAAACAAAACGTGATGGTAGTAGTTAAAAAGAAAAAAAAGAAAAGACATAAAAACGTGTATAAAATAAGAAATAAGAAGCAGTTAAAACTTCAAGCTCAATAATTCACAATATAAAAAAGTAGAGGTGTGTCTTTAAAAGCACATTCAAAGCGTCAAGATTATGAGCAGCTTCGATTGCTTGTTCTTCAGTTTTGAGGCTGCATCTTTTCTTCTTTGATTGGACCTCGCAACCTCAGTATTCTCGTGGAAACATGGCATTTCATAAGATCCTTTAAACGCGACGGGGTAAGACCATTAAGACCCTTAAAGGCTAGAAGATAAAATTTTAAAATAAATCCAGACACAAACAGGAAGCCAGTAGCGTGAGCCCAGAATTGAAGTTATACGTTTCCCTCTCCTCGTTCTCCTTGAAAGACAAGCAGTAGCATTTGGTAAAAGCTGCAAGTGATGAAGGGCTGACTGTTTCGAAAACAACATAACGGGACTTACAATAATCCAGGCGAGTCGATATAAAAACATGGATCAATCTTTCACAATCCTTAGGATGAAAATACTTATTTTAGCAAGAAGTTGTAGCTGAAAACAGCACGCCTTGACAACGCAACTGATTTGCTTGGTGAATGTAAAGGAGCTGTCAAGGAACATGTCAAGATTCCTTGACAGGGGTGTGATTGTATGACAGAAAGTACTCAAGAATGCTGTTGGAAAGATCTGCTCTCCCATAACCTTGGTTTTATTGTTGGGGTGGAGGAAATTTGAATTTACATCAGCGAGACAGTCCAATATGGGCTTCAGAGGTTTTTTTTTGTTTGTTTGTTTTTTTTTTCCTTAGATTGGGCAGATACATTTGAATACAATCAGCAAAGCTGTGAGAATAGATTTACTTCCTAAAAATAGCCCCAAGGCAACACAGATAAGGAAAATAAGACTGGCCTGAGGATGGATCCTTGAGGATCTTCAGGTGGAATATGAACAAGTGGGTCTAAAACTGTAAATAATAAATAATGTGTGCAAAGTCCTCATGTTCATGAAGGCTCATAATGCTGTGTCAAAAATGCTCTGTCCTACCAGTACTGCATGTGTCTGATAGACATAAGCCAAATTTAAAAAGCTGCTGTTAAAAAAAATATACTCAAAACATTCATTTAAACTTTAGATTAAAAAGTAAGTGTTTAACATACAGGTTAGAAATTGTTTTTGCAAGAAAAGGTGGTGAAACATCTGCTGGGACTTCTTTCAATCCGAAATCTGCTCTATTTACCAACCATATGAGTGTGAAATCCATTTATTATGATGTTTACCACAGGAATTCTGGTATAACTTATTTAAATGTTGACCTTATTCAATGAGCAGAGCAAATAAAAAAAAAAACATTGAATTAATATTGGAGAATATGTTTGGATGAAATACAATGTTCCAGCATCCCAACTCTATTATCATTATTGTGTACTGGCAATAAGAAAATCATTTTTATAGTCATGAGCCAGTTTTTACTGTCAAAATACTAAATAATTTTAAAATGTCAGTTATAAATTTTCAAAATTATTCACCTCCTTGCTCTTTTTAAGGTAACCTTATTTGAAACAAATGTGGGAAAAGGCAAAAACGTTAACATATCTGTCGGCAAAATAAAGAGCCTTCCGCAGGTCTTCAGGTTCCCAAAGTTTCTTGGCATGGATCATAAATTTAACAAGTGTAAAATGTAGGAACACTTTACAGCTAATTTTATCTGGTATGAGATCTCTAGCTGCTGTTGACAACTATTTGAATCTCAGTAGCTAAGATTAATCTGAAGGAGTTTATGTTTACTCTGATGTTAAATGTCATCTCAGTACCAGAGATTAAATAAAGGAAAGCTTAATTGTTGCTTAATTGTTGTTTATAAAGAAAAGCTATCACAGCAAGATCATATAACAGGTTTACATTTTCAACTGAAATATCCCCTTAATACTACACTATAGTGCAACAACGGTCTTTATAATGATTATCATACAGCAAGAATTGAATAATAAACAACCTAAATGGGTTAAACCCAAAATGATTAATATCCTTTGAGGATTTAATTTAAAATTAGTTTCTTATTGAAGCATATTCATGACGGGAAATGACAAAAGCATCCCTTAGAAAAATAATAAAACTTTCTAAAAGGAGTTTTGAGTTTTTCTAAAAACAATCTGTTTATGTTTGCATTTTAATAAAAAATGACATGTTAAAAATTATTTATAACCCTCATATAATCAAAGGTAGAACTTGCCGTCGGTCTTTCACATATCTCCACTAGTATTTTTGACAGTTTATCATTGGTGATGAGCTGCAAGTCTTTGAGGTTAGAAGACCTACTTGCCATCACCACAATCTTTAGCTATCTCTCTATAACAGGGGTCACCAACCTCTTTGAAACTGAGAGCTACTTAATTGGTACTGTTTCATACGAAGGGCTACCAGTTCTAACCTTTGAGCTAGAAGAGTCAGACCTCATCTTAACTTTATGTAAAGTAAACATTTTTTTTTTTTTAGATAATGTAATTTTTAAGTCTAATTAAACACAAGTGTAACTACTAAGGAACAGCAACGGCATAAAATAACATTTTAGATGCAGCTCACCAGGTGGTTGTGGCACTTTGAGAACAGGCTGGAGAGCACCACATGTGGTCCTTGGGGGCTACCTGGTGCCCGCGGGAACCATGTTGGTGGCCCCTGCTCTATAGGAATCACTTTGGCACTCTGCTGAGGCCATCCTACCAACATGTTGTTAAAATTAAGAGATCGCTTCAAACCTGCCAGGGGTATGAATCATTTTGAACGTTGCCCTATACGACATGATGACTCTGACTGATAGTGTACAATTCAGAAAACATAAGTATAAAACTAAGGAAAGCACACAAAATTTAAACTAGAGCAGAACCAGGTTAAGCTTCACACAGGGCGCTAAAACAAACCAGTTGGAAAGTGATAGTAAACAAGCAGGAACGGTGATTTGCAGAAAGGGATAACCATAAAATGCACAAAAGGAGAACAAAACAGATGAAACGTGGTAATAATAACATAATCACAAAACCCCAAATCAAACGGAAATAACCCACAGAGAACCACGGCACATGAACATGTGATCTGTCGTTACTTTTTCTCTCTACCTGTGTCTGCAGATGAATCATTCAGTGTTTCTTTTATCATTCTTTGCTCTCGCTAACAAACAAAAGCCTTTCTTCTTTTCTAATGTTGCATGCCTTTGTGTCTATTCGGTTGATGCAGTGCCGGTGAGAAATATACGCACACTCATCCTTGACAGAAATGCCATATTAATTTTGGCCTTTTTCTTTTTTCGGTTGACAGATTACACAAAGAACTTCAATACATTTGAAAAACTACCACTTGTAGGGTGGGCCAGCTGTTCTATTTTATTAGGGTTGGGGTAAAGGATATTCCAAAACAGTCCAGACACTTAATGTTAGCTTTTTTTCCCATTACAAAAGCAGTTTTGATCTAAACTTCTTAAATATGACAACTTTTAGAAGTAAAACAGACCCATAGCATGATTATGGCAACGCCATGCATGACAGTAAGGATTGCGTTCTTTGGTTGGAAGCCATCACGTCCTCCGAACATGCTTATTGTGTTTGTTGCCAAAGAGCCAAATCTTTGTCCTATCTGACAATAAAACATAAGGGTTGTAACATGGGCAGCTGCAAATGTCAGCCAGAACATTAAAAACCTATAGATTTAGATGCAAGGGTTTCAGTCTCGAAGGCCATGACAATGGTTCCCAAATTGTTCCTGAACATTATGTCCAATTTCCTTGCCTCTGAGGGTGAAGACCTGATTTAGATGATTTGTAGCTTGACACATTGTGCCAAAGTAGGTCCCTGCCAAGACACTAATCAATTTAAACAAGCTTTATTATGTCTGATGACACAAGTGGTCTTTGAAATCTAAGTAGGGGTAATTAATACATTCAAGACAACACGTTTACTTTTTATCATGTGTGGATTATACATGGTTTTAGAACCAGAACTGAAAGCATTTTGTGTCTCAGCGTAACAGTGGGATTTGAAGGCAGCACGGCACAGCAGAGGAAGGATTTAGCATGGGTGTGAGGTCATCACAAGGGATTGTGGGATGCCATCTACAAGATTTAGACACGGTTTATGCAGCATAAGTCCAGAAAAGGGCCAGACAAATAGTCCCAGACCCTTTTCACCATGCCAATGCACTGTTTGTCTCACTTCAATCAGAGAAACAATTTGGGACCATTGAAACAAAAACCAGTAGACTCAGAAATAGCTTTTTTTTCTCAAAGCTGTGAAGGCTATCGCTCCCTGATTAGATTCAAATAAACCACCAGCCCAGTTCATAGTGTGTTACATATTTACAAACATGCTACTGGTTCTAATGAATATTTTAAACTTCCGTTTCTTGGGAAATGTCTTCATGGACATCCATGCAAATTGCACAGTTCTGTAACTTTAAGATCTAAATCTATTGCACAGTAACTTACTTTGAGCATCACTGTTTGAAATGACAGAGGGTTTGTGTGATACAGTCATGCAACTGCACAGTAATCCATGTTGTCTGTAAAGTGACTGTGATCTGACTTTTTGGCTTAAAAATTAGCTTTATTAGATGTTAAGGTCTATTTGCACACTTAGAGCTTCTCAGAAAGTGTTGTTGGTCAGGGAAAACAATTGATTTCATGGAAGAAAAAAAAGATTATCTGTGTGCATTCTGAGCTAGTGTCTGTCTCATACAAAAAACAACTACATTATTTTAACACATAATGACAACAAAGAATTGTTGAATCTTGATTACAAGAAAATCAAAAGTAAATTCAAACCATATTATAGTTTTCTAACAATTATTTAGGTGGTTTGTTGTATTATCAGCACTTTACTTATTTCCAACCCTTCTGCTTTACATGTTGTTTATTTTATGCTTCTTTATAATTCTCAAAGATTGCCAGAGCCTCTTTAACTCCATGGATCCCTGGTTTATAATTATCCTGTAGACACGAGCAAGAAACACACAGTAAATGTAAAGCACACTATGAAAGTGTGAGCCACAATCATATTAAAAGACAAAATATTTCCACACTTTTGCTCTTCTTCCTTAATTCCCGTGTTTACTCACCCATCCAGCTCCTCATTCCCCCCCTCCACCCTCCTTATTATTATGCCTGGCAATCTAGCACAGAGCTAATTTCTCTTATTACAAGGCAGCCCCTATAAAATCCATAGAGCCTAACCTCAACAATATCTAACCTGCCTGATGGAAAGAGGGATCTGACTGTTATAGAGAACATTTAACACAACAGTTAGGCCAAGCACCGCAAAAAAAAAAAAAAAAAAAAAATACATCATCCACCCCACTCTAAAAATAAAAGATTAATAATTTCCCCCAGGATAGCTTTTCATCTATCTTGCCTCTTAATTGACTTGCATTAAATTGCTACAAAGTTTATTCCACTCCTGTGCTTCAGTGAAATAAATAATTAACCCCGCAAAAAGGTCAGAAAACTGAAATTAGAACAATTTTCTTTGTTCAGCTTTTTTAAAGGTAATGAGAAGGGATCCCACCCTATGAACCATCTGACTTCCCGTAATAATTTGTCTTTGTCTTAATCAGAGATAACACATTATCTCATCAGCCTTTATAAGCTCGAGTATAACTCTCTTTATTGGTTGGTCGCGGATGGAGCCAGGATGAAGAATGGGATTATCGATGATAACAACAGTGAACATATGACAACTGGGACTAATATTGCTAATGATCAAGATGATGCCCAAGAAGATGATGTTCCTGATAGAGGCAATGGCGGTGATGAAAATAACAAAGATAATGACGATAACATCAGTAATAACAGCGCTAACAATGATGATGAAAACAGCAGCGATGGCGGCAGAAGCGCTGATAATTACATTGATGAGAGCGGGCTCTAAGACAGCAATTAGAATAAAAACAGCCATTGATTCATCGCTGCAGACACTGGGATAAACGGAGGGATTTTCCATTTAACAAAGTGACACAATCATGTTTTCCAATTAAAGGCAGAGAATACCGACGAAGAAACTGAGGGCTGTATGCATTTTTCCATACGGAACCAAGTCGATTCTCACACACACGCAGTCTGGTAATTAGCAGCCATGCATCATCTGGCTTTTTTTTTTTTTGTCCCACACCGGGGAGGACTTGTGGCGTATGTGCGAGCTAGCGTGGATGTTGTGTGCGCGTATTATCATAATCACTTGTTTGTACCCCAATCTTCAAAAACAACTCTGAGACTACAACAGCCGTGTTTAGGCTGCAGGTGATTCTTAAAGTGGCATTTCCCCGGAGACCAGAGAAACAAATCCTCCCGAGTCCTAGCTCCTCGGCTCAGGAAGCGAGACGCCTTGCCATCACTCAAACTCTTCACTGCAGGGGCCTCCGCTCAGATTATATTCTTCACAGATTCGGCGCCGCCGATCCCGCACTGTTTAAGTGACGGGTTTAAGCGAGGAACGTATGGAAGCGATCTCTCTCAGATGCCCGTCGCACAAGCAAACTTTTTTCTTATCTTAATGGATTTTCGTCTGTTTTGCAGGGAGACGGGGGAGGAAAAAAGGCGGTCAGAGCAAGTCGGAATAAATGTAGCTGTTGAACAGCAGCTCGCTGAGCTCAGCGTGTCTCTCCCGAGAGCACAAAGGTGTCCTAATCCTCCCTGACCTTGTCACCGTCCGGTCATTACCGCCGCAGCCATAGAGGTGTGCAGGTGTGCTGCAAGTCATGCGGCCTTGTGTGCACGCACAAGCATGGAAATGAGCGCCCTGCCGAGCCGTGGAGCGTGCACCCCGGCCCCGGTGTGCCCTTTTGAGTCGTCGGCCTTGGCAGAAATTTGCATCACCAGGAAGGAGGCGTGACGAGCTGTTTGAGACCCAGGAGGTGAAAAGCCACAATGGCCATTACGGTGATTAGCGAGCACATTCATCTTTTACAAGCCTCCCGCTCCTTCTGCTTTAACTACATCCTATATTTGAACACACACACCGCTCCTCCCCAGAGCCCCAAACAATCACAACAAGTGCACACAGACCTTGGAGGTGGAGCTGTAGACGCCTACTAAGCACGCGGTCTTTTTTTTTGCTCTGACTCTGACAGTGAAGTCGGATCCGTTCTAGGCCTTCATAGCAAACGAAACAGCATGAAGAGATCTCCGCTAGGCCAAAGACAGACTGCTATCAAAGCTACAGGAACGCATCTTGGACAGCTCCTTTTTTTCCCCCCCTCCTTTTACACGGAGAAGCAGTATGTGCGGTGTTGTAGCAGACCTGAGCGGGTGGTAATTAGAATGGGCTCTGAGGAGAGACAGGCAGTGGAATGAATGCAAATGAATTCACTCACTCTGGCACGGGGGCACCACAAACCTCCCTTTTTTTCATATAGCATGCCTTGCAGACATGAGGCTCCTGGCACAAACAGACCAAGGGTACACAGTAAACATTGAGTGACACGACCGCGGACACACACACGCACACGCACACGTGCCAACCGCAGGAGCGCTCGCGTGCCAGTGTGCAAATAAAAAAATGCAGAACCACGGGCCCGAGACAAATACAAAACCCACACTGCGCGAGTACGCACGCGCAGATATAAACAAGCGCACGTGGCACACATTGTGCTAATCCCCGCAAATGCCACAGTGTTGCTTGTGAGCAGGGGAAGAGGGGGCGAGAATGCGCGCGCCGAGCGAACATCCATGGCATGTCCCACAGCGGAATAAACAAACCTTTCTTAATTGGTGTCGATTCGGAATAGAGTGATGATTCATCATGCAGAACTCCCCGGTAGACTATTGGAAACCCAATCATTTCTAATCCATACGACCTTGACTGAGGGCCAGAGTCAGACTGTAACTCTTTCTTTACACATTCTCCGGCAAAGTTGGGCCGTCACCGCCCCGGCTTTACAACATGTTAAAACCGTAATGCGCCAAAGTCAGATCACTTCACTGATTACTCCATCTCAGCCAGCGGCAAATCTTTATGAAGCACTCAATTCTTCGCAGCGGTCATAAATCAGGGTAGTATAAGCGCTCCCATCTCTGCGATGTTACACCGGAGACGCTATTTCCATAGCATGCCCGCTCCTGCAAATAATTCCCGTTCCCGCTATCTCTCGCCGGCGCCGCTCTTGACTCAGAGAAATTCTCTCGAACCACCTCAGCTCACCTCCAGATCCCAAGTGGTTCCCCAGCTAAAACTTTGATCACTAACTCTGTGGCTCTTCTCGTGGAGAAATAGGTCGCCTGTGAAGAGGTCCCGCTCTTTACTAGCCAGTGCAGCAAATTAGTCTAATTAAAACATCTCCCTTCCTATCTTAAACCAGGCGTTCGGGTACAACGGGTGTCCTGTTACAGGGTAAATTATGCATGCAATGTCCCCGCAGAGATTTTGGTGTGGAAAGCATTATGAGAGGTGAACACGCATGAGGTGTAGGCTCTGTGCACATAAGGACAGGTGTGTGAATATGATAAGGAATAAGGAATAGCGACGAGAATAATGGGCTTCTAAGTAGTCTGAATGGAACATGGAAGAGTGGCGGCGGGGGAGGGTACGGACACAAAAGGGAAGGCGCAGAAGAAGTACCACCTGCGGGCTTAACTGGTGGCCATCTTGCGGTCAATGAGGTGAGATCAGCCGACGCCCTGGGTCAGCATTAACACAGACCGGTGACAAGTCGGCACTTGCCCTCTATTGCAACAACACATTGCCGTTCCACTCCACCAAGCGCTCCTATCACAGCAGTCATGGCGCACCGGCACGCATATGTTTTTACTCGCCGCCACCACACTTCATTTCTCCCTCTCTCTCTCTCTCTCTCTTTCTCTCTCTTTCTTTCTTTCTCCGTTAATTCCACATAAAGCGACACAAACACAGACACGCGTGCACACATCCACAAGGAGAAACCTAACAAATGTGGCAACAGATGCCCCACATCAGTGTGCAGTTGCCCTCTGCTCCGACGTACGCCTCCAGAGAGACGGAGGAATACAGTTAACACATAACAGAGACCGCAGAGGTTTTTTTTTTTTTTTTTTTTATGTCTCAGCACATGCCCACTGTCCACATACATACTCGCGCACAGAGAACATTTTTAATTATTTAGTGAGGTCCCTGCCTCTGCATGAAATTTTAGGAGATGCAATTAGGACCCTGGATGGGGAGTGAGCACTTGCGCATTCTTCCTGTTGGCTCCGCAAGTTTCAGCCAATAATGCCCTCTTACCAAGCCTCCGTTCTATTTTTAGGGAACATATTTCCCTTTCACCAAGACTCCCGTTTTCCTGCGTCGCTCACTTATTGAACTCAAGTGGTTGCTTTGATAAGTGAAGAGGAAAACAAGATATTTACTGACCCTTTTTTGTGCTCAGATATTTGCCATTGAAGCATAAAAAAACTCACATATTTTTTGTCACAGGCCCAAAGGGAATTGCTCTCCTCTGAAAAGAGAGCTCCATGCATCAAATACAAGGATAATATAGTACATACATATTAGTAAAAGTATAAATAATGTATATTCTGTTTCATAAGCAGCTTTAAATACCATTTTTATTGAGTATTTTCTTAGGAAACTCACTTTGACAAAAAACTTGTCTAACAGGAAGTATAATGGTACATCCAGTTAAGGAGATGCAACTTTACACGATGTTGGATTCATGAGCCCTGTTTTTTTTCTTTAAATTGCAATTGTTTTGCACCCACAAAGGAAGGATTCACAAGCCCAATGCTGTGGTTTAAAAACTCTAATAAACGTAGAAAGCTTCTGTCCCAGTTAAACCAGATTATGTGTGGTGTTTTTTAGACAATCTACAGTGTTTCCAAAGAGATGCACAGATAGATCGTCTGCTGACCAGAATCAGACAATTTCCAGCTTGAACCGACCAGCAAACCCACTATAGTTAAGCCTGGTTTATGCTTGACGCATCCATAAGGTCCGTGCGGCCATATTACGACATTTTGGTAACCACACACCTCCGCACAGCAAAAAGTTTCCTTTCCGCGCACCCAGGAAAATTCCCCCTAGAGTCCGCACGTCTCATGTCTGTACGTGTGTCAAGCATAAACCAGCTACCTGCTCATATAATTAGTGAACCCCTCCTCCCCCACGCCTACCTACCAGGTAGCACTGACGACAACTTTCTTCAGCGTACAGAAAAGTCACAACTGTTATTGGTGATTTTTTTAGTGAAGTATTTGAAATGAAATCAATACAATCAGACAGATGTAACAAGCAATTTAAAACTATTTTCTGTCACTTGTGGTGACATATCAAGTGATGCTTGCTGTTTGTTGAGGCTGAAAGGGCGTGTGAGAGACCAGCAGATAACAGGAAGGCTGAATGGAGCATGCTGGAGTTGGAAAACGTTGCCGGCGTTTTGGAATCTCAGTGTTGAATTAAGGATCTACACTCATTAGAACATGCAGATGTTTACCTCTAGTTTTGTATTTCATTTATTGTATTGCATTTTCTATTATGATTTTAACTGTACTAATCACTGATTCAAAATGCTAAAGTCAGTTAGAAATGTCAGCAATGCAGTCGTGTTTTTATTTTAGAATATTAGTGAAACATCAGTTTTGCAGCTAATGAACCCCCCCCCCTCCCTCCCTCTATCTTTCTCTCTCCCTCTCAAACACACACACACACACACACACACACACACACACACACACACGCACACACACACACACACACACACAGGACCTTATGCTGCCTGTCTCTGTCAAGAAGAACAAGAAGAAGACTCACTTAGGTATGCATTTAGACTTGTCATACATCTAAAATGTAATACCAGTCATCTAAGGATAATCAGCTGACAAATCGTAAATTATTAGTATTTGATTAACTGCTTCTTATTTTGTCATAATGAAATAATAAAAAAAAACATTTTTTATAAGGTTAAGTCCTCCTCCCTCCAGAATCTAAGTCTGCTTTCCAGTGCAGTCTCATGAAGAAAGATGCAGGGTGAGGTGGGGAAAAAAAAGCCAGGTTCAGTATTTTGGACTTCAAATTAGGTTTTGATCTGATCGTTGGTCGGCCATCTGTGTAATCGCCTAGCTCAAAAGGGACTGTGGAAGAGGATATGCAGATTGGTCTGGGATTTGTGGTTGGCTTTAAAGTGATAAACCCACGGACATCGATCCATCAACCCATTTGAATCTGATCTCCATTTTGCAAAGCCTGGATATTGCCTTGTGACCATGATCACACGTCCAGAGGTTGGTCAGCATAAATGAGCCGTTGGGTAGACGAGACGGCCCCCATGACCGCTGTTCCCTTGATTGACCACAGGTTCACTCTCAAAATATCCTTAAAACGATGCGGCTCACAAACGCCTTGCTCTGCATACTTCTCAAGAACATGCAGACCTGTCACACTGTGTTATGCAAATGCAAGTTGAAACTATGCATAGCAATATGAAAATTAAGAGATAGGTCAATACGCTGTTGGAGAAAGGCAGCTAGGTATGCACTTAAACGTCGGTAGGTAGGAGGATGTTTAGATAGCCATTAGCTAACAACACTTTAAAACTATTCAGATGCCACTTACGTGACACACACTTCCAGACACTTATAGCTATTAGCAGCCATTATCTCGTATAATCATGTGGAATAGTGTGCAAGCGAGCCTCATCTGCAGAAGAAACAGTAACCGCAGAGAGAAATTAAAATCCATCAAGGAGGATGACAACTCAGCAGCATTAGAGCACAGTCTAATGCACAATGAGTAAACACAGATTTTAGTCACATGCTGTCACCCGTCTAGGACAAAAGAAAAATATTTTCTAGCCAAAACAGATCTCACCTGGGAGAGGTACAGACACAGATAACTTTTGGCATCCAAGCTAAAGACGTGAAAAAGGAAAAAAAAGAAAAGAAAAATCGACTCATGTATGTCGCAGCATACTGTAATCTCACACCGAAGATTTGTGAACATTTAAACCTCGAGTATGATTATTTTGTTCAAAGGGGAAAAACTTAAATATACATAATTTTTATTTTATTTTTTACAAAACACCATTTGTAACTCTAACATTCAATTTAAAAAATAATATTGTTTTTCTACACTTTGCTTTCTGGGAAGTTGTAATCCATAATCCAGGACAGGTCTTTCTCTTTTAGCTACTGGCTACAACGCTGGACAACTACCTATTTTCATAATTAATAAATTTAAATATTATTGAAAAGTCCATTAATTTCAGTAACTAAATTCACTAAAGAAAACACATTTTACAGTAGATCGATAATGTGATCACTGGTGACGCTTTAAAGCCTTTATTTCTGTTAAATGGGATTTTTTTTTTTTTTTTTTTTTTTTTTTTTACCACCGGCAACTAATAAAACACAGTATTTAAGATTGGAATAGACCAATCATCAGACCACTAAAAAAGGAAAATTGTTCATGCTGAAACGGGGACTTGATGAAAAGCATGTTTCATACCGGCTCAAAACTTTTCTTTTCAAAAGGTACTTTTAATCTGACAAGCAAGCCTCTTACAAATGCATATTCTGATATATTGACTGTAACTGTAAATCAATCAGTCAACTTTTATTTATATAACCCTTTACAACATACAAGGTGAGCAAAAAGCTGTACATAAAATCAACATTAAGACGTAAACATAACAACAAAAATACAAAATAATGTACAAAACATGACCACGTGTTACTGAATGTTAAAAGCCAGCCTGAATAAATAGAATTTAAGCCTGGCCTTAAAAACAACAAGATCAGAAGTGGTATGAATGTCAGGAGGCAATTAGTTCCAGAGCCTGGGCCCAGTGACAGAGAAGACCCAGTGACCCCAGTGTTTGTACCTAGCTCTAGATAGTTCCAAAAAGAGCTGGTGTGTTAGCCTTAAGGCCCTAGTTGGGTTCTGGACACACAAGAGTTCAGACAGGTATGGAGTGGCAAGTGCATTAAGGGCTTTAAAAATAAATAGTAACATTTTAAAATCAATCCGAAAAAAGAAACTAGAAGCCAGTGGAGACAAAAAAGGACTGTGGTGATGTGCTGTCGTTGGGGAATGTTGGCTAAAAAGCGGACAGAGACATTTTGAACAACATGAAGACGGTTCACTGACGACTGAAAGACACCGACAGAGTGCATTGCAATAGTCAATTCTCGAGCTTGAATAGTTTTCTCGGGATCAATACAATTTAAAAAAGGTTTTACCGTTGTTAAAAGGCGTAATTGATAAAAACTAGCCTTGACCACACGGTCAATTTGCTAGTATATAGTCAGACAAACATGATAGCAGGTAAAGAAATCTTTAAAGCTCACTATCAGAGGTAGGCCACAAAGACAGGACTCTTGAGGTCATCAAGTCTCCACAGCAAGCATTAAATACCACCAATGGTCGCCTTGTTGTACTACTATCACAAATATAAACGTGGATTTTGCTGAACTCTACCGGGACTTTTGCTTTGGTAGGATAATACTAAGACCAAGCTGGTGACTATCTCCAGTAATCTTTGGGTGAGAGGCAGGGCACCCTGGACAGGTCACCAGGGTAACACAAAAATACAAAACCATGCACAACCCCACTTACCTCAGAGGGAAATTTTGTAGTGACCGATTTAACTAACACGCGTGTTTTTGGACTGCGGAAGGAAGCCGGAGTGCTCGAAGAGAACCCATGCATGCACGGGTGGAGAACATGCAAACCGCATGAAATAGGATCCCAGGACTGGAGCAGGACTTGAACACAGGACCTTGTCTCTGCAAAGCACCAATGCTAACAGATATTGCTCATGAGTCCTGACCATTTAGAACAAACTGAAAATGGGTCATTGCTGGGTCTTTTAGCGGGATAATGAATAAAGGAACAATTTACCACGCACAAAATCAACCTGCTTCCATGGCCATCACAGTCGTAAATGTTTTAGAAAATGTGCGGAGTAAGGTGAAGGGAAGGGAAGAGAGAGGACCCAGGACACTGGAGGACATAGAGAGATGGTGCAAAGACAAAGGATGAAATATATCTTTCTTTGTAGGCTTTAGCCTTCTGGAATTGAATAAGCTGATGCCAAGCATTAACAATAGTACCAACTACTGTATTTGTGGTGATTTAAAAACAAAATACTCTTTAACATTTGAAACCTTTATCTATTCAATACATCCACTCAAATTAAAGTGGGACTTTGTATTCAATTAAATGTATATTTCCACTTGGCTTTAAATTATTTCCAAATCAACACAATTGTCAAAAACAATAGTTTTGACCCAATAACTTTGGTGTAATTCACTTTGCAAGTGAGATCTTATTTCGTAACTTCTCCCTGTTGATGCATGCTTCTCTGTCTTTCAGCGGATGAACCGCCATCATTTGTGCAGTCTTGTTTTGAAAAGTTAGCAAAAGTGAAAATGTCAGAAAAAGGAGAGGAGAGCAGCGGCGGTGCCACTCGCACAGGCATGAATTGGTAGGAACGACTTGTTCCGTGTAGATTGCACCGTTTACCAAAACTGCAAGGATGCAAGACAGCAAAGAGGTGAAATCAACAGCACCTACAGTGACAGTGGTAGAAAAGCTAGGGAAAGTTCACTGGTTTGAGAACACACCAGTTTTTAAGACAAAGATGTGGATTAAAAAAAAAACAATACACAAGATTTGCTAGTTTACTTTCAGCCACCTGCAATTTAAAACTGGGGTAACTTAAAAGCAGCTAATGCAGGA
The DNA here is from genome assembly GCF_011125445.2 of Fundulus heteroclitus. NCBI lineage: Eukaryota > Metazoa > Chordata > Actinopteri > Cyprinodontiformes > Fundulidae > Fundulus > Fundulus heteroclitus. The sequence goes on along the minus strand of NC_046383.1, from coordinate 30,487,063 downwards.
ATTGACTGGGATTTATGCAATGCATTTGCCCTAAATGTGATTAAATGTAAAGGACATTTCAATAGCTGCACTGCAAAATGCAAAACCAACTTCTTTGGTCAAAAATACTTGTTTTTATCTATTTATCAATTATATTGTTATTTTTTTACTAGATGACCTTATTAACTGTCCAGACAAGATGACTCATCCATGTGTCACTCTGGCAGTTTTACTAAATTCACACCTTGAGAGGTTTGACCAAAAAAAGAACTTATTTGTTGACACTGTTAGGAAACATTTGATAACGACCCAAACGCTAAACTGGACGGAGGATTGGGTCAGTGACTCATTTGACCAATCTTATAAACCTGATCCTCCCAACTGATGTTAAGAACTGAGGAATCCTTTTGGATGAGAGGCAAAACATCTTCAAGAAAGAAGATAAGACATTCAGTTGCCTTCATTTTATCTAGGATTACTTTGTTACTGTAAGGCAAGATTAAACAAGAAGGTATCAGCGAAAATGTTCGTGTTTCAAGGCAAATCACTGTTCTTCTGGTGCAATAAATCTACAGTTTTTCCAAACTCAGTGAATAATCATTTTCAGTGATGCTGATTTGAGCAGAAGCGGGTACAGTACCCAAGAATTTTACTCAAGTTACAGGAAACGAGTATATGATCAAAAGGCCACTCAAGTATTTTGTAAATTTTGGATCATAACATCTGATTTAAATTAATGTGTAAAAATATTATTTAATCATACAGGCAAAAGTAAAAGTAATGTGACTATTCTGGTATTTTTAAAGAATAAATACAAATCAATTAAAATATACCATCATTACAAAGTAACAAATAGAGGCAGATGAAACGTGCACTTCCAAATTGCACTTTCTCAAAAGGTCATAGCTTTTATTTCAATTCTTACAGAAGGTAATGCATGTGAGTTACAAAAGGGCAAAGTACTTCTGATAACAGTATTTCCTGTTTACTGTTTGGTCACTTGACCTCCAAAGGCTTCAGGAGGTTCAGTAGATAGAAAATCACATTAAAACAGAGAAGCTTCTGCAACAACAACAAGAAACCTCCCTTTAACATAAGCGTGTGTCTTTGGTGAATTTCTGGGTACAGCATCCTTGTTCTTGTTAATAATATGTTCATGAAATGCTTGAATTATTTTGGCTGTTAAATGGAAGAATTGGTCCAACTGGGATAAATTGGGTTTGATTATTAGAACATTTGTGCTGTGTGGATTAGATGTGTGCATTTATTTAGAAGCTTAAGACACATAAGGACTCATATTCAAAATAGAGATAATTCCTCATGGTGACATTCTTCATACTGATGACAATGAGGAGGACCCATCTTTGGAGGATGTACCTAATTTTAGGGGTCAGCCAGTACAAAGGGTGATTTCCTTTGTTCTGTCTCTTTTGCTGCTGGAGTTTGTGGAGTGACCAGCCAGGAGCTCAGACCTGAAACTTGTAATCATCTCTCTGCCGTATTAAATGACATTGCTAAACTCTAATTCTGTATCTGAGTCATCCTTAGAGGCTGTTTTATTTTGCTAAATGGAACTGCTATCCACCTCTGAATTTTGGGATTGACCATAAAAATCATAATTACATTTTTTTTCCAGAATCAAGCAGCTTCAAAATATAATTTGTAATATTTCACTACATTTCTAAATAAAATTATGCTATTCAGGAAACTGTATTTTTTTTTAAAGCAACACTTTTAAACAGTGTGGCCGTGTCTGACTAAGAGCTTACATTTACTGTATGTAGCAGGTTTCCCTGATTGTACCAGCTCCCAATGGAGAAAATGCAGCCATCTGTTTTTTTTTTTTTTTTAATCTACATTTGTGGCTAAAAGGGTCACTGACCTATGACACAATTGCATATAAAGAACAAAACAACCGGAAAAGTGTAAAAACAACCTTTTCTAAAAGGGTTAGCTCCACCAGGGCCATAAAATCTTTAAACGGGGAAGATAATTTCTGCCTCGGATATGACTGCAGAGACAGCGACGAATGGAGAGCAAGGGGGGGTTGGCGGGGGGTGGACGGCACCTCTGCCTTAATGTAGTTTGTAATTGTAAGTGTTGGTCTTTAATAAAAGCCCAGAGTATTTGGTCAGGCTAATAGACTGGGCTCTCTAAATCCTGGCTGCTATGCATTATTCAACAGCCATTAGCTATCGCCTCATCTGGGAGGCTGTATGAGTCCCATCATCGGCTGGAGCCCAGGCAAGGTACACTGAAGGTGTGAGAGGAGGGGATGGGGGTGGGGGGGTGGGGGGGGATTAGCCGTGGATGAAAAGGAGAGAAAGGAAGCGATGCAAATGCAGGTACGGTGGGGAATGGAGGGGCAGGTCAGCGAGGATTCTGAGGTGAAGAATCAAAGAGGAGAGCTGACGAAAGATGGGGCTGATGTGGCATAAAGGTGAGGGCGTGTGATATGGAAATGGCAACGGTGGGATGAAGAAACACCTGAATGAAAGGCAGAGGTCATTGGACAGGGCGATGAAAACGGGAAGGGGGCGGATGCAGAAAAGCGTACGCGGAATCGACTGAAGGGAAGGTGACTAAGTGTGGCGCGGGCACGCCTGGGGTCGCGTGGAGGCTGCGCAGAGCAGCACGAAAGAAAGAGAGATGCCAGCCCGAAGTGGCATTTTCTGTGGGCCAGGAACATAAATGTCAGATGCAGCCGTTCACTCCCCTCTCAACCTTTCCTTTTTTTTCTTCTTTTTTTTCAAATCCCCCTCACCTCCTCCTGAACCTCCCCCTGCTCCTTCCACTCCCCCCTCCTGCCGCCCTTCTCAATCTGAACCGCCGTCCGCCGTCTCCCCAGAGTGCTGCCGGCGGTAATTTTGCTTTCAGAGACAAGAGAAGGGGCTGTGAAACACATGGAGACGAGGCCTGCTCAGTTACCATGGCATCATTGGCCAGCAGGAGTGGCGCCAACGCTGGGGATGCTTAGGTGCGTTCCGCCCGTGGATTAGTGTGTGTGCGTGTGCGTTAGCAGACGCTAGCGTGTGCTGCAGAAAGCATCTACGCGTCACGGTGATGGGTGTTTAGCAGGCTTGCCAGACCCCGTCCCGGCCACTGCTCTCCCAGGCTACCAAGTTCTCCTGACCCTCTGTGGCAGCCCAAGGACACGCAACCTGTCTCTCTAATTAAAACACAACCCCTGACACGCATCACGCACACACACACACACACACACACACACACGCACACCCCGCAGGTCTGCAGCTCAAAAATAACCTTAAAAGGGAACAAGCCGAGCCATCATCCCCTTTGCTCTCAACGCCTCTTCAGAAATCCACTCAGCGTTTTCTCAACAGGCCGCTCGCAGGCAGACTCTGCTTCAAACTGCAGGAAGACTCGCGACAACAAACGGCATCTCCGAATGCAGCGGCTGCTCATTGGAGCAGTCATCAAAGGGGCTGCATTTGTTATCGCCGGGCCTCCTCGGAGCCAAGGGTGCCGGGTGCACTGTCACTGTGTGCTTGAAAATAATTGACTGCAGAACTGTTTGTGAGGGGAAAAAAACACAGGAAGGTCTCTGGAAAACAGCGAGCGCCGCCGCGGTCAAAGGGAAAGACGCCGCGGTTCCTCAAAACAACGTATCAGTTGCGAGCTCGACAAAGTTGGACAGCTGGTGCTTTCCACCGAAATACCTTGCCCCACTTCAAGAGTCTTTCTCACTGAACCATGCGTTTGCTTTTGCAAGTCTCTCTCACTCCAAAGTCCCTCCTCGTGTTGTGGCAACACCAGCATTTAACATTAATGTTGTATACTCTCATAGACCGCTGCTGAAGAATCGTATAGTGGCTCTTTCAAACACAAAGACAGCTCTCGGCTGCCGACGCTTGTTCCATTATGCACGGCGAAAGCCCGCTAAGCTATATGGATACAACACGTGACATCCGGAATTGAGACAACCTCTTCGCCTCGTCCCAAACAGACGATTTAGCATGTTTGCTTCCTCGTTAAGCGCATGAGAGACCCCCAGGCGGAGGAATACCAGGCGAGCAATGATGTCCTGTCACTGCAGGTTACCACTGCAGCACGGTTTAATGGAAGTGTCTGTCAGAGGGCTTGAACAACACTCTGTCAACCAACCTGCAGCGGTAAGAATACACACACAAGCACTTGCAAACAGTCAAAAAAAACACAATTGAGGCTGACAGTCAAAACTCCAGCATGCAGTGCCTTGCAAAAGTATCACTGGAACTTTTTCACGTTTGTAATTTTTTTTTTTTTTACCACCACAAACCTCAGTGTATTTGCAAAGGAAACATACAGATGCAACTCATCATAATGAAGTGGCAGGAAAGTGATACATACCCCCCACCCCCCATATAAATCTAGGAAACATGCAATGGTATCAATCTCCCGTGAGTCAGTATCTCATAGAACCACCAACCCATGAATTCGATCAACGCCCTGTCCCTGAACAGAAATGCATGATGCTCGCATCTCCATGTTTCCTGATGGTCCTGATGTAATTTGAGTAGAAGACCTAAAAAAAAAAAACAATTTCATTTTATAGACAAACCAAACAGAGTCTTTACATTATCCCCGAATCCCTCTGTTTTTCCCTTTCCCCCCGTAATCTGCCAAACTAATGCACATTTACAGACACACAATCAAGCACCTAATCCACGCACGTCTAAGGATGTGCAAGCAAGCACAAGGAGAGACCGGGTTGAGCAAAGAAGCACTCAGACTGCATTCAGCAAAATCAGTAGTTAGGAAAACACAGTTCGCCTGCAGCCCCTCCCTCCCACTGAGAGAGGAGACCGGCGCCAGGAACACCCTCGCCGCATCAAGCAGCACAGGTGTTATCTGAGTCGTTTTGCCAGAGATCCCGCCAAAAACTCGGTACGACTGTCATCTCTACAGAAGTAGCAGCCGTGGAAATCAACCCAAACAAATGTAATGAATGGTTCACAAAGTATTTAGCAGATTAGGTGGAAAACTCCATGCAAAACGGGGCCCAGAAAGCAAAGCTCATTACGCGAGGCGCTGCATGGGTAGCTAGCGCACACAAGCGAGAGCTCTGCCCCATCCACCGGCTCTAGGCTGCTTCTGTCCCTCAGGTACCCGATGAATGAGGACCAATCACACCGGTCTGGCGTCGGGTATCTGCTGCAAAAGCCTTTCTTTATTGTATATTTCAACCATCGTCCCAAACTGGCAGAACAGAGAGCACTGATTAGCATCAAAGCCTTTGATTGCCCCACTCAACAATCAGTGCCGCTCTCCTCTCCTGCATGATGCCTGCTGCGATGCATAACAGTCTGTGGAAGAGAGAATGTGTGTGTCTGGGTTTTCCAAAAAGGGGTGGAAAGCTTTCGCTTTGCATGTATTTTCCAAAGCACAGAAAGAGTTTCGGGGCTTAATGAGTTTAAGCTGTTGTTTCTTCTGTTCTGGCCTTGAAGCTCACCTTTGCAAGTTGCTCACCGCAGCACTGTCCTCGCGTCTGGACGGCTCACTCCTGCCCTGAAAACAGCGCAGCTCACTTCTTTAAAGATGCCTCTCTCTCTCTCTCTCCCTCTCGCTAAATATGATTAGCCGCAGAGGACATTGTAGCTCTCTCCACAACTAATATAGTTAGTATGGATCGTCTGAGGGGTAAGGCTACAGCTTGCAGTGGGATCAATATTCTAAGTCGGAGTCTGTCTGAAGAAGGGGAACCATGCTGGGAGATGGTTAACTGTTCTAAAGCAGCGAGTGCTGTCTGGAAGCGCCGAATGCCAGGAATCCCAGGGTATTGAACACTTCTTCAAATGATAATGCTCGAGCCTCACGCTGCGCGTCAGGTTCCGCCGAATGTCGGCATCAAGCAGGGAACTTGTAGGAGGATTTGTTGGGGATATCTCTTTGGATGAGAGATTATATAAGGCAAATCTGGATGATTCCCCGTAGCCCCGTAAAGCACTAAACAAGACCGAAGTCCCATTGGGCCTCATCTCCGGAGGGCTGATGTCAAAATGGTCCTCGGAATAGAGAATAGGGCGTCCTTCGAGATGGAGGGGGAATGAGGACCCGTTTTAAGTGGTTTCATTTGCATGCGTGAATCCTTCACTAAAGCCCATTTGCGTCACACGCACACACACACACACACACACACACACACACACAAGCTGCAATGGACACAAAATCACAGCCTTCCAAAACTTCCAAAACACACACATTTAGTGCAGACACTTTCTTTTCCTCTTTTTTTTTTCTTTTTTTTCTTCTGTCTCTCCAAAGAGTCAGAGGACATTAGCGCTGCATCTATTTCTGGAGGCCCATTAAGGCTGTAAAACATTTAAGATCCACACAGAGTGATTCTTAGTGTCAGAATGACCCTTTTTTCCCTGAATTTCTCCTGCCCGTTTAAGAAGAAAAGGAAAAAAAACTGACACAGACCTTGTGACAGAAGCATGTATTTGCTGCCGCTCTGGATTTGGCTGAATGGGTGGGGTATGAGCAAGTGGAGTAGAAAGTAGTTAGATGGAAAGAGGGTGCCTGAGCTAAGAGTGGATGGGGGGTGCGGGGGGGGGGGGGGGGTTCTTCTTCGTCCTCCAAATGGGTCAATTCTGCTGAAATGTGAAGCCTGCTCCATTTCTGACATGCTATAATAAATCTATCAGCTGTGTGCGGGAGTGTGCGTAACGTGTACATGCGCACCATGCGTGAAGAGGAAATTGGTGGTGGCATCTAAACAGGAAATATCAGCTGCCCTCATGCTCTATAGAAGTGACAGTCAAAGTAACAGCTACCAGCTCGGCTCAGCTCAGCTCACCGTAACGCGGGCTGGCACGTGCCTCATAACGGAAACCGTTGTACCAGCAGGGAACAAACATTCGGCCACAGGCAACCCCCCCGTGTGGTAAAAAAACTCAAAATCCATATACCGCATTAACTAACGTGGAATTCAAAGACTGCAGCGTCAAGTCGAATCTACACATCGTTTTCGGTGCGGATGCAGGACCGGAGCATTGTTGGGACACTCTGATGTTAAATGACAGGCTTCCAGACAGCCTAACAATGCCTTTACTATTTCAACCAGGGACTGTAGCATGCCTGCAGAGCGGTAACTCTTCTTCACTGCATTAAGTTTATTTATTTTTTTTCTACTGCTGTGATCGTCCGTCAAGCCTATGTTTTACCCTTCTCCTAATCCGGTGCACATACAGAGCCTTTCAGCGGCTTTGTGTATTCTGTCAACCAATTACTTGTTGCTCACAGACACTGATGGCTCCCTCGCTTTCATCCATTGCGACCTTGGGGTCTTGAAAGACTGAGACTTATAAAAAATCCTGATTGTAAGTGTAAGTGTTAGCTCCTACATGAAGGAACATAACTAATCAAAGAACGCGCTGTGTCTTCCTCCTTGTTGCACAGGTAAAAAGTCTTTTAAGTACTTCACACTTGACTTGGCTTACCACACCATGTTTCAAACCTTTTCTGAGCAACGCAAAAAGTCGGCACTGATGGAAAACGTCGGTCGTTTGGGAGTTCACTTGGTCATAAACTTTTTAATAAAAAGGAAGGTAACGCTCCTTTATTAGAGCCACATATGCTCCGACGTCTTACCCTCTCCTTCAGGTGTTTGCGCTTATATTCAATTATACGCAATTCAAACTATTCCGTCCCTGGGGTTTTCTTGCCGGTTCAAATATATCCTATGTTAGCTTACCGCTCAGAAACTCTCTGCTGATGCCTTAGCTACTAAAACTCCAACATCCGGCCTTACTGTGACTGGAGTCCTAGGACCACGGTTATTCTAAGCTGCCGTCCACTTAATTTAATTATCACCATGAATCTTCACCATGAATCTTGATTTGCAAAAATACCAAATAGGGGAAAATATCTTTCAATTATCAACAAAAACCAAGTGCTGGTGATGTCAGGCATTTGTGGTTTTGATCATTGCTGTCTCCTCTTTCTCAAGTACAAAAAGGGAGTCTCCAATTTATATCCACCACTGGGACATTTCTTACCCCCTTTGACCACAGATGATTAAAAGTAATACTTTGTATATTCACCCTTAATTAGCAGTAGCAAATGGAGTTATATTACACACAAAAAAAAAAACTGCCTACCATCAGAAAGTTTCTTATAATAAATTTTGGTTTGGTCAAGAGGCAACTGTCCAGAACAAGGATGAGAGCCAACATAACAGAAAATAGACTTGTTAGACAGTTGATTTAAATGATTACATAAAATTAGAGTAGTTTTATAATGATAAAACAATCGTTCATATTTAGAAATCATCATAGCGCTTAACTACAAAGAGAAATCAACTGCTCTGCAATGTGCATGGGTAAAAAAAGGGTCTATTACCAGGTAAAAGATGAAAGTAGGAGGGGTGAAAATTATATGTAAAGGGTAAGGAATTGGCAAAGGGGCAAATTCACCTGGAGCCTCATGAATAAATTTTTTTTGTCGTGCTTTTTTAATTAGCTTGTTAGCAGTGTTTTCCTCCTTGAACCAGTGATGGTTGGGGTCACAAATCTCTTCTTGTGTCATTTTGAAGGGCAAACAATGAAAAATCTGCAAACTCTTCTTCCAAGCAACGGGTGTTTCAATTTAGTATTGCCTTCTCTGATATGCTCAGTAGTAGGCATGGCTTGCTTACCAGCAGGATGAAATAAGTCTAACACACTCTACCCACCCTAACAAGAAAGGCAGGTTTGACTGGAAATATTTAAGTAAAGCTCTTGGAAAGCTGCTGTTCACATATCTGTTAAATAGCCAATTGCAGGCTGGCTACCTGTGCATATAGCATAATGAATTTATCCAACGGTTATTAGATTGTAATACCATAAAAAGTGATACTGCCCTTTTTAATCATCACTTGAGAACTAATAGTAAAATTTGTAGAGTCTATATTTTTACTTCAATCTAGGTATCAAGGACAAAATAACAAATGTTATAGATAAGATAAGACTAATTTAATTAATCCCTCGATGGAGAAATTCATTCGTTACATCAGCTCTTGTAAAATAGTTAAGAAATATAGAACAAAATTAAGAAACAAGTGTTAAGAAGAGTAATATAGATAAAATAAAACAGACATCCACAGGTCTATGCATATGTACACGTACACCAGGTGACCGTGTTAGAATGGGAATCATTGCAGGCGTGCAAATATTGCACAAGATGAAACAACATAGTCCTCCTCAATACATTATTTTAGCATAAGTGTGAATCACTGTTTTTTTAAAGCCTCTTTAATCATTTTAGACATTTTAGTTTGAAATCTGCTGGACCTTGCCTACTTAGTTGCAGCCCCACACGTCCACATAACACCCCAGCCCTCTTGACAGCCTCAGCAACATTTAGTCTTTCACAAAACAATGCAGTGGGTGGAGTCGGTCTCACGAAAGGCTCAGCAGAAGTCCGCATCAGCGTGCAGCCCATTTGCGTAACGCCAGCAGAGTGGCGCATGTGATACAGCCCAAGCAAATAATGAGCAGCTGTCTCTCACTTCAACGTTTCTGTCGAATTCGATGACATTTTAGTGAAGACGGGGGCTTTTAAGGGGAGGGCAGAAATGATAGGAACTGCAGCAGCAGTGAAAGCACGAGGGGGGGGAAAAAAACACATTTTTTTGAATATGGAAACACATTACCCTTTTCTGGTAACACCAAAAATTAAATCATTAACCTACACTTGAGTATGAGGTCTGTACAGATGGGCTAATGCACTCGAAACATATGAAGGACATTATTTATTTTTCTGTTTCTCCAGTCATTTTACGGCAGATATTTATGAGCCGTGGTCTATTTGATAACAAGAACAGATGTCACCCTTGAACCTGCTACAGTTGATTCCAGATACATACATGCATTCAAAACTCATTCCTTTTCCGCTGCCACGGAGAGATAAAAAAAAAAAAAAAAAAAACGTAACCTGTAAATTTTCTGGAACTGAGCACCGTGCACAGTAAATCAATGGTAATTACAGCTTTATGACTTTACATGACCGCTATGAGCAAACCTTCGCCGAGACATGTTACTCTTGTCTTGTAGCACGCCATGGTTTGTCTCACCTTTGACATTTCTGAGCTGATAATTCTCGGCTAATTTATGCAGCACCAATATAATCAAAACGAGAGCCGCGCAGAGATAGCACTTCTGAATCGAGGCAGAGCTGAAGCCGTACTCTCTTCCTGATATACATCACTTGAGACCGCGGCTCTCGCTCTTAACAGCTAAGCCTGAGTCCTCAAATTAATTTGGGGGAATTATGGCTGCATCAAGAATAAAATAATTAAGATAATGAAGCCTTTTTCAATCGGCGAATTGGCTCAACCTTATGATGGCCTTTGTACCACGTTTTTCATTCTGTGCAGCATTCTGTGCTCTGGCTACAGTATAATTAACATCTCCCGATAACTGAGAAGAAGAAAGCTTTATTTATCAAGGGAAAAGAATAAAGCTCATATCTTACAGCATGTTTTATTTAATTTATCTATGTTTCATCTGGCCAGCACCGACTTCTATCGTTTTTGTCATCATCAAAGGCAAAAAGAGCGCCAGCGAAAGTACAACGCAGCCCAACTCCCAAAACAGTTTCATCCTGTAAGGAGTCAATTCCATTCAGTTCAATCCAGCCATCGTCTATATTCCCTTGTCTTAGCAGCAGCACCTAGGAGCCTGAGGAAGACTTGCAAACTCCAGGCAAAAAAAAAAAAACTGGGGCCCGATCTTCGTCAGTTTGGTTATTTTAAATACAAATCAATGCAACAAAATGGCCTGAACGACATATATTCTAATTAAATGAGATTAATGAGCGTAATCTCATTTAATTCCAACAAGTGCAGCTCCTTGTATTTCATTTCAAGTTGTTTAAATTACTTCCATTCAGTTAAATTCAAACTCATTCATTTTAAGTAAATTCAGCTCAAATCAGTGCAATTTAATTAAGATCAGTTTACTTTAATTAACTGAATTTAGTTACGGTGAACTTGATTTAAATCAGGGCTATTCAATTCAGTCAAATCTAATTCAAGCTTTTGCTGTCTATTACAGTTAATTTAGATTAGGAATGACCTGTGAAATCAAATTCCTTTTAATCATATAGCATCAAAACAAAACACAAAACTGTTCAAATAAATTAGAATCCAAATGCAAAAAAAAAAAAAAAGTAAACCAAATCTTACAGATGTTTTTCAGTGAAAATAACTTAATGGTAACGTAGTATTTAATGCATTAAGGGCATTTCTGTAGGTAAGCATCAGGGCAGCAAAAAAAGCCCACAATGCAAATGCATAGCAGAAAGTCTAAGGCCAAAGAAACACGATAAATTGGCAATTCACAAAGAGGCAGCAAAAACAAAGAAAAGTCTCTGAGTTTGTGCACCGGCAGGAGAAGAAAAAAACAAGACACTTGCTTATACTGTATGAAGACACTCATTGTTAGAGTATTCACTTTTAGACAGTTTATCACGAGGGACCTCACGAACACAAAAACTGCATCAAACTGCCTGTGAGATTTTTTTTCCCCCTTTTCTTATCTAGTCTTTCAAGTAGACAGTGGAAATACCATTCTGTTGTAGCCGCTCACTGGGCTGCAGTTTGAAGGCGTAGGATTGCACAATATGAACCCCTATGTAAAAATCTCTGGAGCTGCAGACCTGAAGATAGTATGGATAATAGAATTTTTTTTTTTTTTAAGAATTCGTTGAATCCATAGTAACCTCTGTAGATAGATGGAATTGTGTCAATATCAAGAAATGTTGTCCCCCAGGAGGCACCGCCTCACTCAATCAGGAACATCCCTTTCTACCATTGTCATTGTTTTGCCAAAGTTGTTTCAATCTTCTATCATTTAAAGAAAAAAGCATAAAGTATAAACTAAATACAATAATTGAGCTGGAGATTAATTTGAAAGTTTCCACAAACGAAAGCCCCATTTTATGCCCTGACTTGTGTTAAGCCATGCCTGAACCGGAGACATCTTGCCTGCGAGAAGAATTCCCACGGTATTTGTGTGTTCACAAACACAGGCATAGTGTGCTACACATTATCAATCTGGATGGGCCAGGTTAATGTCTTACCTTGGCTGAGAAGAAACAACAAAACTGGACTCCTGCTTAGTAGTCCAAAGTCCTCCTTTCAGATGAAAATAAAGGTTATGTTTATATTTGGAAATCAAGGACCCAGAGTCTGGAGAAAGGCTCAGAATCCAAGCTGCTTGAGACCCAGTGTGAAGCTTTCCCATTAAGTGAAGAGTAATGGAGCCACATCATCCGCAGGTGATGGTCCAGCAGGTGGTCTGGATTCGCCACAGTCATCCAACAGGAAATGTTAAAGCACTTCATGCCCCCCCCCCACCCCCCACCCCCTTTGCTTACAAGCTTTTATAGAAATGCCAGGCTCGTTTTCCAGTAAGACGTGGCACCTGCCCACACTGCCGACAGCACCTGCTTTATGACCGTGGTATCACAGAGCCTGATTAGCCTGTAAACGTCCCTGTCCCAAAAACGCCATAGATAATCTGCCATACTGTCAAGAGAAAGATGAGAGACACCAAAGCCAACAACCCAAACAAAGTGAAAGTCGTTACTAAATTGGCCCCATCTTCCTTGAGTAATTCATTTAGGAGAAGCCTCAATTAAGTACTGAATATATACTTCATGTACTGTTCAGTAAATGTGCCTTTTATTAGGCCAGTGTTGCTGTGATATGTTATCCCCTCCCATGTAATATTCTCACAATCTGAAAATAATAAACAAATACAAAATTGGTCTTTTTATTTGCTGCAAGCCATCTTCATCAAAATTGATCAGTAATTAATCAGTAATTACTAATATCATTTAGTAATAAAGTTTATTTGGTGTTGCCCTGTCTGAGAACTGCTTGCTGTGAGGTTGCGATGACATGTCAGCTTTATACATAAAGCGACGGTCATTTCCGCTTTAATAGGCTGATTGGTTCGGCGGCTTGAGACACAGTCACAGTCTTACCGAGGTCGGGATGCTGCATAGCTCTTTGAAGAAACTGTCAAACCTTTTGGTATCCGAGCGTCGAGACATGACACTTTTTTCTTCTCCTCAAGCTTTAACTGAGCCTGCATCAGATTTCTACCTTTAACTCTCGGAAAGAAAAACGGTTTACGGAGGATCAAAGAGTCCATACACTATCGAGTTTCGTGTAGACTTCTCGTGGCGCGCTTGTAAAAATTGAGCTTGACTGCGCAAGGATGAACCTGCGCCCTGCTTAAGTCTGAGCTTGCTCAGAGTTTCTCGCCATCGACTGTGAAAACAAATTTCCTTTCAGAGGATAATAAAGTATCTGTCCACTTTACCGAGGTGCGGGGTTGTACTGACTTTGTCAATAATATTGCTGTAGATGTGTTTTCGCAAACACGCCTATGCAGCACAGGGGACCCATCAATATCCAGCGATATACCTCTGACCTGTGGGCAAACCTGCCTCGCTCTTCCTTTCAACTTCCGATTGACATTGATTTTCACGCAACTCCCAGCCATATATTAATGTGGCAATCGGGGAGCAGTGAGGGCAGACGTGTTTTAAGCAAAGAGCAGCTTAAGTGCCGAGAAATCCCAAGAAAGTCCCCTCGTTTTTTTTTGAAGCCGCAAGCAAGCCGGGTGGCACTGTGGCATCTTTAACTAGTCAACAGAGGCAAAACATGTTTTGTTTTCTCCGTCGCAAAGCACAGAGTGTTAGCATGCAGCGTTACGCCACGGATGCACGATACGACGTGCTATTCTGCAGAGAAACGGTGTATATTTGTGCTTGCATGTGCGTACTGCTGAGGGAGGGAAGGCGGTATCTAGGTCTGTGTGATGAATCTGTTTCTGTGGCAGGCAAGGTGCTGCAAGCAGCGTGCCGTCTGTTAATTCACATTCACCGCGGGTGGTTACAGTCTGCGGCTGATGATACTGGGAGGTGTTGAGAAATGGAGGAGGAGAGGGGAGACAGAGATGTGACAAATGAACAAAAGCTTTTGTGCAGGGAAGATCTCAGATGTCAGCTGTTGGTAAAATAATAGGCAGAGCAGAAGTCCTCCGTAGAGTGGCGTTTGCTTAACGTTCCTTTTTTGTACGCGCTTGCCGTGCGTCTTCGGGTGGGAAAAGATCCGACCGGGAATGGTTTTTAAAAAGCAGAATTCGCTCTATGTCATTACGACTTTCATTTACCGGCACAGTCTGCAGCCGGAACCAGTGGATCAGCTAAAGTCAACTAGCGAGGCGACCGTAATAACAACAGACATCCCCTGAGAAATTGCAGGAGGTCATGGAAAAGATGCAGTGGATAAATGAAGTGATAAGGACGGGATAGGATCTCCAGACAACAGAAACAGATGAGAAAAGATTAGGTTTAAGCTATTTTGCTCTCCCTGGCAAAATAAGAGCACTGGAACATAGATAAGCTAACAAAATAAGAGAATTGATTCCGGTGCCTTGCATATCTTACTCAAACTGCTTCACCACTGGCCACATTTCAACCATTGCAACATATATTACTTTTGGGACAATTGTGGTGTATCACCCTGTTTTGGACTTTGAGAGTCCTCCTTCTTTGCAAAACAACTCGAGCTTAATTTGATTTAATGGCCGGTGTCTGTGAACGCTGCCCACAAAAGTGAGTACTGGGTCCTTTACCATATATACAATATGTCAAAGCACAGCTGTTATTGCAATATAAATATGCATAGAATTTATATGGAAATATGAATGTTTCCAATTTTGCCATTACAAAAGACTGAATGGATGCAATACTTGATAGACTGTGATATGCATTTACGCTTTGTGCCTTAAAACCTTTACGGCCCCAGATGTATATTTCATTACTTTGTTGGTGTTTTATGCCCACGTCTGGTATGAATCTTAATGATGAAAATCCTAAAATTTGGTTGGATTGGGTCCTACATACTAATGATAGAAAAGAATGAAAAGGGTGATAAAAAAAAAAACTTGGAGTGATTGCAAGAGATACAATCATTCTTGATGCAGCAATTGGAATGTCATGTTTTCCTGCTGCTGTGTAGCCCTATTCTAACACTTATGCAATATGTTCAGATTAAAACCATTTCACTTCAGCTCTGGCTGGAGGTCTCCAGCAGTGGACTTTGTTCATCTCTAACAATTTCCTTTCCAGATTGCCCTGTTTTTGGATATATCCTTTTTCCCAACAACTCAGACCAGCTTTCCTGTCTCTGCTACAAAACATCCCCTCGCATCATGATGCTCCACCATGTTTTATTGTGAGTTGTTTTACCGGAGAAAGTTCTCTTTTCTTTTTTTATTTAACCAGAAAAGTTCACCTTTTATACTGTTTGCCGCATCCTCCAGATGTCAAACGTAAACAGGACTTAAGGGCGTAATGGCTTCTTTATTTTCCGACCCTGTTACCGGTTGGTAACACTGTTGGCTTGCACTAAGGTGATGACCTGGGGTCTTTTTGCATGGAGCTTGCATGTTGTCCCGGTGCTTTTGTGGGTTCTCTCCAGGTTCTCTGGCCTTCTCCTACAGGACTGTTAAGTTAATTGGACTGGACTGTTAATTGGACAGGACTGTTAAGTTGCCCTTAGGTGTGGGTGTGTGTGCATGGTTGCTTGTCCTGTGTGTCGCTGGGATGTGCTGGTGAACAGGTGACCAATAATGGGTGGCTAAATGCAGCATGAGGTGTGCATTTTTTTAATAGTTCAGGCTCCCCCACGTGAATCATTGATAAAGAGACAATAATTTTGCTTTAAGGGGAATCAGAGCAAAGGTGATTAATTCAACTTGCATGTTGCTCTTTTTCTTTGTAAAATAGTCTATCCGTCCACTTCCCAGTTATGAGCTACTTTGTGTTGGTCTGCCTCCCCAAACCAAAATAAAATGTGAAAAAAAAAAGGTTCAAGGGGCGTAAATGCTTATGCAAGGCGCTGGATCCGCTGTTCGGTGTCCGCTGCCGTTTTTGTAGGCGCTTTAGGTGAGCAGGAATAAATGTGAGAACAGCAGGGGAAGGAGCAGAGGGATTGCTGCTTGTGCACACAACAAGCTGCGTGCCCACCCAGGTTACTTACCACGGAGCAAGGCTTTCGCAGCCCACATACAGCCATGAGGCAAGATCCATTATACATACCCAGGGAGTTTTCAGACACCATCTTGGTCGCTACTTGCTACCCTCCCTCCGCTTGCGTGACGTCACCCACTCTCTTAGCAGCAAGACTTTCCCATTTTGAGCAGCAAGCAGTTCCTTTTTCAGCGAAACCCTGACATTATTTTAAAGGCTTGCTACATTGTGGTAAAAAATAAAAGAAAAAAGATAACAGAGAAACTAATAAATGTAGTAATATATTTAAAATGGCAAAGCGCTGTGAAAGACTCTGCTCTACAGACGGCATCTCTCCGCCTAAAGTGTGGCGGAGTGTAAAGAAACTGCTTGTAAAAGTAAAATTAGCCGGAGCGGCAATCTCAGCTGGAGAGGGTTTTGATCTCTGAACCATCATGTCTTCATTAAAGTATTAACCGATGATTGCGGCACCCCCAAGCCGCCGTGTTTATATCAGCCGTGATTATAGCCTCCGTGTTGCATTCATGCAATCCAATCTTCCGCCTCTGACAAAAACCCCTTTCCTCTCGGTCGGCTCGTATTGGCCGCGAAGCGGTCAAGAGAACATTAATCTACAGATTTCCCCTTTCTTTCTTGTTTTCCCATCTGCCTCTGGCCAGCCATTAGCGATGATCTTGCATCACCAGACATTCATTTCTCTAATGTAGGATACAACCGCCGCAGCATTTGATACATTGCTCGTCTCGCCCATTTGCCCGTTGAAGCCGCGGTGCTCCTTTTTTTCTCCTCCCCCCCCACTGACATATCAGAGGAAATCCATTCAGCTAAGAAGGCCCAGTTGTAAATAGCTCTTCCATAAGCCCTGGCCACTCAAGAGGACGCGGAGCAGCGAAGTATCACAGCCCAAGAAGATGTAATTCATCTGGACTTAGATTTATATTTAGCAGCTAGTTTGGATCTCTTTACGCTGCGCAAGAGGGGGAGAAAAAAAAAACATTTTTAGACCGGTTTAGTGGTTGTCACCTCTCTTTTTTTCCTGACTTTGCGAGGCAGGGAGAAAATATACTGCTACATCACATAAATCACAAAGCATTATGGGGAGGATTTGACTGAGGGCAACTGAAGCTACAAACAGGCATGTGAGATATTACTCTTATTTATGCTTCTTCTCCTCTGTATCACTCAGCCCGGTGACCCAGAAAAGACTATAGAGAGGAGTCGCGCGCGCACACATTGTCATCCGCAGACTCCAGCATCTCTTTCTCATTTTTCAGCAACCTGGGGGGTTCGACTGATGCTTCCCCCAGCTGATCATCCCTCAAAATATCTTACAGAGTAGAGTTATTTCAGCTCCTTCGCAAAATTGTCCAGAGATCTTCTGCTCTCAGGCTGCAGTTGTTCCCCTTAATCCACAACAGATGGAAAAACACAACAGATGAATGTACCTTTAATGTAACATCGGACCCACCGGGGAGGGAAAGCGACACTAAGAGGAGCATTCAGCGCCCGAAAACCACAGATCTGTAGTTCCTACATTGTTATTCACCCTAAGGTGACGGATGGACAGGAGGGAATTGGCTCATTGTGTCAGCTGCTCTTGCTCACCTTCATGCTTCATCATGCATCGTGCCTATTATTTTTCTCTAAAGTTAATGAATTAACTCAGACTCCACTCTCAAACCGCAACTGTCCAATCATATTTTAGGAACCATAAGGAGACACAGCAGGTTTTAAAAGCCCCCAACATTGTCTTTTTCAATTTCTATGTCAGAAAGCTCCTAGATTCTGGTATGACTGATGGGAAGCATTTAAAGAGAAGGCAGGCATTTTGCATCAAATCATTTTGTCTCGCCTGAAATTAAATAGCACAATGCTGCTCGGAAAAGATCTCAGATGACTCACAATCAAGAATTGTTACTTTGCGATATCCTGGGAAGTGTTGTGAAGTAATCGTGAAGTGCCTTTGTTTAGTACACATTTAGGCCAAACGTCTCTTAAAAAGAGAACATTTTGTTTAATCCCAAGTTTACCAAGAGAGAGAAAAAGGGAAACCCAAATAGAATGACAAAAGATTGGGATATAATTATCTTAACATACCTGCTCATGAGTTAACTACTGGCATAGGTACAATAGGGGAAGTTGCTTTGCTTCCAAAAACCACATTGTGCATTTTGGCACCAAGGCACTCCAGCTAGTAAAATGATATGCAGAGTGATGAAAGACTGTATATAGGATAAAACAGGAGTCCCACATAATGCCAGTTTCCATTATCAAGTTGTCTTATACCTTGCAAGCCAGCTGGAGTCTTGCATGATTCACAAGATCTCCATAATGAGAAAAAACATATCTTACTAGGTTTGTGGCAACTGGTCTAAGGAACGGTGACAGAAAAGAATGAGAAATAATGTCCAATTATAAGGCAACAGATTCTGATTTAGAGCTCACAAGGTCGAACAAATTTTTAGTGTAAATCTCCAATGAAATAATCGTTCTCTGGGTGAAAAAGTCTTATTTAAATAGACAGAGTTGGAGTTTTGTTTTTGAATCTTATTCTACGCATTTGATCTATTTAATAAAAGATAGCTTTAATAATTCTTTACAAACTCATAGTTCATCCAGCTAACCTGCTAAAATATTTACTGACAGTGACTTTCTTAACGGGGCCATGACAAAAAAAAAAATCATGTTTCTGAGGTTTTGGGGGTATAATATGATTTGTTGTGCACTGATGAGGCTGTTTGAATGTCGAAAGTAGCAAAGGACCTGATTGGCGGGGGTGGGGGTGGGGGTGGGGTGGGGGTCTGCTTTGTTGCTTTGCTCAAAAATGGTCAGATCAGAATATGGGTTGTCTTTCTACATAGGCTATCTTTCTAAATACTTCATATTCTCCAATCAGGGCACACCATCAAGCAAACAAACATTAGTTAGTTTTAAAGGTGCATAGGGCAAGTTTAGAAGTTAAATGTTATTTATTTTATTTCCCATACATGCCCTTACAATTGCCCGGCATATAAAATGAGTTATCATCTATTTACCACAGTTGCCTCTACAGGCTGGATCAGTCAGCTCATGAGAGAGGGATTCAGGCCAAATCCTCTGGGTGTGCACATGGGTATGATGCGCTGAATGCTCTTGTTCACCTGGCTACTTTGTTGTGTCCGTCATTATAGATGCATTGGTGAGAGAACCCAGGCTAACTTCAATATTTATAGCTTTCTTGCCTCAGAGCTCATTACGTCTCTGAACAAAAGACCTGTGCAGTCGCAGTGGCAGATGCTTTTCCTCTTCTCCCATGCACCTGCACAACACTGGCGTCATTTCAACTTGTCGCCAGAGAGGGCAGACCTCCGGCAAAATCCTGGAACTTGCGCTATCCTGCTTTAACCAGACATTTAATTAAAATAATTCCTTGGGTAAGAGATAAGTCCTGCTCCATTGTTCCTCAGAGATTGCTATTTTGAATCAAACAACAACCTGATGTTAGATGTCACAGACTCTCATCTACAAAATGATATAGGAAAGATGGTAAGGTAGAACAATGATGCTGTATAGTAATGTGAGGTCAGTTTAATGTGTTAAGGACTTTGCCCCACTCTACAGAACAAGTTTGAGTATCTAAGACAACATTATCATTCTATCTCATAAGTAGTTAGCATAAGCTAGTGTTAGCTATGTTCAGTAGCACAACAAAAAGTCAATGTATATAGACAAAGTTCTATATACTGTATTTTTCAGACTATAAGTCACACTTTTTTCATAGTTTGGCCGATCCTGCGACTTATATTCAGGTGTGACTTATATATAAAATTTAAATGGTAATTCATACCGACCAGTATGAACCAAGGAATTAACATTACCATCTATAGGCACAAGAGGACTCACTAGGCTTGTGAAAACTATACTTTTCCTGTACTTTTTTTAAAAAAAAATATTGAAACATTAACTTATAGAGAACAAAGACTGAACACGTTTGTAATATTGCTTTTCTGTTTCAGTATGGATTCACGCAGGGGAGCATTGCGTGGTGCAGCTCTAACCGCCCAGACCACAACAGAACGCTGTTATTGGGCTGTCCGTGAAGCTAATAACAGCTAGCGCTAGCTTACAGGTCTGTTTTCCAGACGGGTTACAACTTCGCTGATGCATGTGAGTTTCATGTTGCTATGAAACTTGTCATACTTTTAGCTTAGCCGTAGCACTATTACGCTCACGGCCCAATTTAGGCATAATTTTGACAACTTTCAGCATAACGGGCTGTCACGCTGAAATGCGCTGGATAAAATCTTGCTGGTTGGAGTTGCTAATTTACCCCATTCGTCCTCCCCAGTATGTCCCATGTTATTCAAGCCGGTTGTGGATGCTGCTGTGTAATTTAATATACTGGTTTACCAGATTAAATTTCTAAATAAATGCATATAGTTTGATGTGACGCATAAATGTTTTTTGGCCTCCTTATGACCTATGTTTTTGACTGATGTGACTTAGATTCCGGAGCGACTTATAGTCTAAAAAATACGGTAGTGTATAATTGTTTGTTAATATAGTCATCTAAGTAAGTACTTGACACCCTCTGACACGCACACACGCACACAACACCAGGGAAAGAGAAGCATCTGTTTGGTGCAAAACTCAGTGACACACAGACATTAACCCAAAGTGCACAATTACTTGGAAGCACATGGGCATAGACAAGTGAGGTGTGCGGATCCACAAACATACACGGCCCACATGTACACAGCATAAACAGTATCTGGAAATGGCGCCGAGCATCTGTTTGGACGGTGGTAGCTCATTCGGTGAAACACTGGCAACAGCCCTGCGTTGGCCATGAGAAGCTTTTCTCCTGCTGTTGGGTGACCGGGTGAGCAAGCAGACGTCAGATTGTCTGCTCGCCTCGTCCACAAACAGACGCACGCTGACCCGGTTATGCAGATTCTGCCTCTTCTGACATCACCGCTTCCTTTTTTTCCTCCCAAGTCACCCATGAAACCCTCAAGCTTTCAGCGGCAATCTGAAGCATTTTAAGAAGCCATTTATTTAACAGTGCAATTATCTGTCTGGCAGTAGGGTTAGCTCAAACAGGTGGCAGCTGTTCAGGAGACAAGAAAGATTTGCAAGAAATAATAATAATAATAAACCCACTAGATTTTAAATAGATTTTCTTGCAAAAGCTTTCACACCTACTGGACTTTTTCCACTATTTGTGGCTTTACAATCACAAACTTCACTATATTTTCTCAGAATTGCATTTGATAAACCATCAGACAGATGTGCAGAAATTTGAAATGGGATAAACATAATAAATGGTTTTCAGTACTTTTTACAAATAATTATAATGAAAATATGGCATTCATTCTGCCCCTTTGCTATGATGCCGCTAAATAAATTTAGAGTCCCACCAATTATCTTTAGAAGTAAACTAATAAATAGACTCCACCTATGTGTAATTCAAATTGAGTTTGAATAAATGTGTTATGTGAAGAACTCAGAGGTTTCTTAGATGATGTTCAAGAACAAAGCATCATGAGGACCCAGGAACAAGGCAGACAGGTCAGGGAGAAAGCTGAGGAGAAGTTTAACTCCGGGTAAGGCAAAGCTGGAGAAGCAATGTCTCGCAATTACCCTGGAGGAGCTGCAAAGATCATCAGCTCAGGTGGGAAAATCCGTTGACGGGACAACTATTAGCTTTGCATTCTACAAATGCAGCCTTCATGGACAAGTGGCAAGAAGGAGGTCAGTGTTGAAGGAAAGACAGATGAAGCCCCAGTTGCAGTTTCCCACAAGAAATTTAAGGAAAAAAGTAAATAACGAAGAACCGGCCCGTCGGCCGGCAAACTTTAGATCGGAGTAGAGGTTCAACTTCCAGCAGGATGACACTAACCAGGCAGCCAGAGCAACGATGGAAAGGTTTGGGTCAACACATATTCAAGTGTTAGAATAACTCAACCGGAATTAAATCCAGGGGAGAATCAGTGGATAGACTGAAAATGAATGCTTACAGATGCTTAAACTAGAGATCTGCAATCTCTCATTGTAAAGCAGTGGTAGACCCACCCCCAAAAAAGACTTGCTGCCTCAACTGCATTGAAGATAGTTCTACCGAGCAGCAGCTAAGGGAAACTAAATATAAATGTGCCACATAATAGCCACTTCTAATTAAAGAGGACACAAATGTGGAGACTGTGTATCATTCTTCATCCACTTCCCATTAGTTTGGTAATTTTTTCTTTTTGGTTTTGTTTTGTTTTGTTGCATACAACATTCACCAGAAAAAATTTAGAGTTGTAAAGTGACAATTGTGTAAAAAGTTTGAGCCATTAAAACTTTCACCACCGCATGGAAAGAAAAGTCAACACGATGTCCTGCAGTTTCAATGCGTGCACTGTGCAGTATTTCGCAAAGCTTAAAAGCAAACACGAGAAGTATTAGTTATTCATTTAACATTTTAGGCATAGCGGGTTGCCACTTTTTTTTTTTTTTTTACCAGAAGCACAGCTATCAAAAAAATAAAAAAGGCCAAAAATAGCCTCAGCATGTTTGGTCGATGTCTATCGAAGGATTCCGTGGACTGTGTTTGTGAAGGTGACATCTTCTGCCAGTCTGTCATGTCTCATCGTAACAAATGTGACTTTTCAGCGACTGCCGGTTTAGCATTAAGCACATACATACATCAAATCAATGTCACTTGATAAAAGAACCTCATTTGCCATGCTGACAGCCTGGTTGGAGCTGGAGGCATGCAGGTCTGCGGTGTGTGACTCCATGCATTCACGGTGGCGTGCAGCAAGGAAAGGTGACACTGTCAGAAGCGGTGGAGTTAGGCCAAGGCCTGAAGGAGCTTTAAGTTATTTACACCTACAGATTCTGGTCACCCCCCAGATCCCCACCCTCATCACGAGAAAGCAATTACAAGTCTCTTCATTTAATGTTTACCTTAATTAACAGTAACAATTAACTGCTTTGTGCTATTGTGGCTTCTTTCAATTAAAAGATGCATGTGACGAAAGGTTGCAACGCAACCCCATAAATCATGCAGACTATTCTCCGGGGACCAATAGAAGTCCATGAAAGGGCAACAGCGACTATTTATTTACAGTGCCTTGGAAAAGTATCCGTACCCTGTGAACTACTAAAAATTTTGTTAAATTACAACCAAAAGGCTTTCTGCGTTTTATTGGACTTAAATTTGTTACATACGCAGAATATAGTCCATACTTGTGAAGAAGAGGGACAAGGATACATCTTTCTCACAATACAAAGTGAAGTGTGTCATGCATTTGTATTCAACCTCCCTTGGTTCATACTTTGTATGATAGGTTCTTGATTCATTCCGGTGGAAAAGGTTTTGGGCTTTGACTCTACAAGCTTTCCAACTCCAGAGACCAAATCCTTGACCCAGTCTTATTAGCAAAAAAAAAAAAAAAAAACACCAAGCTCGGTCAGAGAGGATGTGGGGCATCTGTACACAGTTTTAAATCTTGTTCTACAGATTGCCAGTTAGATTTAGATCCGGACTTTGACTGTGCTGTGTTGGACTGAGTCACCTTCTGTAGTAATTCCAGCTACAAGCGGCTTTGGATCAGCTTCTATGAGTTAGCACATCTTGCCTCTGGGATTTTTGTCTATTCCTCAAGGCTAAACTGCTCCACCTCCTTCATGTCGGACGGTTTTCATTTTGTGAACAGTGATCTTTAAGTCTAGCTCCATAGGTTCTCATATGGATTGAGATCTTGAGTGTTGTTTTAGCAGGACGCTTCTCTTTGTCGTCCTGTTGAAAGGTGAACCTCCGTCCCGGTCTCAAATCACAGGCGAACTGACAGGTTTTGCTCAATAAATATCCCTGTATCTACCACCATCCATCTATCTCTCAATTCAGACCTGTTTCCCAGTCTCTGGCGCTGCAAAAAAAATCTTGACAGCGTGCTGCTGCTGCCACCATATTTTACTGCAGGCATGGTGTCGTTTGGGTGATGGGATGTGTTGGGTTTGTACAGAAATTTGTCTCATTTGACCAAAGCACCTTCCTCCATACATGTGGGGAGTCGCCCGTGTGTCTTTTGGTAAAATTCGAAATATGCCTTTTTATTTTTAACACTAAGTAAAGGCTTTTTTTTTCTTCTGGCTACTCTTCCATAAAGCCCAGCTCTATGGGGTGTGCAGCTTATCATGGTACCATGGACAGATCCTCCTGTCTCTGCTATGGAGCTCTGCAGCTTCTTCAGGGTCACCTTTGGTTACTGTGCTGCCTCCCTGATTCGCACCATCCTTGCCTGGTCTGTGAGTTTTAGTGGGTTTTAACTTCCTGGTTAGAATATGACAAAGTAGGTAAAAACCCAAGGAAGTGAATACTTTACTGAATACCAATTATATCTACTAGCTGAAGGAAAGCATCCTGCAGCATGTCTCATCGTAGGGATGATGTCCTCATGTTTGTTTTCGCTACACACAGGACTTTTCGTGTAATCTAAAAAGCTCAGCTTTAGTCTCATCCAACCAGAGCATTGTTTTCAAATATGCTCTGTTCCCTACATAATTTGTGGTCATCTCTAAACAAAGATGGCTTATAGTTTTGTTTCAGCAACAGCTGTCTTCAGCTACTACTAACAGATCTCCTGTTCTCCCACCTGAGCTGTGGCTCTTTGCAGCTCATCCAGATATGACTTTTAGCATCGTGGCTGCTTCTTTCATTAATGCTTCCCATGTCAGTCAGTTTAGGAGACTGGTTTGCAGATGTACTCTTTCTATTTTCAGATGACGAGCTTCTTTAAACATCTCCACAACTTGATTCCTGACTTATCTGCCTCATTCCTCATCCTTGTGTAAGCTGTTTGCTAACTACCACTCACTAAGAAACCTCTAAGGCCTTCAAATAACTGAGATTTAAACAGAGGCTAACTTACAGAGGGGGGAAAGTTTGTTCATTAATTAGATGACTTCTGAAAGCATTTGGTTGCCCTTGAGTTTGTTTAGAGAAATTAGATTAAGAAGGGCTGAATACAGAAGCCTGCCACTGTTTTTTTTTCAGATTATAAAACAAATAAAACCAATGCATCATTTTCCTTCCACCTCACTTTTACAGAACTTCATTTTTTTTAAAACAATACACCTTGAAATCGTGTTTATCTATCATTTAGCCAGTCACTCACTCGACCTTTGACTGCTTCCTGAAAACTTTCCGTGTCCACGTCCACATTCAGGGAGGCTCGGCGTGCCCGCGCGTAGGTGTCAAGCAAGCCCACCAGCGGAACTCATACTGGTCAGCAGATTGTTGGGCGAGACCCAGCGGACCATTAGCTGTCCGAAGCTGCCAAAGCCTGAGCGTGGATAATGACAGGTGGTGCACACACCCCGGAGGTCTGACAGGCTCGGGCACCGTGCCATTTAACGACAGCTTTTACTGCTGGCACCACGGCTGCGATGACAAGCCTTTAACAACAGCGACTGATGCGGCCATCGCCGAAGTATCCCTCGCAGTTTCGCGGGGAACGGCCGAGGAGCAGCCATTACCAGGAGCACTAAAACTAAAATGGTAGCGACTGTTAACGGCAGGCAGGGCGATCGCTGTCATCCTCTTGGCAAATGCATTTGAATCTCTCCCCCCCGTGCCGGTTCAGATGATAATTCTTTTCATAATAACAGTAAATCTCAGACGTTTTATATTCTGCTTTTTTTTTTTTTTAACAAAGGGCCACTGGATGACAGATTCAGGAAATAAAAACTTTAGAATTTGCTTACTGTTCCCTACTCGTCCCTATAATTGATCATTAGGAAATTCTGGCTGCCCACTCATAAAAATAGTCCCGGCTTCGTCTCGTAACCTGCGAAGAAACATATCCGGGATTTCTCTTTTTAAAAAAGTCCTGCTTTCTTCCTGCGTGTCAGTCAAACTTTTGCGCGGGTACACCTTCAACCGCCCTTTGAAAAACGCACACCCTACAGATCTTCATTGCAAACCGAATAAAAAAAAAAGAAAATAATAAATTAAAAAAAAGCAGCAGGAGAAAATGTGGGCATCTGAGTGTGCGCGTCCACACAGGTACTTCTCTGTCCTCCGCCCCGCTCCCGCCCGCTGCAGAAAGCTCTGATTTGCTCTAATCTCTCTGTACACTCTCAGCGCTATTGTTCCTTTCTGCCATGAGCTTATTCATGTGCCACTCTCCGTGCTCTCCTCTCATTTTAATACTCCGACTGTGCTGGAAGCTAAAAACAGTTTTAAGCCTGTTTTATATATATATATATTTTTTTTTTTTTTAAAAGAGGAAAAAGCCAGCACTCCTCTCACCTCCTCTGCTGTTTTTGTGATTGCGGGGTTGTGCGGGACGTGGCCGCTTATTAAAACGGCAAGCAGTGGCTCGAGCATGTGATGTTTCCATCGCACCGTTTATCTATACAGACAGCCTGTAGACAGCCAGCGGACGGCGAGAGATGAAAGCCGCGGCCGATGTTCTGATTTGATGACTGTTGCCATGGCAGCGAGATGAGAACGGAGAAGTGGCAAAAGCATTTACTGGCTGACAGAACAGAAAATTATTATTTCTTTCCCCCCCCCGCAACTCTTTCCCACAGTTTCTCTTACTTAGAGCAAACGCCGTCACCTATATAAATTCCTAAACCCCACATCAGCCAACTTGTACAGTCCAGTAAGCCCTCATTTGGATCAGTGAGCTGTAAAGGTCCATCATTAGGACAACAAGGTGGGGTCCGGCATCCTGACAGCTTGTCAGGAACTGAAGCTTGCATGACTAACTGTGTGATGAGACCGCTATTAAAGGAATAGGGGAAAACGGCGCAGCTGCAGTGCTGCTACAGCAGAGGCACCTGGCGGATTCATCGCGGCTCTTCGGCTTCTCCTGGACGCCTGAACGAGCGGTTCAATAAAAACAGTTTCTGGCTCCAACGGACTTGTTTATAGCATTTCCTCTGGCCAAGCACTGCGGCAGGGTTAAGTTGATCATCTCTCACTCTGGTAAAATAGCCAGGGGAGTCCGTGTACCACTAGATCAACTCTACAACTTAAAGACCCTAAACGTTACAGCTCAGATGATCGATATGGCACTGAGCAATGTTCTTTACGAGCTAATAGACAAATCCATTCTTGCAAAACCCCTTGGGCCTTGGAAAAAAAAAAAAAAAAAAAAAGGCAAGGGGGGTAGTTTGAGTGCGTGGCTGTGTACCTGATGTGGCCACTTAGACCCCTGTTTGCACGCAAAGACAAACACACCAGGGAGGTTAGAGGAGCGGTGTGTGTGTTGAGACGCATGTCCATATGTGTTGCTGCATTGGCACATTTGCAGATGTCTCTGTATCTCATGCTCCCCCCCCACTCCGGAATCCATAGGGGTTATCGCCGCCGCAGAGTTGCCAAAAGGAAATTTGGTCTCTCAACATCAGGGGAAAAAAAAACACCTAAAATCCATTTCACTCACATTGTTTAAATGCTCTTTCTCGAAGCCTTCTGGATAAGACAGCTTAGGAGAAACAACTGTAATCCCCTCACCGCCTAATTAGAAGTCGAGATTGCCAAATAAATGTCAGGGTTGCGTCAGAAAGTTGGGAGAAATCCTCAAACCCTGCATCCTTTTTTTTTGTTTCCAAATCCAACACTCTGAAACACCTGTTCACGTTTGATTCGGTTTCCTGCCTTAGTTTAAAACGGATCACGCGACTGCTTGCTAAAAAAGACCGAAAACGACGAACCGAGCATGCTCATCTTCTCCATCTAATGAGGGCTCATGGTTATGCTGCTCGATGGCTCGACTTGCCAAAAAAGCCCTTCTGTCTTCTTCTCTCTTCTTTGCCCTCGCTTTGTCTTCCTCTGAGCCGTACGCGCCTCATTAAACTGTACGGCCGGTTTCAGCTCTCTTAGCCTTTGTCTCCGTTGCTAACCTTGCGAAACCGCTGCCGTTCTGACTTCAACACAGCCTGCTCCAACTTAACTGGAAAACTTTCTTATCATACTAAGAATAATGAAGCCTGTTTACAAAGGAAATGAGGGCCTGCTTTGACATTGCGCAGTCCCCCAAGCCCCGGAACAACCTAGTTTATAGCCGCCATGTTAACATTAACGTTTAAGGTAACATTCACGCTTGCCTTATTTCAAAGCAAGGGCAACAGCTAGACTGTGAAAGAAAATACCATCAATGACTTTATTTGAAGGTCTAATGGCAGCAATCTATTTTGAGGCCGTATACCTTATTTATTGTTGGTGAGTATAGACCCGGCATCGGCTACTTTGTAAAAGCAAGCTTCTCTCACTGATTCAGGGTAAAATATACTATGGTGTTGCCAACAGCGCCTTGAACTTGTTCACATTGTTTTCACGTTACAACCATAAATATGTGTATTGTATTGAGATCTTGTGTGATAGACAAGACTAAGTAGCTCATAATTGTTTAATAGTTTAATGGCTTTCAATCTT
This sequence comes from Fundulus heteroclitus, assembly GCF_011125445.2. Lineage (NCBI taxonomy): Eukaryota > Metazoa > Chordata > Actinopteri > Cyprinodontiformes > Fundulidae > Fundulus > Fundulus heteroclitus. The sequence goes on along the minus strand of NC_046383.1, from coordinate 30,458,634 downwards.
TTTTTTTTTTACAAATAAAAAAAACAACTAAATAATATCCAGTGCAATTGGCCAATAATGTTTCCGTGTGTGACTTTTCTTCTTCTCTTGCCCTAAGACCAACCAACCAAAATGTGGCTGATCACTCTGGAGGAGCTGCTGAAATTCACAACTCAGGTGGGAGAGTTAGTCAAAAAGACACTGTCCACAAACCAGACCTTTACAGAACAGTGGTAAGTAAAAAAGAAAGCCATAAGAAGATCCTTTAAAGTTTACAACAAGTCATGTAAGGGACAAAGCAAAGTGCACCGATCATCTGGGAGCAAAACGTTTTGTAGGACCGTGCATCATGCTGAACATGCCATCTTTCCACTGAAACACACGATCACAGCATGGTGATTGTTTTCTTTAGGTGAGACAGCAAGTGAGTTTCACTGGCAGAAAACCTGCAAGATATTCGAGACGGAGGTTAAGTTCACCTTCCAGCAGGACAACGGCTGTGAACAAACACAAAGCTAAATCCAATATAAGATCCGGTGCAAGGCTTGAAAATTGATGTTCACTGGCACACCCTCTGCAATCTGGCAGAGCTTGAGCTATTTTGCAAAGAAAACGGGCTGAGATGTACATAGCCGGTGGAGATTTTCTCAGAAACACAACAAATGCAGCAGAAGGTGGTGTTACACAGCTTTGACTTGGTGGTTGATGGCATTCGATGGTCAGAATCTTTTCCTTAAAAAATGTGGACAAGAATTGATTTTTTCTTTCTTTCTTCCTCACTTTTTTACAATTTATTTTCAATTATTATTTTTATTTTTTTGGTGCATCACATAAAATCCTAACTGAATACAGGAAATAGAGGTTGTACTATCACAAAATGGAAAAATGGTCACAGGGTGCAAATATTTTTTTGCAAGGCACTGGAAACAGCATTTACTTGATAATTATGTCAAGAGAAAGGGATTATAAGATGATACAGAACAAAAACAATGTTTTTTTATTGATTTAGATAATTATTTAAATATTTATGTGCTCTGTGGTTGGATGCAGCAACAGAGAAAGAAAAAAAAAACTGAATTATTTTAGTACTCACAAGAGAATTTTGGGATAACAGATTACTTGTATGTGTGACAAACAAGTTCCAAAAGATTTCAATTTATGATTTACAAATCTCTGAAATCGGATATTTCAGCAAATAAACTTGTACATATTTGGCGGGTTTGTCATCCGTCTTGGCCACCTCCACAGCTCACAAATGCATGTTATCCACAAGAACAATACTTGGACCGGAATTTATCAGAGAAACGCGTGCACTCAAATTGAATTTGAGATCCACAAGCTGTTGGGTGCAAGTAACTGAGCGCTTGATTAAAATTAACGAGGAATAGACGTGCATCTCAGTTTATGACTAGGTCTTCATTTTTTTTGCATTTCAATAAACTGTACTTTAATGCCAGTTCAGGAAAGCTCTGCTAAGTGTACACAAAAACAAGTCTGCAAGCTCAAAAAGGAGCTCAACTTATTCTGTTACATGCAATTTGTATGTTGAATGTTTTACAGAGACATTATCCTGTAATGTCAACAGATGTTGGTTAACCTGGCTTAATGCACCAGAATTAAACCCCGACTAAGCGATGTTTTCCATCACCGTCGCTCTCACAAGGCCTGAATGCAAACCAGGAGACTGTAAATGTTTGAGGCAATTTGAAAACCCATTTTCTCCCAACCATTATCTGCAACGTTTGCCTTGAATGGAACCCTTATACCTATCTAATTTAGCACTGTGATCAGGCATTTATAAGAGAGATGTCAAGTAAAAAAAAAAAAATAAAAATAAAATGATGTCCTGCAGCCAATCAGTAACAAGTGCTTACTCAGGCCTTGGTAATTACAGAGATATTTGCATTATAGTACAAAATTGCATGTAGTCTAATGAGCGACGGAGCCTTTAACTGACTGGACTGACGGCTGCTGATGCTTTTCTGCTGGAGGATGATTCTGAAAAGTGCAGCGGTGTCTGACAGATGCCAGCATGTCGATTTGAGAAGTGAAGGGAAAGAAGATAAGCAGCAAGAGGACAGTGAAAATGAGTGTGCCAATAAAAAGGTGGTGTAATTAGCCTTTCATAGCAGACGCTTTTTTATAACCCAAACAGTGCAGCTGATGCAGTCTTTTATGATTACAACCTAAAAAAAAAAAAAAAAAAAAAGTACCTCATTCATTTCCAGCAATGCATCTTTTTCAAAAAGTCATGGTTTCAAAACCGCAAAAAGTTTCCATCATAAAATGTATTTTATGTATGTATGTTTTTTTTAAAATTGCTTTCAAATCCCAGAGCTACTGATAGGTTTAGGGTGCTCCGTTCTCCCCTTCGGTGTCTAACAAACCCTGATGTCTTGAAGTGCTGTCATGATAAGTCTTGTTAAATTGCATCCACCAAAGCTTCATCCAGTTGCTGCCAGCATTCACAATATTCTTTTTTTTTTTTTTTTTACCATCAACTTACAGGGCAATCATATAAACTACAATATATGCACCAGTCAAACTTAAATTTAGTCATTCTACACTGTTTACAGGCTCATATTTATGCCCGAAATATTGCTAAAATTCTTGCCTGTTTTCCAGTGTTGCCTCGCCTGAATGAATATCGGCTCAGAGCTGTTAGTCAGCTGTGTATAGTAGCTAAGAGACCATTCATCTGTATCCTTGAAGTGAATATTTAATAACAAATAAATAAATTAAGTTGGCAACTAAGGAACATTCTAAAAGTTACAACGTGTCAAACTGCCATTGTGATTTCACAACGAGCAATAAACGTTTATACTTAAAATGGTCCTGCTCCTTTTAATTGTGTTTTCCACCTTTGGTGCACACCTGTTCAGATTAAAAACAAATGTAATTAAGAATGCCACGGGGAAATAACGCGCATGCTAATTATAAGAGATGGCTGAGCTCGGGTCTCTTTTCATATTGCACTCTCTTTAACCAGGCCACGCTAAAGAGTTTCCAGATGTTGAAAAGACTGCAAGGTCGCAATAATAGTGACTTCTTTCAGGGTTCTTCAGGTACGCCATCACTTAAAAAGCTCCATGTCGATGAATCAAAGGCATCTGAAAACGGCTCATTGAAAATATGCCGTAGTGCTTCCAAGATAGACTCTAGACATAAAGTGATCTCTAGACTCTATAATTGACTTCAAGGGATTAAAAAGATAAACAACACTTACATAAAACAAAAATGGGACAGGGAAACCAACACTGGCCTTTCAGAAAATCTCTGGGAGAAATATTGAGGATATGAGGTTATGCACAAACCTATGGAGAGCATTTGGACGGGTATTTTATTACACGGGTGCAACAAAGTCACCATAAGGGTTCTTCTGGTTGATGGAGGTTGTGTCGTTCCCAGGAAACTACTACCACCTATTGTGGGCCTGTCCAAAAATAAACACTTTCTGACAGAATATTTTTACAATTTTTGTGACTATATTTGGAACAACTAATACGTTTAACTGGGGGGGGGGGGTACATTTTGGGTTTATACGCTCAGCTGCTGTAAGTTTCAAAACTAAATATCTATTTGGAATAATGAGCTTAGCTGCAAGAAAGGCAACTCTAAAAAAAATGGCTTAAAGCAAGTATAGATGAATGGAATAATACCATCTGTGATGTGTTTGTGGTGGAAAGAATCACTTTCTCAATCACACTCCAGCAATCCAAATTTAACGACAGTTGGAAGAAATAGAAAATGGATATTTTTCCTCAGACACCCTTCGTTTGTTTGGGGGTTTCTTTCCAGAATATTTATTTATTTTACTCAATTCCCTGTGCCATTACTATAAAAACATCCCATTTGTTTTTTTTCTTATGAATGAATAATAAAGTACAAAAAAAGAATACAGTGGTGTTTCTCAGATGATTAAACTAACTTAGAAATAGGGTGATTTAAAAGCAGTACATGACACAGCTGATGCTGATATGATTAGCATTACTAAATGTGTCTGTGAAGTCAATTTAAAAGCCCTTAATTATATAACATTTTCGTGATCACATTATTGCAATAATAAATTATATTTTAGGAGTAATAATGATATATGCTGCATTTAGGCACATTTAGAACATGTAGGTCACGTGTTATTTTCTTTTTATTTATTAATTTTTGCTAAAGTTTAGGTTTCATCACTACATTACTGTGAAAGTGTGACATCTTTACTCGACCATGGTTACTCTCCTCTGAGGCAATAGGCTCATGCCAGGTCACACCCTTTTTCTCTCCCATCATTCCTGCAGCTTCTACCTGATGTATAACTTTATTTTCCCCTCAAGCAGAGCAAGAGTGACCGACCTTTATTCAACTCTTTTATTAACCCAATGTAGTTTAATGAAGGCATACTCAAAAAAGAATGTCACCCCAGTGCTAATGAATGAATGAATGAATGAATGAAAACTTTATTGTCATTGTCACAAGAACAACGAAATTTAAAAAGTGCCATCGATCCGTGCATATGTTTAAAAAAACAAAAAAACAAAACTATAATAATAAATAAATAATTAATAAATCTCTGTCCCTCAATATACACACAATATAAGAAATAAATAACAAATAACTGATAAATGTGACAACCTTCCCTCTATATCAGGTCTAGGGTGTGGAAAATGATAGCTAACATCTCTGCAGATCCCACACATCCTGCACACAAACACTTCAGACTTTTACCTTCAGGTTGGTGCTAGAGAACAAAAAGCAGCCACCACAGGGACAGTTTATCCCCCCCAGTCTGGCTCTGTGATGAACACAACGGACACCTTACTGAGTAGTCAGCTGCTCTGCTATGAAACAGCATGAGCATATCTACAGTACCACAACCTGCCTTCTTCTGTATATAAAAATGTCAATGCAGACACACACGTACACACTGTTCCGTCTGTCATTTATTTTATTTTCTCTAAAGGTTATATGTCCATACCTAACATTTATATCTAAACGCTGTGTGGAAATGGAAGTCAAATTTCTTGTTTCTGCACACAATCTCGGAAAATGCAGCCGATTATGATGCGTGACGTGGTGAAATATTTCTGCTATGGAAGTGAACCATGTTACACTGGCAGGTAAGGTCTTCTGCTCTTTTCAGTCCGCTATCTCACCTCCTTTCTTGTTAACATCTTTGATAACACCAGGTTTCAGTAATTCTCGAACCCTGTCTCCTTCTGTATTATTGCTTCAACAACAAATAATTCAGCCACTTCTTTATGAGAAATACATACATCTATTCAGATTCAGATTTTTTTTTTTATTTGTTTTTTTTTTTCCAATGGTTGATGCACCTTTAAGGGAATTCGGAGCTTTTCGTGTGTCGGGGGACTCTAAACAAAATTAAGATGCAGGCACATTGTTTTACACGCCAAAGATTATAATTGCTCATGGTGGCTGCCGTGGTTATGTGTTTGCGCTAGTTAGTTTCCAACTTAGTTTTGCACCTCCACTGTTTCCAATCACCCAATCTTTCACTTCGCAATATTACATCCTCCTGTTCACTAGTTGCCATATTTTCAAGTAGACCAGGCATTTCCTGATTTTTTATTTTTATTTTTTCATTCCTCCTGTATGACCGTTGCCTGGGTCTTGTTTTTCTTTGGCTTCATTCCCAATATGCTTGTCATGCTTGAGGTATTTTTTTGATTTTTTTTGCACCATTTCTGCTTTTTTCTTTGTGCCTGGTAATTGACCGCCCTGGTTGCTTCACTACAGCATAGTCATGTACGACCCAGACTTCCTTCATTAAACAGGATATTCTTACCTTTCTCTAGTAAGCTCTGTTTGTATCAAAGCAATCAAACGTGTTGAACTTTTCTAAACACTGGAGAATTTTGCCACAGAAAGAGCTGTTTTAATTTGAGCAAAAGGGGAAAAAATTAAGGTAGACTAATTTGTTAAATCCCTTGAGATCTTTAAAGTATGGTTTGAACGCAAACAAACCACTGCTTAATAGTGCAAGGTATACTATAGGTATCCATGCAATTGTTTTCTTCTTCAGTTATATACCCATAAGCTAGCTAGTGATTGAAATCAACTAGTTGTCTCTTGATCAGTTGTGTCCAACACTTCAAATACTGACACATCTGATTGTCTGCTATAAAATCGTAAAACCCCAATTGTGTTCCAATTGTTCATGCATCAACAAACAGCAAGTTCTCTGATGCGCGGGTTACATCAATTATTATTTCAATTACAGCTGGATTTAAAACTACCACCAAATTAGATTCCTGCAACGCATTTTATGGTCACTATTTGTTCCATTTAACGGATGACTTCAAACCAATTTTGCATGAATCATCTTTTATATTTTCTAGTCCTTAGAAAGAAAAAAAAACGGAATCTGCTAAAATTGGAATCAGCAGGTCAGACCACAACAGTCTAACACCTGATCGGTGTACCACATTGTTAGCAGAAAAATTCCTTAAACAATGCATCATATTCCAATACGGGAGCATTAATGTGTAAAAAAAAACCCAGCCAAAATCAAATGGAAAAACATTATAAATACCAATACAATACTGTCCATCATCTCTTTAAGCTACTTTTTGATTAATTATTTCAAATGTGGAAATCAAAGTAGGCATGCAACATTGATTTAATACTATTGTTTGTTGGTATTCCATTCAACCATGTGTGCAGGTGTGTGTTCGTGTATGTAGGTGGGTAGGTGGTTGAGTGGATGTGTAGAAATAAGTGTGTTTTTGTTCAGTGGGTGCATATAAGTGATTTTCTCACCTGGAGGTGCAGTTTTTAGGGTGGTGGAAATGACAGAACGTCTTCAACAGACAGCTCCTAATTTGCAGCGTAGAACAGGTGGGCTAGGTACCGGAGGGCCAAAAGAGACAGATGCAAGGCATCCTGCTATGAAGGGCGGTATACACCCTTCACAGAGGTAGGCCATCAGTGAAGCACAGGCGCAGCATCCCCTAAGCCCCCTCAAACCGGCCACACTGCAATATAAGCCGCTGCACAGACCAAGACCTCTTGATTCATCAACCCCCGGGGCCAAGGTCCTGCACCATACATGGCAGTTACCCAGCACAAAGCACTGGAGACGCCCCGCCAGAGCAAAAAATATGCCGGGCAGGTACCAGCCCGCTGTGGCAGGGGAAACTCGGGTTGCATTCACACCAGCACTGTTTAGTCTGCATTATCAGACTCTGGATCGTTTGCTCAGCAAGTTTGCTTCGTTTGGGGAGGTGTGAATACGCAATCGGACTCTGATGTGAACCAAACAAGCAAACTCGGGTCCATCACAAAACCTTGCAAAAGACAGCATTGTAATCACACAGTTGAAATCTGTAGCCAATCTATTTATTTATTTTTTACATTTCACAGACAAAAAAGCCATGCTGTGTCTTTCTTTACCAATCTGGATGATTTGATTGAATTTGACTTCTCCAACATGTGATACAAGCGCCCAGACAAACAATAAGATGTAAATATTGTAACAACAATCTTACAACAATAAAAATACCAATTTTCACATCTGATTCATACATCTTCCAGAGGTATGGATCATTTTGGGCTCAAAGCTACTGTAGGTAACTACTATATACATTCATCTTTTACATATTTGTTAAAACTGTCACTATGTCCTAACAGTAAAACATGAGTGTGTGAAACAAATCAAGCTTCTCTGGCTCCTACTGCCATTTGCAGAAAAACACCGCTCCTGGTCAAAAACAACCAGTCAGAGCCAGAAGGAACGTCTGGCTCTGATTGGTTGTTAGCAGTGTCGATCATTCTTGTGTAAACGCTGCCCCACCTCTTTCCCTTGTACAGAGCTACCATCATTCATGCTCAAGATTGCCAGTGGGCTGCCGCTGTGAGGAGAAATGGTGGAGAAACAACCTGCTACTCAGGAAAAATGCCAATTTCCACAGTGGCACCAGCTCAGAAACCAAAGATAGGTAAACATTGGAGCTGCAGTGCAGTGGGGAGCACAGGGAGGGACCAAAATAACCAAATGCAAATGTAACAATGATTTAAAGGTGCAGAAAATATCGTTAGCTTCGACGGCTGTTATGTTTTGAAATTGGAGTCATCTTGAGACCCACTTTGGTTTGGGCCCTTTTTTGCTTTACCTTCCGGGACAAATATATGCAAACTGCATGCATGCTGAATGAAGACACCAAGGTAGCTTCTGACAGAAGATAAAATGACGACCTCATATCAAAACATTTCTTCAACACGTCTCCATAACAGAAATGGAGGGCTAGCAAATAAAGCTCTTTCAGCTGAATATGAACCATCCTTTGAGACGATATTTTGGCGCAGGAGCTAGAAGTTTGTCCTGCAACCGGTGGGTTGCCGGTTCAAGCCTCCTCTCTGCCCCACTTTGCCTGTTGTTGGTGGTCAGAGGGTGGCGTCATTTGTCTGGCAGTCCCAGTTCTGTCAGTTTGCCCCAGGGCAGCTGTGGCCACAATGTAGCTCACCACTGTCAGTGTGACAATGGGTGAATGACTGAATGTAGTGTAAAGCGCTTTCGGGTCCTTGGACTTGATAAGGCGCTACACTAATACAGGCCGTTTACCATCCTTTACTCACATTCCCAAATTTGTGAGAGTAGAAGGGCTAGTAGAAGAGTTTGTTAGGGTGCTTATAGTTTTTTCCAACTTTATGTTCCAACAGAAACGCTCACTGCCTTTAATTTAAATGTTAGGCATTTTGTTAAAATGTAAATCCTATTTTACCATAATTTCCGATTTCAGAATCTCTTCAACGCAATCTTCTTACGGCCAGCCATCCTGCTTGAGCACTCAGCTCTTTAATCAAGTCACTATCGCAGTACACTTTATCCAGACCTCACCCGGACCTTTAATACATCCACACTACGTATGCCGTGTGCTCAAACACGTTATCCATCAGACACTTTCCAACTCCTGAAACGATGCTAATTGCCAAAAACCGTCTGGCTCCAGATGGCGTAGGTGGCAATCTCCCCTTTGTTCATGCTTACCTGTGACCATGGAGCGCAAATCAGCGCATGACTGTGAGCGGTAAACTCTGGCTGAACTACACTTCATCTTTTTACTGCTACTCTGCTCTGTTCTTACTGTGCACTGTCATCAGTTCGGCATGTTGATGTTTTCCCGGGTTTGTCAGCAGGTGCGTCTGCTGCTTGAAGATCCCCACAGCCTTCCCCGGGGGAGGTGTCACAGTTGGACATGCGGCGCCATGCCGATGTGCGCACACACACACACACACACACACGCACACACACACACACACACGGAGAAAGCCACCAGATGCTGTGAAAACGTAGCGCAAACAGATTTTAGGCCTCTTTCACTCTTTCTTAATCTGTCATGCCCTCTGTCTATTTTTCCCACACTTATACACACACACACACACACACACACACACACACACACACACGCGCGCGCGGAGAGCAACTAAATTGACTTGTCAGCTTCAATCAGATGGGGAACAAAAGGATTCCTGCCAGTTTGAAGCTGACATCATTAATGGGTTTGGGAGGGGGGACAAGCTCCGAAGACAAAGGGAGAGCAAGGTCGGTCCGACTTAAAATGCACTTTCATTTTGGCAGGGACGTTCGCTTTTTGATTCCAGTCAACATCTTTTCGCGAGTGGCTCTAACTTTCATTATCACTAGGAACGGGGCGGGGGCGTGGGAGACTTTGTTGTGCTGATGGAAAGAAATGTGACATCCATAATGCATTTCCCATTAGAGCACGGCACGCATGGACACACCTGGTCATGTGTCAGAACAAGATGGACAGGGAGAGGATGGGGATGAGAACGAATGGGCTTGGATAGCTGGAAAGAGGGGGGGGGGGGGGGGAAAGGCAGGTGCCAAATGTAGGACGGAAGTGCAGACAAGAGTTATTCATACCCCTTGTCTTGCAATAGTATTCATACCCCTTGAGATTTCTCGCCAGTGACAAGCTGCAATGTATTTGTTAAGGATTCTGGGTAATAAGCAGCATCAAAACTGCAAGGGATTGGATAGAAAGTATCTGTGAACGGCAGTTTTCAAGTATTGTTACAGATTTTCTATTACATTTACTTCTGGACATTCACACAGTTATTCAAGATTCACAACGCTCCTTAAATATCACATATATCTAAACCACTCCATTATAGCTTTGGCTTTATGTTTCAGGTCGTAGCCCTGCTGAAAGGAAACCCTCCACTACCGATCTCAAGTCTCTTACAGTCTCCAAAATGTTTTTCCCTGCAGATTTGCCCTGTATTTAGCATCATCCATCTTCCAGTCGAGAAATGGATTTCCATAGCTTGATGCTGCCTCTACCATGTTAACCAGTGGGGATGGATGATGTGCGACATTTTTCCCCCCACACAAAGCCTAGTGAATTTGCTGTTGCCAAACCTACATGCCTTTTTTCTCCCACTTTACAATAATGCACATTTATCTGACGGTTAATCGCATAAACTGCCTGCTAATATATATATATATATATATATATATATATATATATATATATATATATATATATATATATATATATATATATAGGTATACAACATATTAGAGGCAAATAAGCAAAATGTAAAAAAGTTAATTGGAGATGGATCCTTTTGGAAAGCGCTGCAAGTACGAAGGAAAGAAAGAGCCTACGCTTGTGAATGTTGCAAAGTCTGGAGAGGAATAGGAGATGTGTCATGTGACACATGAAATCTGTGCATAAACCAGCTTTCCCGGTGCAGTGTTGCAGGAAAGCCAAGTGCTTTGAACATTTAAATCCTCCCTTTCGCTCCTGTCACTTCATCCATACTCATGCTGTTTTCATCTGAACATCCCCTCTCTGCCTGCGACATCGTTGGGGCTTTTTTTTTTTTTTATTCCGACCCCGGATGAGGATGGAGTTTCCTTGTGTTACAAGGTAATAGCTTTTCTGCATATGCGCACGGCCATCACAAATTGATTAGCGTGTAAATGCTGCAGGCGCTGCCGGTTTCCTTCACAGTCTCACCTCGCGCGTTGCCAGATTTTCTTTGAGGCTTATTACATGTCCAGCCTGCCAGTCATTAAACTACACCCCCGGGCGTGACACAAACAGGCACATCTTAAAACCCATCTCCCATCTTCAGTCTCCGTGTCAGCCTCAGCACTCTAAATCTCTGTCTTACGGGATGAAGCCAGCTTCTCCTTCACCTGTTTTAACCTCCCCTGCTCATTTTCTTTTATTCTCATTCTAATTATACCATTACATTACCATTTCTATTCTCTCATTTGCATTTCCTGCTCTGCCTGTCTTATTTTTTCCATCTCTAATTCTCTTTTCCCCCCACCCCCCTCTCCCTCTCTCCTCCTGTGTCACCCTTTTCTCTTCTCCGCGCCTGAATTTGTTCCACCTTTTTTGCGGCACATAAACAGACAGTGCCCTTGGGGATGGGTTTGAGAGCTCGGCTTTTGTTTGTGTGCTCCTCTAACTAACTCTCCATCTGCGGGGAGCCAAGCCAAGCCCAGCAGTGCACGACAGATAGCTGGCACCATCCCAGACTCTTCTCTAGTTGGCCCTGTATCATCCTCCCCGCCTCTCGGCTTCTCCTCCTCCTTCCAGGCGATAGTCTTCCCACAGAGGCTTTTGTCAACTGCCCTCAGGCAGTCAGTCAGGCCCTGTAGACATGTGACCTCTTCAATTTCCCCTCCTTAGAACCGTAAACCAAGCCCTGCCCCTGTTTGCTATGGATATTCGGTCCTTGTTTCCGAGCAATGAAACGTGGAAGTCTGCCACCGGACTCCCCCCCCCTCGAGCAGCATCCCCGGTCGGCTGTGGGATCACCTTCAATGCAAGTTTGCCAAATAACCTATAGCACATTTTCTGGATTAAGTTACATCAAAGAGCCTTCAAAGAGAGCGGAGCTTGAGCATTAGCATGGGTTCAAAAGCCCGGAGTTTCAATCATGTAATTGCTCAGGGCTGGAACGTAAGCCTTTGAAAGAGGTGAAGTGTCATATGTTGTTGTTTTTTTGTTTTTTTTGTTGTTGCATTTTTTTGAGGAAATAAATTATTATTGTAATGAGACTGCCGGGAATACCAATGATACAGAAGTTGTGCGACTCCTTCATAGGGTTACTTCATACCCGGGATTGAAAAAAATACATCAAGCTCGCGAGAAAAGGCATTTCACATTGTCGGGTTAAAGAGAGACGCAACAAGACTCCAGCTATAAACGTAGGAATACTGGGAATACTTCTCATTCTCACAAAGAAAGTCAAGTTTTAACAAATCGCAAACTGTGTATTGAAGAATTTGTCATCCAGGTGGAATACTTCCCTTCAGGTTTTTATGGTTCTCTAAGTTCCTACTGCCAAGAGAGCATTGAGTTAGCTTCCCTTTTTTTTTTTTTTTTTTGCGTTTTCTGACATTTACGATGATGGTTTTAATAAAGGGGTTTTTGTCCTAAAAAAAATCTCTGTTCAGGTTTGATCACAGACTTTAGATTTGGAACTAGCTGTGATTAAAAACTTTCCAGGCTCATTAAAAAACTGAAATTGCTTTAGGTCAGCTCTGACTGCAAGCTCAGAAGCGGATGTTAACTTTAAGGCCTATACATACGGCAAAAGATCAGGAAAATGTGTTCTCTCTCCGCTGGGAGAGAGAACGGCTTGATTTGATTTGATTCAGGAGTTCTTGCAGCTTAATACATATTCTGGACAGAAGTTTTATTTTTGTGTTGTTTTCGCACTTGCGTTCTGGTGAAGTAGGAAATGTCCCAGCGAGTAACAGCTTTGTGCTTGTTCCTGCAGCTTTAAAAATAACAACAACTTTTTTTTTTTAACTCTAGCGCCATACGCTTTGGCCTTTAGCTCCACAGGCAGCTGAAGGTTAGTCAGTCATGAAGTTCTCACACGGTTCTTACATACACTTGACTTTCACTATCTCACTGGACCTAGAATTGTGTTAGATAAACAATATTAAAGTGGTGGCTTTTTACTTACTTTTGTAACCTTATGTAACCAGCTCGCCAAACAATCTTTATTAGCAAAGCTGGACCACTGGACACCTTTCATTTTTAAAATGGTTCGGTCTCAAATACATCAAGGTATCAAGTTTAAAGGGTTCACCTTTACATCCAGGACTGCTATTGATATTTTACGTCTACCTCAGTAACTCACCAACAGCAATGGCAACAGTTGGTGTGAAACAAATGCTGCTTTAACAAGAAATACTGTGGCATTTTCTTGTTGCAACATCTTTTGGCAAACAAGCTATGTAGTTCCACTCCTAAGGTAAAATGCAACTGAACATTAAACAGGACCTGACAAAAAAGAAATAGCTCTCTAACAGAAAGCAGTTTAAATAGCAGAAATGTTATGAGGCAAAATTGGAATGGTTTTGACAATCTCGCAGTGTAACAATGAGTTACGAAACGATTGGTCTTTTTCTATTGTGCAATGGGAAGCTCACATACAGAAACCAGATAGGCAGACCAGATTTTCTCACGGTGCTTAAACATTATTTATTTTTGCTACCAAGCCCCCTAAATGCTACAGTAATGGCAAAGCAATAGGTGCTTTTTCAATGGTTTTGTATAAAAGAAAAGTTTTTTTTATTACCAGACTTTGTCAACACAACAGGGCACTTCAAGAACTACTTCCTAATGAAGCTACAACCCCTGAAGCACTCACCTTCATGTCTGGGGCTCATAAGAACATCTCACACTTCGTTCAGCTAGCCATTCGCTGAGAGTTACTGGGAAGCGCTTCTCAAATCGAAATTCGCCTTGATGAGAAATGTTGTGCTTTAATATTGTAATATCTCATGCCACGAGATCTTGTCACACCAGTATTCTGTACCCATACAATTTACAAGTGAGAACTAGGCATGAGCTGTTCTCACAGTATCAGAACCGAAACTTAAAATATCATGGTTTCATTTATCAAGATATTCACAACTAGAATTTACCTGCCAATAAGTTGAATTAATGTTGTGTGCAGATGTTGGTGGGAGAGGAGCAGTGCCGTGCTACGGCTGTACATTTAGGCAGCTTTAAACCATAACCTGTTAAAACCTCGGTGCATCTTGATATCAGTATCCCGTTGATGCTTGGTGAGAACTAATCCCTATTCTGAGCAAAAAAATAAATAAAAAAATTTCAGTGCACTCACCGTTGTCGGGCTCAGATTTCCGGTCATGCTCGGTGTCGGTGAGAGAGAGGGCCGAGTTGGCGCGGCTCGTCAGACACGAGCTCTGCTCGGATTTTAGGCCCCGCATCCACATGTGCTGCATGCCGTGAGCAGGAGAGGGGTCCACCTCCGGCTCTGTGTCTACATCGGACCCCACGCCGAGCGAGTAGCCGCGGCCGTGGACGTGAGCAGCCGGTCCTGTGCGGAGTGTCTCTTCCTCCTCTTCTTGATGCTGTGCTGGCTGCTGCTGCTGCTGCTGTGGATGGATGTGGTAGTCTGGGCTCCTTATCTGCCCGGCTTTGCAGAAGTCTAAATCTAGAAGAGACCGAGAGATATGCAGATTGAGGTGACGCGGAGCTCTAAAGATTCAAATACAGCCCGTGTTTTTATTTGATTTTGGCTTCTAACGTAAGCTGACCAGGCGTTTGATCGAGACAGGGGTTCACTGCACTCCTTCAAAAGTCACGTGGAGAGACACGATCCTATCTGAGCAGGCATTTATTAAAAGTTTTTAAGCAGATATCCCAATCAAAATGCCACCATCAGTTTTTCTTAACCATTTGCAATGGAGCCATATCCTGTTCGGGCTGCGTGATGTGTGTTATTGAGCTTGAGATGTATCGAACTGCTGCTCAAACAGAGCACTGATCTCATCTATATTCTCCTTGGTGGGGTGAAGAGATCAGATAAAGATCAAACCTTATTAATATTGACTCAGACTGAGGGAAAAATTGAGCCTCATACACTTTCAGGTATTAGAACGCCCTCCAATCTCAGGCATCAACCTGTTATCTGAGAACATCAGATATACTGTGTTAGTCCTCTGGTTACACTTCAATTCGATTCAATTCAATTGAGCTTTGCCTTTTTTTTTTTTTTTTTTCCCGTAGAAGCAGTTGAGTAAATTTTCTTCCTCACTCCCCGAGTTTTTCTATTTAGAATGCATAAGTGGGAGAGATGGAACTGATGTGATTTTAAAGAAAGCAATGGACAAATTGAAATTTATACAGATGGAAGCCGACGGTCTCTACTGAGATCTCCGGAAGGAACGGTTTCCTGCAGCTAATATGTGTGTTAGGTCAGGCCCCGGGAAGATGAACCACAGCGTTTCAATAAGGGCTCCAGTCCTGCTGACCACTCCGCCGACCAGCGATGCAGCCTGCTGTGCGTGTTTGATGGGGTCACGACCAACTGTAGCTCCCATACTGTTCTGCTGGTATTAAATCGCCTAAGATTGGTCACTACTACACCACTATTTAGCTCAAATTGGCTGCAAGAGGGCACTTCAGGAGCAAATTGGCTATTTCCCAGTAGTAACAAACATGGATCGACTGCTAACTAAAAAGTCTTCACGCCATTTCGGTGTGAAGCATATTTATAATGTAACAGGATTTTAGAGGGTGATTAGAGGGGGGAATCAGTCTTTTAAATAACTGCCCATTTCATGCTATTACAGCAAGCTGCTACTGGCACTTCAGCAGGGGAAAAAAAAAAAGAAGCTATTTATACATTACACTTCTTTTGCTGAGTGTTGTATTTGTTTTAAGTAACTGCCAAAACAATTTGGCTGATATTTTATCCTGTAATAGCGAGGCTGTAATGCGAAAAAGATAAGTGCACCGCTCTGAAGAACATCTCGAGTTTTAGACATTTCAATTTTCCATTTTTGGTACATTAATCTGTCCTTAATTAAAGATTAAATTTGATTAGCTCTCTGAAGAATCTCTTTAACTTCACACTTGCCCAGAGTCCAGATATAAAGAACTTATAAATGCATCTCTTTCAAATGAGCTTACTTTATGAAGTTTGCCACAGTGTGAAGTTCTGGCTGAAATTTCCATTTGACCTGACTAGTTGAAACAAAAAAAAAAAAACGAGTTCAAACAGAGCAATCAATGTTAACTAATATTTACAGCCTAAAATATCCAATTCCAGACAGTATAATCTCCTATAATGAATGATTCACATAATGTTATACACCTGCATTTTTAATGGCGAGTTAATGATGTTCATTTACAGTGGAATTATGCGCTCTAATCTGGGAATAATGTCCAACCCAATTTGGTCATCTTTCACTTACAAGTCTAAAAAAAAAAAAAAAAACACAACAGACAGATTTGCTTAATGCTGTGCCCAGTTGAAGGAGCTATCTGCAATACAAAACGATAAAAAATCCACACCGATTAGACATACGATGCTGACTACTGACAGCTTAAGTGCAAAACGTAGATCATGTTATTCCCATGAAACCTGGAAGTGGAAAGGGGGGAATTTGGCAGCAGCTTTTACCTTCAAAGTTAATGGGTTGGAACGAGGAAAAATGGGTGATTGTAAGGATGTGAGCAATGGTGACAAAAGTCTGATTATGATGGCAAGGGAACTGGCTAAGAACTGCAGACTAGTCAGTGGGTCTAGGCTAAACCCCCGTCCACCAATGAAGCTGGTAACAGTTTGCGAGTGAGCAACAGAACTAGAATATGGAGCAATGGAAGAAGCTTGGAAATCGTATCCTCTAATGTCTGTGAGCTCTTTTAGCTCCAGGTAAGCTTTAAGAAGCTCAAAAGGTTTGAGGTGTACATCTTGGCCTCCGAAGCCCCACTCTTTATCGAATCCAGCATCTATATGACTTTCTATTTAAAAAAAAAAAGGTCCCTCTATTTAGGTTCCAGCTCATAACTTATAAGAATTAAAGAATCTACCGCTCAAATCTTGGTTTTATAATACTGGACACCTCTCCTACAGTGGTTGAGTCCATGCCTCAATAGGCTGGGCTGTTTCGGCAGCCTTAAAGGTGGACCAACACAATACTGGGTTGGTAGTCAAAACAGCAAACACCCATGAGTGTATGCCCCGCATTCTATGCCTTCAAATACTAAAGGGAAACGTTTACAAGTGAATAGAGATAAGTGCCACGAGTGTAACTTCAACATAGATCATCAAAAGCACAACTTCTAATACATTCTATAAGCACAGCAGCCCTATTGGACCGCTTGGAAACCTCAATGCTCCAACTCAAAAAGAACATTCAGACCGCCGAGCAGTCTTCACAAAAGAAGACGTTTGAAATGTTAATACACAACATTATTGCTGCTTAGAATATTCATTGTATCTCCCAATTGCATTCAAATCGGTCACTAATATAACCTTAAGGCTGGGTGGCAAGCAGGCTGGCTAGATAGATTGGATAGATGGATGAATGGACGGAGTTCTGAAAAGTCTGAAATTGTGACTGTAGAATAGCCGGTTCACTGTATATGTTCTATTGCACTAATTTAAAAAAAAAATACCAAAGCTTGTCTACTCAATTAAGACACATTTATAGGATTATAAGTGCATCTTTATTAAACAAAACCAGTTTTTGCATAAGTTCAACAAAATCTGTTGTGGGATGATCATTCATAGAAAAAAAAAATTAGAAGTGGCAAAATCTTCTGATGGTTTCCTCCAGGCTGCTGCTCCACTTCCTTCTCTCTGAAGAGGCTCCACACAAAGATGTGGCCAAACCTGGAAGCCGGAGCATGTCCTCATGGGTTGTGTTGCAGATTGTTTGGCACAATTTGTCATACGCTTTCAGTTTGATGTTATAGTTTAAAGTCACTGGTTTTAGGAAATGTATTTTGTCAATGATGTGTCACTAGAAAGATCCAAGCACAGTGATGAGTGCGTAACACCTATGGGATGTCTGTGCCCGAGAGCCTGCCTGCTGCTTCACACATTTGCTCACAGTAAGGTGGTGGATTTTCTGGTGCCAAACCAAGGCCAGCGCTTACTTAAGCACCAGCTCTTTCTCTTTCCGTCTCTGGTACCAAAGACACTCCCATATTGGCACAACTTTTTTTTTTCTCCGTAGGCCTGAGGTAAAAATCAGTTTCATCAGGAGCTGAGAAAGGGCTCTTGGAGACCAACAAGCAGTTGAAGCGTTCAGAGCACAATGTTTGAGGTTGGTTTTGCTTTTACTCTGGCTTATTCCAAATGAAAACAATAAAACCCCTAGAATTCAACATTAGTAAAAAAGTCAGAGTGGAGCTGTAATAAGACATGTTCTCTGGTCCTTGTCTTCATGCTATTGCTTACAGGGAAATTTTGCTAAAGTATTGCACGGAGTTGCTCCAATCTTTTCAAAGAGGAATCAGAAAGTATGTTTCCAGTGTATCATACTGGGACAGCCCCTGACAGGCAATTTACACTTTAGAGTAAACCTTCTTGAAGAAACTTTACTATATAGTGTGGAACGATTCTCAAGGAGTACTGTGGCATTTGCCGTACACTGGTTTTAATGGCAGGTGCATATAAATTGACCTGAATTAGAGAAACCTCACAACTCGGACCCCTGCAGTTCGCAGAGCGTTCCAGTGCACCTTGTTTGGCCATTTTTGTTGGATCTGAGGGACAGTGTAACAAATTGTGTGGGTTAAAGGGCCTATATCATGTAAAAATCAACTTTTTGAGCTTTTAAGCCAGACAGAATATGAAGATATCTACATAGCAAGTGGACAAACTAAATTCTAATTTTCCGCACTCCTGGTATTTAAGGGTTAAAAAACATATTTTTCATGATGTATCCCCTTTGAAGCTATTTCGTTCAGATGTTGTTATCTCTATCTAGGAATAAGGTTATACTTATAGCAAGATGTCTGACATCCAGAGTAACCCCACAGACCGTAGTTGATGTCTCAAAATTATAGATCGTAAATAATGCCCACATGTCAACTTCCACTGTGACTTAAAGACTCCTGTCTTAGACTTGTAGCTCAGCTCTTGGGTGTGCTGTGGCTTTGCAGCTTGAATATAACGTTTTCAATGCTATACCATTTTTCCAAAAAAAAGAAAAAAACGGTCCGCAAGCTATACAGTGAAAACTGTAAGTCATAATCTTCTTAACTATGTGTAATTATCAGAATAATGATAACAATGCATAGTTAAGTGGTATTAAAAGGATAACAGGGACAATAAACTTATAACAAAATAAATTATTTGTTGTTGAGGACCTATGTTTGTATCCTCTTCAGACATTAAAATAATTCAGATGTGTTAATGTTATAAGAATAAGGTAAAGATGAGTCTCTATTGTGTATCAAGAGCAAAAGTATAAACCAATACTCCCAAAAGCTTACCCTGTGCTGACACTGACAGCGACACTGAAATTTGATGATGCAAACTCACTAACAATGTTCAAAATGACAGACAGTAAAATATTTAGATTATCTGAGTTTCCTCATAGGACATTTTTGTCATGATCAGAAATTAACTGAGTGTTTTATCTTCCATTCTTAAACAAATTATTGGACTCTTATTTGCTGGCTTATTTTGAATAATTTAAACATTTAGACTGCTACAGATTCACAATTAGTGTGAACTGATTCATTAATACAGCTAATTAGCTTAATAAGCTAACAAAAATGAATTATTTTTCGCTGGCTTTCCAATGCAGTGTGAAACAATGAGGGCGATGTGGACCGAACTCTTTATCAGTCCATCTATCAACACTATTTTTCTTATGCAAAAAGGCTTAGCGGAGACAGGTGCAATGCAGGGGAAAAAAAGGAGTGAAAAAGGTGCATCTGGAGATGGAGCGAGGGGGAGATCGTGATGTTAGGAAAAATAAACATCTGCAAACTGAGAGAGAAGGAAAAGAAGGGAGGAGAGAACAAGATGTGTCAGTTTAAAAGATGAAGGGAAATTTGAAGAGCATGGTGGGGGAATTAGAGGAGGAAGGAATTGGCTGATCTTTGTCAGGAACACTGTAATCCATTAAAAACGTCACTGGAGGCAATGATCCCCCCTTAACAGTTGGTTACTTAGATAGGGTAGACTATATATAACTCTGTTGCCCAAAAGATGAACAGATGTGCTTCGCAGAACCGGCTGCCATTGACATTTAAAAGGCTGCTTTGGGGGGTCTTCTACACCTCACCATATGACACTGATAGTTGGAGATGATGTTTGTTATAGAACCAGAAAGGCCGCTAAGGCACTGCAGAACACAAGTGCTTTCTGACACCACAGTCTCCTTGTAGATATTGAAGCGTGATGACTAATGGCCCCTACGGAGTTGCTGTGTAGCGAGCGGTACGGCGAAACTCCTTGCAGGTGGCATTCAAACCATGAAACCCCATGCGGGGACTTGCTTATTGTCTCTGTTATGAAAGGCTATTGCTCCTTGTTAGCATATTCGGCCGGTCCTACAGAGTGGCAGGGGGTTGAAGGAGCACACGGAGCATCTATTGATCAGGCAGAGTTCTCCTGACGGGGTGCGATTTCTCCCTTAACACCTCGCATGAGCCGCACAAAACCCATCCATCAACAACGTGCGTTGGCCTATTTCTCCTGCCGTCAGTGGCAGGGAGGAATTTTTCGGCGCGCGCATGTCAACCTGAGCGTGTGCCTTTGTCAGCCTGTGTCTATCCGTGAGCCTATCTGCGTGTAATGAAAGGTTGGTGTTCTACCCCGGGTGAGGCCAGAGAGGTTCGGGGTTGACCTAGTTTAGCTGTGGGAGAGAAATATCACCTCTGCGCAGAAGAGGTAATTGGCTGCCTCCGACTGTCCTTCTGGCTCATCGTGAACCATAATAGGTGATTCACATAGGTCCACATAGGTAGCACACCGAACTCAGAGGTATGGGATTCTGTTAGCATTGTGACTTGAAGTAAAACTACGTATTATGAATGCATTTTATTTGTAATCCAGTTTAGTAGAAGTTCCAGTGGAAGTTCCTGTCATTTCTAACAATGGTGATGTTAGCTGGTTAACCGGTTAGGCTATCCACTCCACTAGCTAGCCTGTTGTTGTCAGCTGCCTGACAGACGTGCTACTTAAAGGTAGCAACGTATAGTATTAAATAAGTGTTATAGCAGTTATGGGTGGCCCTCTTTAAGTTTCAACATCTTGTCTATCTGTGTTATTTATGAGCATAAGACTTTTGAAATGGACAAATTTGTCTTTCCTGTAAGCAATAGAAATGTAGACTAGTAGTTTTCTTTTAGCAAGCTGCAGTAAGCAGACACAATATTCACAAAACACGGTTTTCAGGTGTTTGGATATGGTTTTCGTTTGGATTCAGTGTTTTTCTTGCCATTTGTTGTGTTTACCAGGGCTTGTCATATCCTGTTGTTTCTTGCCGTTTGGGTTTTGCCACACAGGTTCACTTCTCCATGATCATATGTGTTTATGTATGTTTATTTTTATATACATATTCGCCACATCCTTTCTGTCTTCTACTGTGTTCATGCTAAGCCTGCTTGTCCAAGCCTGCCTCTGTTTACCTTTTTTTTTTTTTTTTTTTTGCCAAGTTGTAAGTTTCTCTTTTGTTAACATTCTTGAACTCGCTGTGCTGCCTCTGCCTGCCTGTCTGCACTCGGGTGCACTACAACAAACGCAGCACTGACAAAGTGTGGGGGTGGTAGCGGCAGGGGGTTATTCCACACTTGGGTTGTCAAAATAATTGGTATTGGGATTTAATCCATTGTAAAATGTTTATGGTTTTAATATAGTCATTGCATCAAAACTGATATGAACTGAGCCCTTTTCCCCCTTCCCAAAGTGGTGCGTAAGTTCACACAGCAGCACTGCAAACACAAAGATGTCCCTTGCCTATTTGAAACCACAACTGTATATTCTTCTGTGATGGTATCAAGGCGTTGGTTGTTTGTACCTGTAATACTTTATCGGTTGTTTTCGCTGTTCTTTTTATATATCTCTTTGCATGTGAAGTAGATTCAGAGGATGTTATATTGCTCTCTCTCTCTCTCTTTCCTCTCCTCTTTCTCTTTCACCTTTTCTCCCTTTTGGCATTTTGTCTAATCTGTTTATTTCCTTTTTCTTACGTCTTCTACCTTTCCTTTTCAGAGTCCATTTAACATGAAATGGTCCCAGCATGAATTCTAATAAAGCTTGCATATATAAATCAAGCGAAGCACTATGGCGAAAGCAGTAAGGCTCCACTTGTGAAAGTAAAATCTGTTCTTTTTGCCATTAAGACAATAATTGTTATTGCCACATTGTCAGACACGACACAAAAAAAAAAAAAAACAACACACACACAACTCTTTAAAGCTTTAGTATCCCCTGACACTGATAACCGCACCATGCTTGAATGTCTTCCTGAGGATTTTTTTTTTTCACAAGAGCCGTCTACCTGGTTGGGGTTGGCTGTAGTTGCTCTGTCTATCACGGTGCGACCCGAGAGTGAGGCGAAGCTCATGCGTGTAGTCAGGCAGAGTTTCTCGTGACGTGTAAGAGCGATGATGAGTACGGCCGTCCTCGCTCTCGTCAGACGAGCTGGTGTAGGACATCTCCATTTCATGGCGACCTTTAGACAATGGCTGGTAGGGTTTGCTGTCCATCTCCTCCATGGCTTGTAGGGCTCCACTTAGTCACTCAGCAAAGCCAAGGAATAGAGCACAGACTCTGAAAAAAGCAAGAAAGATGGACAAGAAGAAAGTGAGACCAAAGTTTGACGAGCAGAAATAGAAAAGACAACATTGGCTTTTGTGAAAAGCAGGTGGTTAAGGCTGATCAAGCATCTTTTTTTTTTAGGCTGACATTTAGACATGGCCTAGTGGATAAAAAGGTCACATTTTGTTAGCATTTCAACACTTCACACTTTAGTAGCCTTGAAAAAAGGCTTTGGACATCCAGTGTTTGGACAATACGGCCAAGAAATTGTGTAGGAAAACGAAGTAAAGGGGATTGCACAGACAGAAACATGGCACATAAATCCTGGTATTGACCACATTGTAGCAGAATCTGTTCCTTCCAATTACAGCATGCATTCATACACAGTATGTATCTTCTTTCAAACTTCACACCAAAGGTTACCACCTGATCGATACGCCGACGGACCGCGCGGCAGCCTCTTTACCTTCGCGTGTTCTAAGGAAAACAGGCTTAAATCAAGCAAGGCTTGGTGCTCTGCCAGTTGCGGCCACTGCTTGCACTAATAACTAAGCTTTATCTCTCTTTTACAGACAATCATTCACAAGCTGCAGATAAATCATCACATTTGTCACCGAGCCCAAGGTCTGTCGCTCTCATTAAACACTGAGGTTCACCATCATTGTGAAGTGATGATGGAATACTTTTTGACAACAGTCTTTTCAGTGTCACTGGTCTCCCAAAAGGAACGATGATAAATCAGCTCTTTTACTGTAGTTCCACCCCGCTCACATTCTCTGGTGCGTCTCTCAATCACACCAGAATCTACGTCTGATAACGGTCACCATCATACACTTATAATGTCGCAGCTAATGATCGATTGGGACTTCTGTTAGAACATAGAAGAAGTGATTAGGAAATCCTCCATTCATATTAGTTCTCTTTCACCGTGGCCCGTTCGAGGCCTTTCCAGCCTATTTCCTGCAGTTATAAAGCTTCTAAATGGAGCTTGAGAGGGTCATTGCTCATAGAGACAAAGTGCTATGGTATTGACCTCTTCAGGGAGTCCTGTAGTCCATATATCAAAGCCATTAGAGCGTGCCTGCTCAATACCTCAGAGATCTGCAGCACAGGGTGATCACCACTAGTCTGATACAAGTTTACAGCTGACCTTTCCACCAGTGCAGTAATGCTTTTATTCCACCTGAAAGGCTCCTTCCCGTGGCCTCGCGCTCACCCTCCTCATTCTCGACGTCAAGGCACCTGCGCACACAAGAAGACCGCCCACTGACCCTTGATGGCAAACTGTCGGTATGTGGGCCAAGTCGTTTGCATGTTCATCTCAACCCCACCCCCCCTGCAGACGTTGTCACGGCACGAATAATCTGCCAACGTTCCCAACTAGTCCGCTAGCTCCGTCAATGTTCGGCTTTGATTTCAACGGCAGCACAAAGCGCAGCAAAAGATTCCCAACACAAAAGCAAATTTAGCAGCCAATTATGTTAGCCACACGGTAGTGTACAGTGAGCTCTTACGATGCACACTTGTGGTTCCCAGCAATAATGATGCCTTTCATTTTGATTGGCAGGAGTTATTGCAGGGAATCAAAGCCAGTTATTATCTCAGCTGCCCTGTCAAAACGGGATTGACTGGTGTCACCTTCTCTCTGGTACAGCGTGGTGCAAGTATACATTAGCCTGTGAGCTCTGAGCTTGCTGCAGGCACTGACTGGTGTCTGTCTCCACAGAGGCCCTGTTTCTTTTTTTGTCTGCCACCCTCTTACACGCACGCATAAGAGCATGCAACGCTTCTCTCACCATCACAGATGCTTACATACCAAGTGTAGACAGAACCCTTTGCTTGCGTGCCGTCCTGTTAGCATGTAGATGTGTACACTGTCAAGACAAACCTGTTTCTTGGGTAACTTTCTTTCCTTTCTTTGTGCAATTTCACATTTCCTCTACTTGCCCTTCCTATGCAATGCACTTTCCACCCTCTATCGCCTCCTCTGAGACCCCTGCATTTAGAGAAGTAAGCCTGCTAGCGGGGGTTATTCCAGCTAATTCTTGCCCACAGTGGGGTGCCCATTAGGGGGCTTGATTCTTGGGTTTGATGTCGAAATCTGGAAGTTGTTTCCTAAAGCCAAGCTCACTTCAAACAAGACACATGCGCGCTCTCTGGGACAAGTCAGCATGTGCCACCTGAACCAATCACCCGGCTCAGATTGGAGCGTGCGGTGGGCGACGGAGCTCGGATTTGGCTCCCTCCTAATAGAAAACAAACAGAAATGGACCTGAAAACATTTGAGGATGTTGGAATGATTAGCACTGTTTCAGGATACATTTTTAATACAGGGCTCCTCAAACCTTCCCGCTAAGTTTGTATTATGTTGCTCATCATTTTTTAATGTGCGTGTCAGGCAATGAAGTACACATGGTGTATGGGGAGTTGACTCGGGGAAGATACGCAAGAGCATTTCCAGAAGCAGCTTTATAACAGTTATTTTTGATTGTCTAAATAAAAAATAATAATTATGCACAGTAAGAATTGTAAAGATCTATATTATCATACAGTATAAATCAGGGGTGTACAAATGTTTCAGCTCGTTGGCCAAAATCGGTAGGTCCAAAGCCCTCAAGGGCCAAACTCTACTCAGCAAGAACTGATCATTTTAAATAAAGAAACTAGACTGTACTTAACCAATTTTAACTGAAATGCTGTCAGGCCCGTAGGATATAGCACCTTAACTGTATACCTGCCTAACTTAGCAATGACTTTCATATAATATTTTTATTCTCTGTTACTGAAGAACAAAAAAAAGGTAGCGTTAATTGTAATCCATCCATCCATGCAAAATGTTGGCAATACCCGCTTATCTATTTAGGGCCCAGGGAAGGTGGGTGGCTAATTTCCATGCTCATTGGGTGAAAGGCGGGGCACATCCTGGAAAGGTTGTCAATCCATCAAAGAGCAACGAGCAAACAACCCTGATCTCACAAACAAACACACACACGCACGCACGCACGCACACACACACACACACACACACACACACACACACACACACAATCAAATCTAGGGTTTGATCCACAGTCATGTTTTTTTCTATATTATCCAGTTTATCTGAGCAAATAAAAGAATTCTACAAAAAAATACCACAACATTGCTCCATTACAAAATATTGTTCCAAAAACATTAAAGTTACGAGGAGTGAAACTGACGATAATGTGAAATTTTGACAGACTTAAATATACTCTAAGTCACACATGATGGTACCGTAGCTACTTGTCAAGTGTAAGGTGGCTTTTTGGACCCCTATTTACCATTTTGTATATTATTTTGTATTTCTGTTGACATAAAATTATGTTTCCCAACCTCTTCTGCAGAACTGATGACTGTTCTTATGAAACATGCAAACACATTGAGTCACGTAGACATCAAAAGGAACTGATCAGCTTCTGGAAGAATTGTCCCATGTCTCAGTGAAACATTGTAACCTCAAACTTAAGTGACGAGAGGTCGAGAGAGAGCGAGGAAGACTGGGATAACCCTGGGGAATGGGATTCAGGCCTGCCCATTCATTTGCAAGAGTACCCATGAAAAATCTCAATATTTAGGTGCTCTAAAGCCACTTTTCTAAGCTCTCCTGCTACTCTACAAAAGAACTGGATCGTCCTATCCCTTAGACACCTGCAGCTAAATGCTAAGAATGAGGGGCAAGGAGTGAAACAGCTTAAGCCTCATTTTCATATGTATTATTACAGTATTTGTTTTGCAGAACATTAACACTGAACATTCCCACCGCTCCCTGTTGAAAAGCCATCCACCTTGACTTCCAAACACAATAGTATGTAGGCTCCTTTCATTAAATAAACCTAAACAAATGAGCTGCACTTTATTTGCGTTACAAATGGATTAACAGTAAGTACTCGCATGCATTGACAATGAACGTACATGTTATTGCGGGGTTTCATTCTTAATTCATTTCTAATCAATAATTAATCACTACGTAATGAACTCTTCAGCACTCAGTTTAACATTAATACAGAGTGACAACACTGAGTGCAACACATGCATCATATTACATTGTGATTCCCTTCCTCCTCTCATCTCCAACTAACCCTTTTGTTTTGTTTCAAACCCCACCACCTCTTTCTCTCTCTCTCCCTCTCTTCCATGCACAAAGATACAACAACACGGGAGTGATAATCCATGGCTTCGCAGATGCAATAATATCTAATGGGACCCTTCACCCTCTTGATCCCCCCCGTTTCCCATCCATTTATTTATTCAAACTGTGAAACTGTGGGCCAGCGCGCTATTTTCTATTTTTTATTTATTTATTTATTTAGCAAATCTGCTTAGAGAAGCAACAGCGGCTCACGTACACAGTTGCCTTTAAACAGGATTTGCGCTCCGAGTCATCTCTAGCGGGGCGGGGCCCCTCAGATGTCCGACATAAACACAAAACAACTCAGCAGAGATCGTTGCGCGCATCCGCCGAGAACCACAAGGACGAGTCAAAACTGATTTCCATTCCCCCAGTACCCCATGCGATTGAGCTAAAATCGTGGCGAACAAGAAGAGAAATAGGAGGAGGAAAGGGGGGGGGGGAGGAAAAAAAGAGCGAGGCACAGAAGAGGACCGGAGCCAGACAGAGGCAGAGAAATTGAGTTTCACATGGGTAAATAAACAAGGCAGATGGGGAGAGCGGAGTGCCATCCGACAATATTAGCTTCTCAGATTATTGATACAGTATAGTTCAAGGATTACAAATGCATTTCCACCATGCAGAGAGCATCTTATTTTCATAAGAGCCTAGAGATACCAGCAAGGGGGGGGGGGGGGCTACTTTCTTTGTTAGCTCCGGCCTTTACACTTTTTGCCTCGGAGCTTGTTTGTGCAGAGATGAGCAAATCCCACTTGCTAAACAGGCCGCGTGAGCCGACGGAATGATGATGAGGAACCTAGAGAAGAGCGCTCGTGTTTGCCGCACAAACTTATCACAGCAGATGCCTCGAAAGTCAAATCATGACAATCCCCATTGTTGCTTGCAGGTTTGATCCTTGTGTTTTTTTTGTTTTTTTTTTTCTCCCCATCCCAGAGCAATGGCTTAATCATCGGATGAGAACAGCGTCACAGATTCCAGCTACAAATGCAGATCCAGGCTACAGGTCCTGCGGGAGTAAACAATGGGTTGTCAGAGAAAGATGCCTCTCCTGGAGTGAGAGCGTGTGTATGGTACTCGCGCGCGCGCGCGCGTTCGCGGGGAGGCATGGGGAGACGGGGCTTAAGAAACCTCGCTTCCACTCGTTAGCTTCGCCATGACTCCTCAGGCATGTGACAGGGACTACTGTGACGAAAAGCCCCTGAAGGACCCAGAGGACCCTGTTATACCTCGACCACCCGAAATGCAACAAGACAGAACACCACCTACTGGTAGCTCACGGTGCCTGCTGAGAAAAAAACAAGGAGAGGCCTGAATGCCAAACAAGGATAAAGAAAAAAAAAAAAAGAGTGATGGACAGATAATGAGAGGTGGAGGGATTTCAGAGTGAAAATTGGGGGAACTGAAGGATAGAGAGATTGCCAAGTGAGACATGGAATGATAGAGAGTTTTAATTAGTGGATAAGGGCACGCTATCTGTGGGCGGCGGCGGCGGTGGCACTCTTGTCACGTAGTTGTGCTTTCATAGCTGACCAAGCCTGAAATCTCTTGCCGCTAATACTGAGTTTACCAGCAGAACACGCAATGTGGCGTGTACTCCCCCTCCCCCTACACACAAACACACACACAGACACAAACACTTTAAAACATGCAAGCCTGGAGCTTAGGGTGCAGACAGCATCCTGAGGAGGTTTCAGAGACGGAGCACTGACTGTCAGTCTGCAGACGGACACACAGGCACTGCCCTCGCACCTACAGTACTCTTACTTTCAGCTTTTCACAGTTTCTGAAAAACAACACACTCGAACACCCACACGCCGCCGAGAATCAACAGTCTTTACTGGCCCTTAAAGTGAAGACAATATAGTTGTCTTTACCTTTCAGCTGCCGGCTCACAAGCACAGCCTTCGTGGTTCCACGCGGAAAAGGTTAACGCGCGTTTCACGGTGCAAGCCGCGGAGGTGGCGCGGCAGCCGAGGAGCGCTCATTGTGCCCTCGCCCGCTTCAGAATGAGAGCGTGACTGAAAGGCAGGAAATCAAGTCTGTGTGTCCCCTCACAGAAGCAGATCAGTTCCTGTCAGGGAGCTGTCAGGAGAGGCTGGGAAGCCCTCATGGACCATTTGACTATTTATAGTGGACACAGCTCAAATCCCACATTGGCACTGCACGCCTGAGTGGCATGGAGAAATCCATAAGGTCCTACAGTATTCATGCCCTCTGAGTGTGGCGGAGAGCGAAGGAATCGTTGGGCTTAAACTTTTCAAAGAACGTTTTTATGTCTTGACTGCAGTTCAGACTTCCCTTCTCTCTGTCAGGTTTCAACTGCGGTACAGCCCTTTTCCCAACTGCTTCTTAGCAGAATACCACTCTCTATTCATGATATCCAACCCTAGTGCCGTGTGATCTAAAGCCCTCTGCTGATTCCCCAGAAGGCCACGGAGTAAACAAGTAAAAAACAGAAAGATGACGTGGCATGCTGTGATATAAAATTCTAACAGCGTGATAACCTTTATAAAAATACCATCATATAATGGTCAAGAATGAGGGGTGTAACAATACGTATAGCTCACGGAAACATGACAAAAAATTGGATTTTTGTCACATTCAGGTAATTTGTATTTACAAATACAGGTTTCATATATCACAAAATTTCTTTAGTCCAGAATACTCTACTCCTGGTTTCACCGGTCCCTCTATATTTTTGGCATTTATGCCACTTTACCCCTAAGGATGCCATGATGCCACTGTTTCAATATTTGTGCTTTGACAATTAAATAACTGCTTAAACAATCTCAAATTGTGTTTTAATCGTGTCTATTTAGGGAGAAATTATCCATATTAGGTTCGATTGTGATTCCAGCATTGTATCAATAAGACGTTTGAAAGCAGATGCTAACTTTGGAGCCGTTCGCAGCCAGCAGTGGATTCCAGCTGCGGAATTGTCGCTGAGTTTAAGATCATAAATCTTTTGCTGTGAGACTGTCACGGTTTGTATTTCCTGCCGAGGCCCTAATGTGTTGCCCCACAAACAGCTTAAAAGTGGCGGAGACTCCTTTAATAATTTTATAGCCCAGGGTTTTCAGCCAGCACCAACAGCATCTTTAGCCTTCTCTGTCAAACAGGGCAACAACTCAAGAACTAATTAATTCATTAGAGGCCCATTAACATTTCTTTAAAAAAAAAAAATTGAGCTGTATTTTTCCGAAAAACTCTTATTTTTAATTTTATTTTGGAATACGCACGTCCTGTTTGAACTTAGCCTCAACAAAGGTGTAGAAAGTCAAGCTGGTTCAGCCTATTTAAATCAACAGAGACAAAATTCATTTGAACCCATTTAGGAATTTGGAAGCATCTTTATGTAGATGTTATTTCACATTTCCCTTTTCCCCAATACATTGTTCACATTGTCTCCTCTCTGTATTCTTACATTTTGCGTCGGAGCAGATAAGGCATGAAGGCGTGTGCTTTAAACAGCTTGTACTGTAACCTTAATAAAATTTTCTGTGGCGCTCCATCAGTTTCAACACCACGGCTTCACTCGAATTTGTCTCTTTTATAAGTCAGAAAAAAAGAAGGATAATGCATTACTTTATCTTAATTAAATCTCATTTGAAGAGACTTTAAGCCATAGCAACAATGTGACTGTAGTTTTAAACCTTTACACCAGTTACCGACGTGCCAAATAGTAGCAGAAACATAAAACTGTAATCAGGTCTAGTGTTTGCACGCGCAACCAAACTTCAACCTACAGGAGTTTACAGGCATTTGACCACACAAAACATGAGACCCAAAGCTGCTTAATCAATATTCCTGACAAGGCAAAGCCTCATCCAACACAACTGATATCCCTGCTCTCCTGCAAAATAAATACATGTCCGTCCTCACCGCTGCACTGAAAGGCTAGCTTTTCAAATAAAGCTTAACTCCATGAGTGACAGCCTCCTAAGCTCTCTGCATCAGCCACTTCTTGGTAAAAAGCCTCTTTCAATAATGCATTCGACCACTAAAACCCTTCCCAAAATACCCAAAGCAAAGTGGCTGCATTACGGATGCTAAATTAATTGACTAATCGATGCCATTGATTGCAGAAATTGGATTTGGTTATTAACGATTTAGACAGCAATTCCGGCGCATCTTCCTTTATGAAGTTGTTGATTACAGTGAAATGAGTGAGGAAAGAACATTAGCCCTGTAGAGGAGGGTCTGAAAAGATCTACAAGGAGCCGTTGAGCTGCATGGCAGATTGATTTCTGAGAGCTAAGTGGGCTAATCTCCCATCTATGCTGTCACAAAGAGATGCTTGTCGTCTTCAACAGAAACCAAAACGCTTAATTCTCAATGATGGGGATAGTCCAATCGTTTTTTTTTATTTCTAAATGCAACAAATGTTTAATTTTTCACCTTTTTCTTGTTCTTTTTTTTTTTTTTTAAGTGTGATTCAGCAGCCTTGCCCTTGAAAACACATATGTGCACTTGTAATTATTTTTCTTCTACTTTTGGTGAAATGAGATCGAGGTATGTGGGAGTCTGAATACATTTCATCCATGTGCCTGTCCGACGCGAAAGCAGCTCAGGGCGATGACACGCAGTTTAACCACGGCGTCTGATAAGAACTCAGAAGTGTGGTAGAGACGGAATACAAAGCTGCTGGAAATCTGAGCATTGTTTCTTTTAGCCTAAAGGCTCTCAGCTCAGGTATCGGTGGAAAGAGCAGTAGCAATTTTCCAGATAAACAAATCATATAAGCTTGAAATCAATAGCACCCATTGTAAAATATATTTGTAGTTAGGAAATAGCAGAGAGTCATTTTAGCCACTTTTCTCCTTTCATCATATTGTTTCTCCATTTTTTTTTCCTAGTACTCTATTTTCTACTGTAGGCTTTTTTTTTTCCCCTTTCAAAGAAACTTTGTTAGGCAAAACAGCGATGTGCACGTCCCTTAAAAGATTTGCATCCCTCATTTTGTTGCTTCTCGGGTGAATCATTGTGTCCTGTAACAACATTAAAAGAAAGCAATATATGAATATATTCAAAGAGCTCCCCCTGGGAGCGCATTGGCTTGGTCTGACATGTGGTGCAGCAGCTGTAACGTTTGGGATTTCAGGATTGTTACATCTGCAGAAGACTTGTTTTGGCTCGGCTTTATTCCACAATTGGTTGCACTGTGCTGTCAGGATTTTTAAGGGTAGTAGATATGTTGTTGTTTTTTTTCTTTGCTCACATCATCTTTCTCTGTGCTGCTTTGCATGGCATTCTGCCTGGCAATCAGCAGAGGATATGCAGCGCCTCGCGACAATATGCATGAACCATTCCATGTTTTATCACGTTAAAACCGAAACTTTCATTGTTTTTTTTGCCATTATGTGCAATTGAACAACACAGACACATGCTTGATTGTGAAGTGGAAGGAAAATTATGCCTGTCTTTTGAACAATTTTTAAAATATATAATATATAACCACCTTTTGCTGCAGTTACAGCTGGAAGTCTTGGGGTGTATGTCGCTACCAGCTTTGTAAAGATTGACATTTTCCCCAATTCTTCTTTCCAAAAAAGCTCCAATTCAGTCAAGCTGGATGGAGAGCTGGAAGGTCAACCTTTGTCTCCAGTCTTCTATAGCCCCTAATAGGTTGTCTCACAAGATTGCTCTGTATTTAGCTCTATCCATCTCTATCAACTCTTACCAGCTTCTGCATCCCCGCTAACTTCAACCTACAGGAGTTTACAGGCATTTGACCACACAAAACATAAGACCCAAAGCTCAACAAAGGTCAACCTTTGTCTCCAGTCTTTCATAGCCCCTAATAGGTTGTCTCACAAGATTGCACCCCCAACCTATGGTGGCATAGGTTGGGGGTGCAATCTTGGTGGCACCATGTTGGCACCCTATGGTGCTGCCACCACCATGTTTCAGCATGGGGGATGATGAATTCAGGGGGATGTGTAGTGTTAATTGTCTGCCTGATATGAAAAGTAAAATGTTGCTCTCATCTGACCTGGGCACCTCTCTCCACATATTTACTGTTAACCTTACTCCACTTGTGGTCAAATTGACCTCTTGTGACTTTCTTTCAACAACAACGACGCTTCCACAAAGGGATTTTTGGACATCCCAATGAGTACTCTGCCATGTCACTGTTTCTTCCCACCTGAGTTACTGATTTTGGCAGCTCCTCCAGAGATAATACTGGTTTCTTGGCTGTTTCTCTTATTAATGCCCATCTGTTTAGGTGGACATATCTTGATTGATTTGCTCTTTTGCCACTCCCTTTCCATGCTCCAGTGATGGATTGAACAGTGTTCCATCCAACACTCAACACCTAGGGTATTGTTTTAAAATCTAACACTGCCTTAAACTCTACCACAACTTTCTCTCTGACCGGTCTGGTGATCGCCTTGATCGCCATGATGCCGCTGGCGCTCGAATAGTCCCGAATAAGCATCTGAGGCCTTCACAGAACAGCTGTATTTAAACTGAAACTAAATTACACTCTGGCTGGCTGCGTTTAGTAATTAGGTGACTTTCTAAGGCAGTTGGCTGCTCTTAATGGTATGTGGGATATTAGAGTAACAGAGCTGTAAATACAAATACATTACTAACATTTCTGATTTTTTTTTTTTTTTTTTTTTACAAAACCTTGAAATACATCTGTCATTTCCTTTTAACTTCAAAATGATGTCCTACTTAGTGTTTGTCCATCACAAAAAAATAATAAAGAAATACTGGAAAATGCATATAAATTTGAGATATGAGGTTAATTGGACCAATGGCATATATGCTTCAAATAGTCCTGAAGTTCTCGATTGGCTCAAGCTTCAATCTTATATTTGACAACATAAAGCATCCCCTCTAGTCCAGTAAAGTACATTTTGAACATGGTTTTACATCAATGTACTCCATTGTACAACACATGGCTTCCAGCAGAGATGCATCAACAACCATTTTGAAGCAATTCATCTTTTCTGAGAGTTAATAATTCATGATCGTCTGGAGAAAGTAGAGCTATGAATATTACTGATGATACACATGAGGCTATTTACCAGTCAGCAGGAAATAGATGAAATCGTTTAGCGCTGAGATCTACAGTGTAACATTAGTCTGTTTTGTGTTGCTGAATAAATCATTTCATTGACTTTTAAAAAAAAAAGGAAACCTGCATGTAACTTATTTATAAAGACATAGTAGACATGATCACAAAGGGTTAGATGAAGTTTCTTTCTGAGCTGGTGCTTTACTGTGACATAATATCCACCAGATATGGCGTCTGATTACCAACTTTGTCAAAGTAAGAAATGGTTTGAAATGATTTGTTTTATAGAAAACTAAGCATTGGTTGGTCAAGAAGGGCAATATCATGTTGAATATTCTGTAACAGAGCAATCATAACTATAGAATTAATCATTCAGCAATAAAAACAATCAAAACTCTTATAGGTCATATTTGCAAACCACCACAATGGATAGCATGATTAGTATTGCTCTTATTGCCTTTGAATCATCAATGAATTGTTTGTTTTTGTTTTGAAATGTGATCGAAGACAGCCATTGCAGTGAAGTAGACTTATTATAGAGACATATTTCTGTCTGTAAGGCTATGACTGCACACAAGTACTGGTTTATAGCCCAAAACACGCAGCTGTATTAATTTAAAATGCATTGTATTATACCGCCAAACATTGTAATTAAACCATAAGTCCATTACACTTACTTCTAGTGGGTAGGTGGAGCCAGATTTTTATCCAATTCAAACACTACTTGGGTGGCAAGCTACTTCATCATTACGCGGCAGTTGCCTGTTGCATAAAAACATATTAGCATGATACACTGCAATGCACATGGAAATCTGAGGTGATCGGGACAGCATTATTAACCGTTTCTGGCAGAAAACACGTTTTAAATTAGCAGAACTTGTCTTCATAACACGTTTAATTTAATTACAATAATCTGATTTATACCGAGTTTTTTTTTTAGCACTGCATTTACTCAGACAAGCGAGGTACCAGTGAAAAAAAAAAAAAAAGAAAACTGTTATATATCTCTTGTCAAACAATGGTATATAGAGGTGTAGCTTATTTGCAACCTAAGCATTGAAATCCAGCTTGTTTTCATGTTTATTTATATTTCTAAATCATCTCTCAAGTTCTCCAGCTCTTACTGGCAAAAAACAAGAAAGCTTTCAAAACGTAAGCTCCCCGTAGGGTTACTCTACTTAGGCCTTTTTTTGCAAACTTTACTAAAAGCATACCAACATTACGGTCTACTTTAATGCATGCTGTGTAGACTACTTTGACTGATGACATGACAGATTTCTAGAGCAGTTCATGTAAACAAAAATACAGCTGGATTTTCCTAATGACATCTCAAATCTCCCAGCTGAAGGTCTGCGCATTCTCCCAAAGAACCGAGAAACAGAACCACGTTCTTTTCTTGCGGCCCTGGTTTGGGAGCTTGTCCTCGACATCATCTGAGCAAACATCCTTTCCCGTATGGCAGGGGTGTCCAAACTTTTCAGTACATGGGCCAAAATTGTCAAGTCAAAGGAACTTGAGGGCCAAAAGATGAACACAATTTTTAAACCAAATTTTTTTAGTTTCATTTTAAATACATATATTAGTCAGAATCTCTGCAGGAAATGAATGTGTAAACCATTGTAGATCCAATAGTTGAACAAGGGGTTTTCCTCATTTGTCGTATTAAAAGATGGTCATCCAGTTTGCAAATTATTTAGAATAATTGAATTTGACTGTTTAACAGCAATAAATTGAACTCTTTTAGGTCTAGCAATATAACAACGGTATTTTGGTCAGTTGTTCTTTGAAAACACTTGCTGTTCTTAGCTAGTTTTAATAATTGAATTCAAAGCAGATTTTAATGCACCAAAGTCTGCATTTGAGTAATTAAATGTTATTGGGTAGATGTTACTATGAAATTAAAGAGAACGTCAAAAGTGTGTTTATTAAAAGATGAATACTCTGTGTTGTGCTTAACATTTTAAACTGCAGGATTTAAACTTTTCTGTCACAAGTTCTGTCCCAATTAAAAACTAAACGCTTCCATCTGCATCAGCCACCTGTGTTGGTGGACCAAATCATTCTTGAAATACAGTTGTGGGGCCAACCAAAATCTGTACAGGGGCCACAAATGGCCCCCGGGCTGCACTTTGGACATGCCTGCTGTATGGTTACCGATACCTTTTCTGCGTTAATTAGGCAAAGATTTAAACTGGCCGTGGTTAATGCAGAGGAGCGAGCGGTGGAAGGCTCCTATGAGAGCTTCCCAGGGGTTCAGCACTCTGCAGGATGAACTGTGACCCTGTTCTTGCCACTTTAAGTAAACTAACTCATCTCCTGGATCTGTATCTGGTGGAGCACGTACAGGCCTTCAGAGTGTAAAGACGAAGACTCCATTAGCCGTTAGGGCTTATGAAGATTTATTTCACGCAAACATTCGCCGAAAAAAATTATAAATACCTGGTGGTGTGGCTCGTCTCCAGAAGAAGACAGCTCCAAACTGTAACATACAATTAGATCTGCAGGGAGGATCACCACGAGGACCAGGGTCAGAAAATGGGTGGCTAAGATCTCAGCAGATCTCACACAACCCAAACACAAACCCTTTAGACTTTTACTTTGTACAGAGCTCGATTTACAAAGACCAGCCACCACAGAGGTGGTTTCTTCTCCAAGGCTGTCAATCTTATGGACACTTAACAGTCTGAGTACCCAGATTGACACCATGCCTATTTGCACTAATGCAACCATGTCATTCATATATATATATATATATATATATATATATATATATATATATATATATATATATATATATATATGCATAACCTACAGCTACATGTCAAACACAGCCACAAAATGGCTTACAAGTTGATTATACAGAGAATGAGAGGGCATTTTGAACACTGATGAAGTGTGTTTGACAATATCTTCAGGTTAATGGAGAAAATACTATCTCTGAATGTTCCATTGATCTGTTTTTGATCATTTTCCTGTATTGACGGGTCCTGCAGATGAAAAACAACTGGTGTTAGACTGCTTTTCTGAACACAAACTAAGAACATGTGCTCCTTGAAGTGAAAGACAGCCTATGTTGTAATAAATTGGTGAAAGAGGTAGATATACATTATTTTTTTCCGCTATATTTCTCCACCAACTCATTTAATGAAAGTTTACCGGTGAACCTGTGAGAAACGTCAGCGTAAATGTGGGCCTGCCTTATGTGTGAGTGAAGGTGACAGCTTCCCAAGAGTTTGTTTGCAGGTGCCTACTCAGAGTGGGGAGCTGCACAGTCGGATTTTTAGAGTTTCAGTGTAGTAATTCCCAGCATGCACTAAAAAAATATATATTTATAACTTTAAAAAAGGAGCACAGTGGAGGTCAACATATTAAAAAAAAAGGCTCTGCAACAGCTTTTGTAGAGTTCAGCAAACATGCCCTCCGTCATTAGCTCAATGATATTTTTTTCAAGGTTAATGAGCTAATATTTTCTCTGATATGAACATATTATTCTGGACTCAGTGATGACTTTTTTGAACGACAAAGCTGAAAAGATTGATCATTATTAAAAATAAAACTATGATTCAATCATTTATTTTTTTTTTATAACAGATCCAGCACATTAAAACTGAAGTCCTCGTGCAGAGCTGCACACTTACATCAACAGCAGCCCTCCACCTAAACTCTCCAACTGCGCTACATTAATGATCCTCTTCACACATACAAGACTCTTTTCGGCTAAAATCACATATATTGTACAGAGAACTGGATTTATCTTCACTAGGAAGCGTCTCGCGGCTGTAGTCCTTCGGCCGTCTGACTAAAATTTGAAACGAGAGCCCTTTTTGGAAGTGGGTCAGTGTGTACGGAACCTGCGATTGCATATCCACAATCTAAAATCTCACATAACACCCGTTGGCTTTTTTTTTTTTTAAAGGTACAGTCCCTGACTGTACCTGACTTGCCCACAGCACAACGAACAGGACAACAGACTCCAAAGGAGACGCCAGCTGAG
The DNA here is from genome assembly GCF_011125445.2 of Fundulus heteroclitus. NCBI lineage: Eukaryota > Metazoa > Chordata > Actinopteri > Cyprinodontiformes > Fundulidae > Fundulus > Fundulus heteroclitus. Next base: position 30,420,933 of record NC_046383.1, on the reverse strand, counting down.
ACACAGCCGGGATACTTGAAAGTCGACCGCCTCGGGCTTGTATGCATGGGTGTGTACATGTGTACGTGCCTTAGAGTCTGTTTGTGCTACCACGGTGGCTGAAGGTGGTTTTGGTTGGGACACCACTGATAACGCTTTGTAAGTTGCTGTGGCTCCCAGCACAAGCAGAAATAATATTTTGTTTTGATATAGGGAGCAAAAAGACAGAGGAAGCATGGTACGGAAAAACAGATATCAATTCAAAGGGCTTGAAATTAGTTAGATAATAAAATTATCCAGTTTTACTTATTCGTGGCTGAAAAATAAATAAGAACTGGCAGCAAACAGAATCATCATTAGTACTGAGATCTTTCTTCCGAAACACAACATGTCACTTGGAAAAAGGGGGAAAAAAAGTGTCAATTATTTTTACACATAACTCCTACTTACCAATTTAGACAGTTAATATGTTGTAATAGACCTGTTTGCCATATTTCATTTAACGGCTTTTAATGAACAGGGGTGCCCACAGAGAGTTATCTTAAGGTCGGCCAAACTGATAATCTGGTCATAATATCATAATAACATCAAGCCATAATAGAATTTCAGAACTTTGATTATACTGTTGTCATACAGAGAGGGCTGAGGATGGACATTAAAGGTGTCTCAAAATGCATGACAATTATATATATAAAAAAGATGAATAATAAATAAATAAACACAAATTCCACCCCTTAAAATGCAATGTGTCACTTTATAACACATATCTCTCAGTCACTGGTTTAAAGTAAAAAAATAAAGCTATATCTGTGAAAGACCTAATTCTTACATTTTCTTATTTCCTTTATTTGTTTTTAATAAACATGGGCATTTTCAGAACGCTCTTGGGGCCACCACTGATAATCTCGGGGTACTAAACCAATAGCCTTGATGGAATTTCAGCACGTTTGTGACACTGTTGTCATAAAAAAAGAGAATAAGGCATTGATAAGCAATTTAAAAATAAATCATTCCAGTTTTTAACTCATTAAAATGTGCGTTCTGCTCTTTTAGTTTGTTTATAAATACATTATACAAAAAGGACTGTGTGGTCACGGACACAGGGGTGGTGGAAGAAGCAGATTTATAGGGGTAAGCAGTGCAAGATAATTGCAAACCTGAACGTAGCTGGAGAACTGAAGAAGCCCACTTACTTAAACTGACTGTTTAAAGTGCTAGAGGTATAGCCAAAAACACTGCGATGTGTTTCTAACACTTTTTATTGCCACTTTTATTGTTATCGCAAAACAAATACCTTCAAACAACGTGGTAAAATCCGAAGCCAATATTGCACCATCCATCCCTTGTGCGTATATTCAGTAACCACGGGGATACCTAGATTAAATTTTTACTGGGGTAATTTAGCAATATTTTATTTTATCATCAAAGTGCTGAAAGTTTGCTTCACGCGGATGTCAACCACAGATGGAGGAGCAATAGAAAGTCCAACTAGTCATGCAGGACTTGTCAAAGGAGCAGCATTGCACCAAGCAGGTAAATGTTTGGAGATGGACAGCGGTTCCGTATCCAAATGCCCGTGTGTCTGTGTCTGCAAGTCCAGCTCTCCAGTCGTCTGATTCTCCGAGCGCCTTCGCTTTGAAACGAGCGGCAGGGTGGCAAACACTCGAACACATTTCATGCTTTTTGCAACAATTACATTTTTTTCTTTTGGTGTGATGGACATTCAGCGAGAGAGGGGGGGCTAAACTCTCCCACTGGGCCTCATACCAGCTGCCAGCTTAAACCCTGACTGCAGAATTAAGTGTACTCTTTCTATTTCTTAAAGAATATTTTCATTTTGCTGGGAACTTGTTGGTCAGAAAGAAAAGTGTGTGAGCAATTCCATGTGAGAGGGGAATCATTACGCTGCCAGCGGCTACTGCATTCCTGGAATGAAAATTCATAAATAATGCAAGAATGGATAACAAAAAAGAACTCCCCTGCTGTCTCACACAGCTAGGCACTATCCAAAGGCCATGTGATATCACTCAAATGTCTGCAAAAATACAAATTATTAGAGGTAAGTAAAGGTGTTGTTGTAAGAGGTGCTTTTTTTGGCGTTTATTTGTTGCTTTCTTTTACTCAGGACAATGGGATCTGCAGACAGCTGTGGCAGCGTGCCAGTATCCTAACAATCGGCACTCCAGGGCTAAATTTGCAGGAAGTCGCACTGAAATAATGATGTGACTCCAAGCCAAGAAGCTGAGGAGCCACTTTGAATTTCCAAAACGCCATATGCACTACCCACTAAACAAAACCAAACAAATAAATTAAAATAAAAATAGACAATTCTCAAGATGAAAAAGCAAATGGGAAACATCCGAAAGAGATGATTTGCACATCGACAACCACCGACCGCTTAGGGTTCCTGCCGAGGGGAGGCCGGAGTTTGCCGGGAAACCTTTGGATCCAACATCCATAAAATATGGCTGATTGACCGGTCCTGGCGCACTGACAAAGAGGCCTTATCATCGCTATGTGGCATAATTGCTGGAGTGACATTTTAGATCCAAAAGCAAGTCCTCTAATTGTTGAGGTGGGCCACAGGAAAAATATGTACTTAATCGCTGTGCAGCAGCTGTGCAGGGCCCCCGAAAAAACCAGGAAGCGCACACTTTACCACAGCAGAGAACGACAAGCCCCAGATACGACACAAACAGCCTGTCAAGACTAGCGGAGACATAAATGTAACGCTACAATCATCTACCACTCCGGCTTCCATACATCTAAATCATCTCCTTCTTCAGAGAGCATATGTGTACTGGTGCCTGCATGGGTGAAAACCCAGAAGAACGTGTGTGTGTGTGTGTGTGTGTGTGTGTGTGTGTGTGTGTGTGTGTGTGTGTGTGTGTGTGTGTTTAAGCTAACCTTCTGCACAGATGCACTTTAAATAATCGCACTCGTCCTCACTACATCAACATCTGCAATATCGCAACGGCAACAGATTGCCATGATGCAATATCTGGTAGGCAGTTGCATTTGAAGAGCAATGTATCGATTCGCTGCACGGCAATAACATGTTTAGCTAGAGATGCACGGATCACATCGCAAAAGAAGGAATCAGACAATTTTCCCTTGATCGGATTTGATCTGTGATTGGCAGATCAAATGGTGAAAAAAAAAATGCTTTTCATTAAATGCATCAAGACTAAGACCTCTCGCCATTTCATGTTTGTGAACCCATTAAGCAACAGCATGTGCTTTCACACACTTCAATAGAGTTGGATAAAAAAACATGAGCAAATGAAGGTTAGGAACATGTGCTTTGATGTATAAACAGGGATACGCTTGTGATTTAGAGGTATCCTTTATTTAACCAGCAATAAAAATAAAAAAACTCATTGAGATTCAAACCTCTTTTCCAAGAGTGACCTGGCCAAGACAGCGGCGTAAAACATACAACATTACCAATAAACGAGACCAAATACACAGACACATTAACAACTGTTTCGCAGTTTAATAAATAAATGAAATACCCTGGAATTATCACCCAGCATTAAATACCTGGCCAGTTACAAGAGCCAAGTGAGGTAATGTCGCTGCCCTTTAAAATTGACTTAAATTCCCCTAAAGTTATAAAACATTCCATTTTTCAATCCTTTTTTGCATTTTATTCCAGGTGGCAGGAGCAGAACGTTTAAAGGCCTTTTTAGCCAATTCTGTTCTGACTTTTGGGACCTGCGACAAAATGATGTCCTGAGAGTGCAGATCGTGATGGCTGAGCATAAATGTGTAGGACAAAGCCCAAGAATGCATTTGTAGATTAAAAAAAAAAAACAGTGAGTCTGTGGACAGATAGAACTGGACTATTTTTCTTTAGCATACAAGGCACAGTGATGGACCCAATCAGTCAGAAAATACAGAGCACAAGGACATGCAGCCTCTATTTTTTTTATATACTGGGCAGAAGCGTTCATGAATAGATCTCCAACGTCCATCAAGGGGGAAAAGGTTGAAAAGTAATCAAGTGCTACCCGACTTGATGTGAGAAATGCATTTTGTTTTGACAAAATAATCCCAATTTCATTTTCCGCTATGAAACTAATTCATCAGCATGGGGTTCAAGAGATGAGTTCTGATCAATCAGAATACCTGAAAAAAATCTTCATTCATTCATTCATTCATCACTTACGACTCTTTTGTCTCTCCTTTCTGTGTTAAAGTCCTTAAAATTGGGAAATTGGAATCGTCAGGACAGACCTGAAAGAAATGTGGAAATCTGTATCGGCCAAAGAAAAGTCTGATCAGTGCAACTCGGTTGGATGCATTTTCCCCACCCAACGTAGATTTAAGCAAAGGAGATGCTAAAGTTCAGGAAGAGAGGTGGGGACATCCGGATGGTGGATGAGAAAGATTTTTGCATTTATTCTAATTGTTTTCCTCCTGGCCTTACACGTGGATAGCATACAAGCCGAATTAGAGGAACTCAGGTTGAGCAGTGAGACACTGAGGCAGATGATGAAAAGAAGTACAATATTCGCATGATTTGGGTAACATTCTATGTTCAGAACCTACAACAGTAAATACACAGGTCTAAAAATCCCAGAATACAGCTGCTGGAGGAGGAGTGCATGATATCCCTGAGTACGATTAGCATTTTTTTCTTTTTTTTTTTTTACATAAAATCTCACATTTAAAACAAGGTTGGATAACAAACCCCTTAATGAGTCTTAAGTAATAATATATTTTAAGAATTCTTCTGATTTTTGCAATCATTTGTCTAGTTTTTTTTCTCTCCCTATGATCATTTTCTCACCTATTTGCACGAGTATTCATTATTTATTTGTGTTTTTCCTCCCTCACTGTAGTTTACTCCGAGCAATTATTCATAATCCACTGTGAAGGAGAGGAGTGAGCAGGTCTAATTCAAGCCTAACAGAGCATGTCCATCCTGGTGCAGTTTGTGCAGCCTTCACGTTAATTATGATTTATCAGAATCCATTCGGGTTTTAATTGTTTGCCCCGTGCTCACATAGCAATTTTATAAATAAATGTGTATTTTTTTTTTTTTTTTTTATTTATTTGTTAGAGGACTAGGGGGCGGTTTAAGCCGTTTTTCGGCTGCAGCATCCTTCAGGATGGAAGAAGTTGCAGGAAAACAGACGCTCGGCCGCATATCAGCTCGGCGCACACGGTGTTCAAATGTGTCCTGACGTGCCTGCTGGAGCCGCGCTGGTGCTCATGTCTGCCACGCAGCCCGGGCAGACCGAGCTGGAACTGCCGATGCTGCGGGGATCTGGGGGAGATCTGCACCCCCGTCTGGTCCTGAGCGCTTGGAGGGGGACAGCCAGAAGTGGAGGCAACATACAACTCAAGGCGAAGCATGCAGTTCCAGGGAGGAGGAGGAGGAGGAGGAGGAGGAGAAGAAGGAGGGGGGGAGAGAGACGCATGAAGCAGGCATGCCCGGCTGCTGTTCCGCACTCTCCCCCTGAACTGTCATCACTCAGAGCCCTGCATGAAAACAAAGTCACTCCGCGTCCCCACTCTTCAAAGGAGGGGTGCTGATTGATATAGAAAAGGAACCGCAGTACACACACGTCCCCCCCGTCTCCTCTGGTTTTGCTTCACATGCAAACCCGTTCCCACACATACAGGCACCGGAGTGGGTCGTAGCACCGCACCGCACAGCACAGCAGAACAGCTGATAATAACCGTTTCCTGCATCCCAGCATCGCGTAGCCGAGAGACACTAGCAGACCCCCCCTACCCCACACCACCCGAAATAAAAAAGGCCACAACTAAAGACGTCGCTCACCTTCCCGACGTAAAGCCATTCCTTTGGTCCGATTCTGTGCCTGCGAACGCTTAAAGACTGTGCAATCCCCCCTCCTCCTCCTTCTCCTCCTCCTCTTCTTCCTCCTGGTTTGGGAATGCGCTCCTGTTAAAAACGTGATGGTCTGGGCTCTGAGGTGGCGGTGCTGATGCTGATGATGATGCTGCTCGCTCCCAAATGCCGACAGAGAGGACGACGAAGCGATTTGCGCGGAATAGGAAGGGATCTCCTTGCAGGGGCTGTTCGCCAACAAGCAGCCTGTCTCGCTGCACAGCTCTCTCTGTGTGTGTGTGTGTGTGTGTATGTGAGTGTGTGTGTGAGAGAGAGAGAGGGAGAGAGAGAGAGAGATAGTGTGCGTGTGTGTGTGTAGGCTATGTATTGGAGCGAATACTAGGGAGCGCGTCGCGGTGCGTATAGCCGCGGTTGTACCCAATGAGGCTGACGCTGGAGCTGCTGGCGAGGGCTCGGTGCTGCTATAACACTTTGCTTGGATCGTACCACCGCTCCGACGGGAAAGGGGGTGTGGCACAGACACGGACGCAGGCGCCCAAACTGGCGTCAGGAGGTCGTCTGGATCCGCCGGTTCGAGTCGTCCAGGTGCTGCCATATGGCGGCCCCGGGGTCCCGTGGAGTGCTGACTCACCACCACAAAGTTGAGCGTCTTCTGCCCATGGCGGTTGCAAAGCAGCGCGGTTCTAACGTGACAGACACACATGATACCAGTGATCAACAGGCCGGAGAGGTCCTGATGGAGGCGGAACAGCATCTCGTACAGGTGCATCTTCAACTAGAAACCCATAGATTCGTCTGCCACATTGCGTGTGATTATTTCTGCTATGGATGCTCAACATTTGGTTTCCCAGAAAAGGAGAATATTATGTAAGAGCGATAAACATTATTTTATTTTTTTAACAGATATGCTTTGGCAGCTGTGGTAAGTAAATGATACCCTCCACAAGGATGGTAAGCCCAAAATGTTTATTGTAAAAGAAGCTGGCAGCTCACACAACCAATCATGTAAATGGAAAATTGAGTGGAAGAAAAAAAGCGTGAAAGACAATCATGCAAATTATGTTTTATTGTGTAATAATGCCACTTTCCGAGGATCTGCATATTGGGTTGTTGTGTTTGCTCAACACAAAAACCCAATGTTGTGTAATGAACCTACATAATACTGAGATAAACATTTTTCTATTTTTTTGCAGCGCACCTCTCGATATATTTTAACAGTCTTTTTGGATTCCAGATTTTATTTTATTTTTACATTTTAAAGGTCCTATAAGTCATGTTTCTATTAGAAAATATGTAGAGCAAAACTGGCTTAGTGGTTTAATGGTAAAGAATATTTTAAAAATGTGCCAACTGGCCTCGTACAAAAAGATAAGGCAGGATGCACAGGGACTAGGCTTGGCATGCAATAGTGGTCACTGAGACAAGGAACACGGCAAAGAACAGAGGCCATGGAAGAATCCAGCAATGAACAATGACAACAGAACAGCTTACATACAGAGGGAAGAGTTGAGAAAGGCCAGTTAGAACAGGTGAGAGTAATCAAGTGGAAAATGAGAAACAGCGGAGAGCAATGAAGGCAGTGGGAACTGAGGGGAGGAGAGTAATGAACAGGATCTGAGCTGAGAGAACTAGAGGGAGGAAACCAAACGGAGATAATACAAAACATACAAAGAGCTAGAATGAACTGAAATGGCTACAGCCATAGAACATAAACAGCACAGAAAAGCAGAGGCATAAGAGAAACCCAAAGGCTCAAACACCTTAAGACCAAGGCACTATCTAGCACTATATGTTTTGGTTTATATACTGATGATAAAAATATGGCAGGGTAATGAAGTATTCTTTTCTGCTGAATTTTGCAAACTGATTTGTTTGTTTAAAAAGCACACTTTTAAACAAATCTTATATGTTTGAGCAAGAGTTTTGACTTTTGATGAGGCACCACGCCATGATAGATGCTTCTGTTGATGGAGGAACCGACATGAAAAGAAATTAAAGGTCATAGCTACAAGTTTTTCATCAAACTGATTAACTTATTAATATTTTGCAAAAATAATACATCCATAGAACGTCTAGAGTGGTGCAAAGTAAAAGTATTAACTCTACTGAAAAGTATATAAATAATTTTTACACATTTTGACAGGTCCTAAGTATATAACAATTTACTTATGTTCACAATACCAACGTCGTCACAAAAGGATTCGGCACCAATAGGAATAGTAGGTTAAAGTCACGGGAGACGGAGCTCAGGCATCGCCAGATCTTAGTAGCTCCGTGTTAGTGCTGAGAAATGGCTTCTTCTCACCGTTACATTTCTCAGATTCGGGCGGACTAAATAAAGACTGAAAATGAAGGTGAACATTGGTCCAGCTTTTGAGTGTTGGTGCTGACTTCAGGAAGCAAAGGGGCTCAGAAGCCACACAGAGGTTTCCGCTTTCCTTTTGGACAGCTAAGTTAGATGTTTGCCTATGCTAACCAAAGGACCTGGCAACCGGCTGCAAAACTGAAGGTTGGAACAGGAGCGGAATGAGAATATTTTGCAAGTGCTCCAAGTATTGGCCAGGAGACATTAAACTTATAGCTATCTCCTTTGGATCTCTTATAATTTCCTCATCTGACTGGTTTCCCTGCAATTTTGCCACCGGCAAATTGATAACAAAATACATTCTGACGGCATCACCTTACATAGTTTAGATTGTCCAGTACAGTGGTTTCGTTTGAACTTGCACCATTTTCATTTACTGGAGTTGTTTTTGTGCGACAGGAATTTCAATGAAAAAGCACAAATAAAGAGGAGGGGGAAAAAAAACACAAAAATCACAAATGAGCTTAGTGAAAAGGGATATGATCTTCTGCCTAATGTGATGTCACCGGTCCCCACGTCAACTTGTTGTTGTTTTATTGGGAGGGTAGATTTTAATCCATTAAATAATCATTCATAACAATAATGGCAAGACAAAAAGAAAAATGGCATGTTGTTTTAGTTACAAACTGTATCTAAAGGGAGTTTGATTGATTTTGCAGAATAGTGTGCCTCGTAGCTTTAACGCAGAGAATGTGACACTAATTTATAGCTCCACTGGGCCCCGGTGTGTGTGTTTGCACCTGCACATCATCCAATAAAAGCTGTTTTTCTCTGCTAAATGAGCCACCTAACGACTCTAACCCGTGCTCTCTGTGTGATGCCTTGGTGTGGGTATTTCCAGCCACGTCTTATGCATGCTACTCGTGAATGACAGGCGTTCTAATGATGCAGTTTATTATTTCCCCAAAGCACCGTACGCACGGGGCTACAAACAACCACTATGACAGCTGCTTCAGTCTATCTGCCTCTCAGCCTGTCTTGCTGTATCCCCAGCACAACACGGCAGTATGCATCTTTTATCACCAATGGGTTTTGGCACTTTCTGTCACTTCCATCACCGGGCTTCACTAAATGGAGGCCACAAGTCCAGCAGCTTCACACAGGGAGGGAAGTGATCTAATGGATGGAAGATGTTTAGATCATCTTTGTGTTTCTCATCAGGGCAGCAGACGAAGATGTGTCCAGATCTGTTACCCAAGCATGAGGATTAGCTACTAAAAGTAATCATTTTAGGGCTATTTGGTGCTTAAAACGGCATTGTGTAAGCAGCACGGACGAGCAGCTGCTTAAACACCTGATTATACAGTTTATGCTTTATGTATGACTCATTGGGAAATTGCATATATTATAGAACTGTTGCTTGGCCAAGAAAATATTTTTCCAAAGAAAATCCAAAAGACAAAATATCACTCCACATCCACAAACTTTGATGTATTTTATTGGGATTTTAAGTAACATTTGGGGAACAGAAAATATAAGGAATTTGAAATGTCTTAAAACTAAAAATCAGAAAAAGTGGTGTGCATTTGTACCTCTAAATATAGTCCAGTGCATGTAATTGGCTTACAAAGGTATGATTGATAAAGGCCACCAACAAAAATGCCTACCCCGGAGGAGCTGCAGAGATCCACGGCTCAGGTGGAAGCATCCATCAGCAGAAAAGCTAACAGGTGTGCACGCCACACCTTTTCCATGGAATAATCCAGATGTGTACAGACACTCCTCTTAAAATCTGAGCTTTGGGCAAGTTGGCAAAGAGGAACAAGCAAAGGTTTCAGTTTCTAGATGTGCAAGAGAGCAGCTGTGTGCAGAAATAAGGTGGTTAAAATAAAAAAAAAAAAACGCATTGGCTCTGGGTGGGCTAATGTACACCACACATCATTATTTTTCAGTTTACAGTTATACAAGTTAGGTCAATCTGCGACATGATATCCCAAAACATGAAATAGTTTGCGGTTGCAATGTGACAAAAATCAGAGAAAAAGTTTAAGGTACTACAAGCCTTTATTGAAGTAAAATCAAAGAATGTGAACAGATTTTTCTACTTAAAGTAACACTGATTTTCAGCAGTTTTTTTTTGCAAATTGATGAGTTGGAGGCAACCAATTAATTGAGTATTTACAGCCTTTTCAACATCTGTTATAGCCGCACAGCCATATGTAAAGGAAAAGAATAAATAAAGTCGATATTTCAATGCTTGACTCTGAAATTTAGGAAACTGGAAGCAAAAAGGAAGCAGAAAAATGGAAATTCTCCAATAAAAGCTCAAGCGCCTCAAACAGGGACTGCTTCTCGCTGCAGCGACGACGGGAAACGATCTTGGATTTTGATTAGGATTCCAACAACTTCAAGAGCCCTGCGAAGGGGTGCCGGCTCATGCTGGAAAGCCTGTGTGTTTCAGAAACTCCATGTTTGCCTGCCGAGTCCTAATGGTAGGCACATTACACCTCCACTGGCTGGGTAAACGCTCTTTTAAAAGAGCACTTCCTCGTTTTTCCCCGACACATCTCACCGAGATATCTCCTTGACAACTGGCTCAATGCAGAAATTTGAAATGTCACAGTGTTTTACTATGATTCTTTTTTTTTTTTTTTATCATTATGGCCTATAGAGGCGAGATAATAGATGTGGGGAGGAGCAGACGGTCTGGCCTTGCTAGGACAGACAAAGCTCTCACATATTCTACTGGAAAACATGCCGGATAAAAGCTCAGAGGAGGGTTTTACATCCAGAACGTGCTTATAGTTCGGAAAGATTTTATACCCGAATCTGTCACAAGCTTTCAGGCTAAGTAAAGTTAAGGAAGTGAAACCAGTCGACATTTTATTTGATAATAAGCATCATTAGGGCCACAGATGCTCTGTAGTGCCTATTAGAGTGCATTTCAGACATAATGCCAGTTACATTAAATTTGATGTCATCTGATTATAGTGTAAATCACATTAAATGTTATAACCTCATTAAGTAGTATCTCATCAGGCAAAAAAATACAAAAAGAGGAATGTCAGTGGAAGCAAAAAAAAGAAAGAAGCACCATCTCAATAAGATAATGTTGCTGATCCAATTATTCCTGCCCCATTTGGACTAAGGGAAACACGGCAGAGGAGTTTCAGGGGTGGATTTAGTGCTTTTGATCCATAGAAGCAAAGTGAGGGAACAGTAGACGCCCCTGTTATCACCTGTAATGCCAAAATAGAGTCTAGAGAGAGGAGTCTGAGTGGGAAAGGTGTCTGGTTGCCTGATTTATAACATGTTTTTGTCAGACTCTGGAGCCACCGACGGTTCGTTTTGTGCAGCCCTCCTTCGAAAGGCTGAGCTGCCGGGATGTAAGGTCACACGCTGTCATGAAATAGGAGATAGCTCCATTACGCAATCCCAGCCTTAATGCTACCTGAAGCCTCAGCACTAATGTCGGAATTTAAGTACATATGCACTACTACGCTTCACAGCAGGAGGCAGGCTCCATGAGCAGATTCCCTATTCCTCGTGCATGCAAACCGCAAAGCCGGCAGAGTTTTTTTTTTTTTCCCCCTCACTTAACAGAACTCTGTGTACCTTGTGGGCTTTGATCGATTGGATGGTGAGCCGTTGGGGAGGGTTGTTGCAAACTGTAACTACAAGCTAACAATTATTCATTCTTCTGTTTACAGCAAATCTCTGATTGCTTTTCCTTTTATTTGCTTCTCTATACCTTGTTTTGAGTTTTCTTCCAGAAAGATCTCCCAGTTTGCCTGTTTTTGTTTTTTTTTTCCCCCTCCTCTTTTCTTTTCCTTCCCCTCTCCTTCTCAATCCCCTCGTCTAGCTGCATCGCTCTCCAGGGTGACGTTGCTGAAGGGGTTTCTCTCATTCCATAATGAGGAATCCTGGATCAATGCTGTCAACAATGCTCACCCGCTCCGAGAGACCCATTTTTTTCCCCTCACTCCTTGAGTGTATCCCTGATCTCAAGGGGTATTAGGAGTTAACTAGGGCAGTTTCTCTCCTCATCTCTATACGGCCGTTAAAACTATGCACACCTTTAACCCTAACCCATATCTTGTCACGTTACAACCACAAACCTGAGTTTATTTTTTTACTGGTAGTTGATATGACACAGGAGTTTCTACTGTAAAATGATGCACTGATTCTGAAATCTGAAAAAATGTCTTTGTCTGCAATTGTCTTCACCCCCCTCTACAATGATATGCCTAAATTAAATTCCCATGCAACCAACAGCCTTGAGAATTCACATAATTTTCCCCCATTATGTAAATGTTGAGTGCCTTTTTCTGCGGTTCCAGCTATGGGCCTTTTGAATTAGTTCACTACACGCTTTGGACAACAAGAGAATGACTTCTCTCTGCCAGCTCCTCTTTAAATATTAGCTCAGTGAGATTGGATGGGGAGCATCTGTGATAAACAATTTCCAAGTCTTGCTACATCTTCTCAATTACATTTAGGTCTGGACCTTAACTGGGCAATTGCCACACATGAATATACTTTACAGACGAAAATGTTTTGCAACCTTTGACATGTTTTCTTCCAGCCCTCTAATTACTTCAAAGTAATTTTCTTCAGAGTTGTTCTTCCCAACAACTCTGACCAGTCTCTCTGGTCCAGCTGAAGAAAAGCAACCCCCCCTCCACACACACACACACACACACACACACACACACACACACACACACACACACACACACACACAGCATAATTCTCCCACCAGCATATTTCAACGTTGAGGTAATATTTCCAGTGGTGTGTGTGGTGTTAGTTTTCCACCAAAATTTGTGTTTTGCATGGACGCGGCATCTGTCCAGAGCAACTTCTTCCACTTCTGCTCAGTAAATTGCTTTAAAATAACTTTTTATGGCTTTCTTTCTACAACAAATGTATATCTGCAGCTTCTCTAGAGCTACCAAGGGCCTCTGATTAATGCTCTCCATGCCCTGCCTCCCAGTTTAGGGCGATGGCTATGTTTTGGTAGGCTTAGAGGTGGGCCGTGCTCTCTTCATTTTCCCAGGATTGACTGAATGGAGCACCTGTGTTCAAACCTTCACAGAGCGTCTGGGTTTATGGTGAGAAGATAATGGACGAAGGTAGACTCCTTTTTCCTAATCAGGGGAGTTCTGGTTGCAATACAGTTTTATTCAAGGTTATTAATGTAAAGGAAAGGAATGAAAATGCCTTCCACAATTTTCAGATTTTATTTGTCAACATTGTTGAACATCCCTTTTCTTTCCCCTTAACTGCAGTGCACTACTTTGTCGGTCTATCTTATTAAATCCCCATAATGTCGCTGTTGTGACCTGATGAAATGCGGGAAAGCGAATACTTTTGCAAGGCATTGTAACTCCCACCCCCTGTTCTGTATCAGTGCCCCTACCACACAGCTGGAGTGTCTCACATGAGATAGGGCTGAGCCCTTTATTGAAATCTCCCCTTAAATGACTGGGCTATGACCTTTCGGATGCCCGCGCTGGCAACCGTAAATTCTCGGGGATTTCATTTTACATTTCCTCCATGTATTCTCAGCCAAATTATACCTCTCAAACAAGCAAACCCACGGGCAAAGATTTCAGCACTTCCATCCTCTTATTACGTTCTTACTTTCAAACGGTAGTTCAGCACTTCTGCTCACAGATGGGTGTTTTTGGAAGATTAAAAAAAGATATAAAAAGCTGGCTGTAATCTGCTGCGTGAAAACATACACATTCTGACATCGGTTTCAAAGGCTGTCCTTTTCTGTGCCTGTCATCAATTTCCCATCTGGTGGAAGAAGGGGAAGAAAGGAGGACCGGCATGGAGAGGTATCTATTGATTAATCACCAACAGCAAGGGCCCTAATGTGCAAGCGGTGCGAGCCGGTTTCAAAGTGTTGACAGATGAAACAGCTATGTAAGTTCACTTCGGTGACACATTCTCCTTTAAGCCTTTCTCTCATAATTAGTCAAATCCTCGAAAGGGCATGACATTAATAAATTCAACATTAAACCCACATATAAACTGAGCGGGATTTGAAGGAAAGCAATATTTTTTTTCCCAGCGTCGCTCTGACATCCGGCAGCTTGTGAAGAGTGGGTGTGGACCGCTCCTCGGAGGACGCTCGCTGATACAGGGGAGGACATCGCTTCACCAAAGGCAGGCACCTGATACGAGAGTTATTGATTTATAAGGTATATCTCTATCCTTACAGTATGCATGAAAGCAAAGAGAACATCAAGAACATCTCTCAATCACCTTGAGCGTGGCAATCATGTCTTTGTTCTGGGCTTAAACAAAGCATCGCCGTGCACTCTTTGGTCCCCCTCCCAAAAAAAAAGAAAAAAAGAAAAGAAGAAAAGCCTTTTTACTTTGGTCCTCCCAAAATCTGAGGATTTTTCCCAAAAGGATCAAAGCATGCATGTATGTTTCGGCGGCTTTTGTGTTTTTGGTGTGCGCAGTGTTGAGTGCTTTCCTCAGCCCGTGCAAAAAGCCCTCAGATACCAAATGCCACCCTAAAGCACGGGCACTTCTCCTCTTCTCCTTTTATCACCGTACACTTCTTGCTCTCGCTACCCTGCTTTACCTGTGACAGGAGCTCCTTTCAAAAGCACCTCATTGCATTTCAAACACTAGTGACTCCCATTCCACTATCCAAGGCTCCGACATAGGCGTACACGCACGCAGCTGTCAGCTGTCCAAAAACTGTTTATCCCCCTGGCCTCCTCTCCCACCCCCATCCCAAACTAACTCCTCCACAACCTCTGGTTGTTGAGAAAATAATATTTTATGCACACCACAGCAGCCCACACACTGCAAAAGGCTTATGAAAGCTATACCAAATGTACCTTGCCGCCAACGGTTGTGTGTGCGCGTCGTGCGCTTCTGCATTCAAACATGTTTTCATGCGCGGCTTGCTTTATATGCTTGATTAAGATAAACCTGAGTGACATGCTGTTTTAAAATGCACAAGCGCACAGTGTGCAGCTTATTCCACAGGGTTTCAGAGATCACCATACAATGTGTGTGCTCCATAGAAAACTTAGAGGCGTAATTTGGCTGTAGGTGCATACCTTCGGCTCAGGCTTCATGTTTGCGAGAGAAATAATTAGGGCAAAAGAATCAGGTGGAGTTTTCCTGGATACCTGAGCATTTGTCAGAGCAAGGGAAGACACAGTACAATGAATTTGCATCTGTTTGAAGTGGTATTATTAATTCATGCCAATGGGCATGAAGGAGAGGGGTAAGTTTTAAAGGAGAGGGGGAAGGTTCCTGTAAGCAAGGATGGCTTGATCAACGTACAGTGCTTTCCAGAAGTATTCATACCCCTGGAGCATTTTTTTACTTTTTTTTTTTTTTTTACTTTTTGTCACTCTATAAAAACCGACTGCGGTTTATTCCAGCACAATGTAACACAGGGTATGAATCCATGTTTTTATTGGTTTCGTTTTTTTTTTTTTCTACAACTATAAATCTAAAAAGTGCGGCATGCATTTGTATGTTGCTCCATTTACTAAATAGAGTTCATTCTGACAACTGTGTACAGTTGATACTCAGCATAAAGTCAACATTGCTGTGGAGTTTCTTGGACATCCGTGTTAAACAACAAATGGAGTTGTTCTCTCCACAAATCCAGGCTTTGTGGAAGAGGACGCATGAAGAAAGCAACAGTTGAAAATATATCCATATGATGTCTAAAGTAGGCAAATACTGTATGTGGAACAAAGCACTCTACTAAGAAGAGTCCAAAACGCAACTTTTTCCAACATGGAAGTCACTGTATGCTGGAAAACTTGCCCTGGCCACACTATTCTGAATGAAACATGGTGGTGGCAGAGGCATCATACTGTAACTCAATCTCAATGACCTTTAACATACAGCTATAGCAACCATCAAACAGTTTTAGGATCTAAGTGTATGTCAGGTTCACACGGCAAGATATTAAAATTGTCGGCTGATTTTCTAAATCACAGAGATCACACATGATGATGAAAAATGAGGGTGACTTGCAGTGTAAAGCCAGTATCATGTTTGAGAATTGCCCAGACCAATTGGGAATCTGTAGCAAAATTGATGTTCACAGAGTGCTTTCCAACCCGGTCTGAGTTTAAACTACTGGGCAAAGAAGAGCACATTTTTAAGTCCCTGGAACAAAGCTGGTAGAGACATGTCCTGAAAAACTTGCAGCTGCAATTTCAGAAAAAGCTGATTTTACACAGTATTGACACAAGACGGCTAAAAAAAAAGCAACACCACATCTTTTCAGATTTTTATTAGTTTTTTTTAAAACCAGTTATCATTTTACTTACATTAAACAGTCATGCAGTGCTTTGTGTTCTTCATTTAAAATCATAATAAACAGTAGTATAAAAAAGTATTTTGTTACCCTCACCACAAAACCCATTTAAATATTACAAATATCCCTTGTAAATTCAAAAGCATGTTTCAGTCATAATAATGTTATGCATGAAGAGAAAAGAGCTTACCAATTCAACCTGGCCCTTGTCAAATCATAAATTAATTGATCAACCATATTTTTTGGAAAGCCTTGTTCAGTTTCACTCGCCACACCCAGGCCTGATCAGAGCCTGAATTTTAAATTTGTGAAATCACTTTAATAGGCTGCCTGACGAGAGGAAGTAGGCTAAGAACCTCCCAAATGTAGCATATTATGCCCCAATCTTCAAAATTTCAACAACTTATGTAAAACAAAGTCATTGACATCTATCTATCTGGGAAGAGTAAGAAAGCCTTTTTGACAACTTTGGGACTCCAGAGTGAGAGCCACTATCAACCAACAGAGAAAGTACCAAACAGTATTTAACCTTCCCAGTAGTTTGGTTTTTGATGTTTAAAACATTTAAATATAAAAAAAAGCAAAAATCAAAGAAATCTGGTAGGGAACAATTTTCTTTTCATTAGACTGTACACTGACAAATGTACATCAAGAAAAAAAAACATGTAGAAGGTTCAACAGATGTGAATAATTTTGAAAGGTGCAGTATGTCTGTTTATTTTTGCTTATTTAATCTATAGGTTGTTTGTCAGCACATTTTCATGTTGTCAACATAGGTGCTTCACACAAGGCTCAGCTCTGTGGGAACGCTGGGGCAATATACACATGGGGCCTATCTTATTTAATCAGCATGTGCTGCGCTAAATGACAAGCTATTATCGCCGGCCACCCATCGACTTCTGCTCGGTTCCTCAAACAGCCAAAGCAAAAGGTCAATCGCTGATAATGGGAAGATGGAATGAGCTATCCCTAATTAGACATGACTGTAAAATTTGAATGCGAGATTAGGCCTGTGTCCAGAGGCAAGAGATACGGCAAATCCCTGATTCATACCGGTTGTCTTAAATGTATTTATGCCTCTGTTTTTGTTTGCTCTTACATCTTAACATGTGTCTTTGTGTGCGTACACAACAGGGAAGTGCATATTTCACTGTTAATATCTGCACATCCACAGGGTGCACTTGTTGCTCTGAATGCACAGACACAAGGTCACAAGTACATGCCATGCCCCAGATGTGCACATGTGGGGCCGGTGCCGACGGGTCGCCTGTACTTATGCTGGCATGGCTATTCCTCCTCAGAGGGGCGGCGAGGGCACTCATGGTACATTATCAGGAGCAACACAAACCCAGGCTGGCACTTTCCCAGCTTTATAAAGGGGGTCTTTATTTGTTGCGTGTTTGAATGGAGGCAAGAGGAGCAGGGGAAAGGGGGGTGTTGCCAAGTAGGAAGGTTTTTGCCTTCAGGCAGAAGTGTAATTACATGAGGGCATACTGAAGACAAAAAATATTAATGGGATTACTGGTCAGCGGGGTTCTGTCCTTGGGGATTACTGGCAAGAGAGATCAAGTGTGTTCCTGCAACACTGTTGATCTAAATCTATTCCTTAAACTCTGACTCAACATGCAGTTTTCCTCCTGCTTTTACATAATCCAGTCATTATTGTGACTTTGCAATCCTTCACCCAATGGAACCCGGGTCAGTCCCCAGTGACAGCAAGCATTTACCCTGCTTAAGTGTTTTTGAGAATTTTTACTTAATCCCAACTCATTTGAGGGGCCAATTTGTGTGCAATCCCCCCCCCCCCCACCACACACACACACACACACACACACACACACACACACACACACACACACACACACACACACACACACACACACACACACACACACATACACACACACACACACACACAGACAGAGTGCTGAAATCTAACGCTGTCCATGGTGCTGAAATCTATCGTTAGGAATCAGGACATATGCTGCATTCTCCCGTTTTAAACTACATGGTAATTGGAACCAATTTTCCGTATGCAGAGCATCCACACGGGGGAAAGTGCTAAAATTAAGCAAAGATTACAGTATGCATAGTATGTGCACTGGTATTTGAGAGTGCTGTTGATGGAAGCTATTATCCTGAAATGCAGCAGAAGAGCCATTTGCAGCTGGGGGAAAAGATTAAAGCAATTTGTGGATGGCAGTGAGATTACCTCGGCAACATTCCTAAAAAGCCAACCAAAACAAGAACACATATGTAAATACAGCATGTACAAACACATTTAGCTTTCTCTTTATTAACCAGGGTGCACTACACTGTACACTGCCTGCATACATCATTTCGGCAGGAAAAGGACACATAGTGTTTAGATGTTTTACTACGAGGGAAAACAAAAGATAGTAAGTTATGCATAAACTGTGGACAGGTTTAACACAGGATTAGGGTATAGAACAATATGATCAATTTTAACCATCATATGGAGCAATGTTCGATTCATCATCTGAACATGGTAAGAGTATTGTACAACTGCAAACTCAACATGATCTGTCCACCCAACATTATCAGGTTAAGTAAGGACAGCACAGAATCTGGTAACTGTGGAAGAGTTGCAGAGATCCACATCCCAGGTGTGACACATCTGTTGATGAGAGAACAGTTTGTCATCCACTCCCAAATCTTGTCTTTATGGTATGGCAAGAAGAAAGTCAATGTTAAAAAAAAGCTACAAGACATCATATTTAAAGTTTGACACAAGCCACGTATGGGGAAATCGCAAACATAAGGTAGAAGATGCTTTGGCCAGATGAGAGCCTAAGTGAACCTTTTAGCTTAAAGCCAATGTGCCTTGTGAGCCCTAAAGCTACCTTTGTGCATCAAAACGAATGCACCATCCCTGTTCTGAAACATGCCGGTGACAGCATCATACTAATAGGATGCTGGATATCAGCAGGAACTTAGAAATCTGGTCAGTGGTAACCTAATGGCAGGGCAATCTTTTAAAAGAAACTGTTAGCAGATGCAAAATACGTGATATTGTGTTGGACATTCACCTTTCAACAGGACAGTAACCCTAAACATACAAACAAAGCTTAAATCCCTGTGTTTGAATGGCCAAGCCAGTCCAGGCCTGAATCCTAACCCTGTATCCTTTTCCTTCCACTTTAAAAGGTTGCATTATATTGTCCATCAAATAAAAACCCACAAAAGTCCTTTAATGTTTGTGCTTGTATCATGAAAATATGAAAATAATCTCACTGTATGTACTGCCCTCACTCCCATGCAAGGTTTGTAACGTTAATTATTGCATTTAATGATTTCTAGAAGATATATATCCATAAAATGAGTGAGAAGGACCACTAAAATGCTATTAACACCCTTTTTAACATAGGCTGAAATGCCAAGCAGTTTCATTACCCCTTTCAATTGAACCAAAAAACTAAATTTAACCTAAACTGAGAATTTAAACATTGTGACCTTCCCCACATGTATGGATCTGTTATATTTCTTTGTAACTAACACTAATTTTCCCTCTGGTAATTAGCTGAAAAAGTAAAAGGTGGGAGGATAGAAAAGTGGTGGAAAGCATAAAAAATAACTCAATCTGTCAGAGCCAACATGTTCTTGCGAAGTAAGCGTACCTGGAGTATTCAACAAGTACAGAGAGTACAAAGTCTCAAGTATTCACACATATCCACAAATTAACAAGAAGGATCGCACAGGGTCTACACTGAGCAAGTAGCACAAGCTGAGAAATGCCCAAAAGCATAGTTTTTATCAGCTTTATAGGCATGTGATACGAGAAACCTTTGAGGAAGCAGATGGATGGACTGTGGCAGGACCACTAATGAATAAGGTGCACCGGTAGAGGAGAGCTGCTGTAATTGGCCGCTGTCAGAAATGATGAGCCAGCTGAACAGAATGTGAATCTCTCTAAAACTCCAGCCAATGTTTTCTAAGCACCAGTAGAGGCAGAAGGTAACCAGCTTCCGTAGACTCAGATCCATTTCAGGCATCCAAGCTCTCCGCTGCTCAAGGAGCCAGCTAACAGCTGAAAGATGACCAACTACTGATGCCGGCCGCATCCTTATCTGACCAAAATTTGACCTCATGTATCCTTGCAAAGCTGGGCAGAAGACAACACACATCAATAAACGGCCCTGCCAGGATGGACTCACTGCTTAAGGTGAAGTAGATTTTGTCTACATCAAGAAACCCACAGACTCTTTAGGATGACTGTGCATGCTTCTTTAACTCCCTGAGAATTAGATTCTTCAGCATAGAATGCAGAATTTAGATTGTTAAATTGACAAACAGAAATGTATCAGCTCCTAATAAGAAGTGGAACATCATTCCTGTGCTCTAGGCATTATTTGATACAGGCAACAATTTAAGAATGGGAAGTTCTTATTGTACTGGTAAATTCATAACTATCATGCAAAGCTAACATGTAAGGTAGGCCACTATTGTGAATCAAAGGGAAAATGAAACATGGTTTTCAAAGATGCCGACAAATAAAAACATTTAAAAGTGCGGCGCACCATTCAGTCCATCACTTGGAAGACATGGCCATCCTCCTAAAGTGAAAGGCAGGAATAGAAAGCATTGATATGAGAAGAATTAAGGAGGTCTCATTTAAGACTGCAGGAGATGTAGAGGTCCACAGCTCAGGTTGAAGAAGCTGTTGACGGGTCAATTGTTATAGAATATGGCCTTTATGGAAGAGTGGGGTGAAAAGGGCTCTACCGAGTCACGTCTGCGGTTTGACACAAGCCATTTTGAAGAAACAGCAAACATGTAGGAGGAAGTGCTCCAGTCGTGTGAGACCAAAACTGCCACACAATTTAAAACAGGTATGTGTGGGGAAAACTAACACCGCAGATCACCCTGAACACACCACTGTCATGGTAAAACATGGTGGTGGGAGCACCATGCTGTAGGGATGTTTTATTTTTTTTTTTTATTGTAGCCGAGCCTTGGAATCTAGTGAGACATGATAGTGAGATAAATGGAGGTAATACAGGCCAATCCTAAAAGAATACTTGTTAAACTGCAAAAGACTGGAGACCAGCATGGAGGTACTTGAACTGATCAGAGATAATTTTCTTTGTTTGTTGCTGTTAAAAAAGGCTAAAGTCTGCAATCAGACCGTGACTCTGGTGCAAAAGTAATCCATCATTTCAATTGGATTTTATCACCATAGATAGCACATAGATAGTACAATGGTGCTGGGCATGAGCACACATACTGTGACCTCGGATAAACGTGTCAGTAAATAGTATTATCGTGACTAAACATCCACCACAAAGAAAATCAGGCTTGTTGTTTAACCAGAGCCACTGTTAAACCCTTCGCCATTTTCTAAGGGAACCAAGCGTAAAACAACAAACATATTCAAACTGTGACAAATGTCACCTTTAGTTTGACATGCGGATGCTGGTTATGGGAAGGGGAAAAAAGAGTGGGAGTGTGAATAGTACGAATTGGTCAGAAGATGAAAGTTAACTTCTAACTGCAACAGCAAAGTTTAGGGCTGGCAGGTTTAACTGAAAAGGGATTTTCTGCATTATCAGATGGAGCTCAGAGCTTTAAGTGAAGTTTCACAAATCAAACCAAAATGTGCCCATGGACATTCCTTCTAAGGGATTAAAATGGTTTAAGAAGATTAATAATGTATCAACCCAGAAGTTCTGAAATCATCAAGCTATTCACTAGTGTGTCGGCTTTAAACCCACAAATATCACCAGACGTTTGATAAGCTCCTTTTACAACCACTGTATTTCAGTGTATCACAAGAATGATATAGCAGTGACTGCCCTTGGCTCCAAATGACTCTGAGGCATTCTGCACCATGTGAATGGGTCAGAGAACAACAGGCTTATCAGGTCCGCTATGAAACCCTCCAGCTGTTTAAGACTTTTCCTTTATTTAGATTTTCCAGTGTTTTATTTAAAGATGATGAGCAGCAACATGAGCCAGAAGTAATTGTGATGTCAATGAGTCAAAAGCTTTGGATTTTCAGCCTGATCTAGCTCAGTTATTTATCTAACTTAGTTATCTTATGGCAGAGTACTAGTTTTGTGCCAGCATTTTACTATCAGGCATGATTTTAAAAAAATTAAAAAAGCCCAAGACATAGGCTTTTTTTTTTAAATTATTCATTAGTGTTACTGCTAATAAATATTTACTTTTTTCTTTTTGGATTTTATTGGTTTTCCTGTCTCAAAACCACATTCTAACTACAAACACACAGTGTTGGATGATGGTTGGGATTATGAGCAGGTTTCATTTAGAAATGTGTCTCCTCAAAGAAACCAGATGTGTTACAGTTTCAACTGTTGCTATTATGTGGCTGTTGAAAAAGAATCTGCATTTCATTCATAGTCCCTTTTTCTCCCAAACACACCATAAGTGGTCCAGTACATTACGCCATGTAGAATATCCTAGGTTTTATTTTACTCTAACAGAGAGAAACGCTGTCTTTATTTGTCTCTGGAAAAAGAATAATGTTAAAAGTACCATTCACAGAAGAGTCCATTCTAGTGGGATTAACCCATTGTTAACTAATGTTACCAACACGTGTGTATTTATCTGCATTCCATTCATTCAAGCACTAAAACCACATGCTCACAAATAGAGATTATAGAGCCACAAATGTGTCACTGGTTTTCCTGCAACCTCCATAGCTTTTTATTGTCACATCAGCCTTATTAGAATCACTGACTTGGTCTGGGGTACTCAGTTGCTTTCAGTTCAACTTAATTCAATTCTGCTTTAGTCACAACAGATGAATTCAATTCAGACAAATTCAATTCAAATTAGTTCATTATATTTCAGAATAATTAAGCTAAGTAGAGTTTATATGAATTCAGTACAGTTCATTTCAGTGTACTTTACCTTCACTTAAATCAACTCACTTCAATGTAGATCAATTCAGTTCATTCCCATTCTCAATTCCCTTTGGAATGTCCCTCTAAGTAGTTCAATTTAGTATTGTTTAGTTTTATGTTCTGTTACTTAAAGGAGTTTACAGCTAGGTCCTCCAACACATTCCGAAGAGAGTTTACATCAGCAATCTCATCAAGATTCAGGGACCAAGTACTTCACTCACACCAAGCAATAGTTTCTAACGACCTGACGGGTGGGTCATTGATTTGCATCTGACTTAGAATGTGCCTAGGAGGATGGGCCTCCATGTCCTTAAAAACAGCTGTGCACTAACTACAGGTTGCTCAAGTGCGAGCCACCAGAACTGATAAAGACTCCTGGATAGGTGGAAAAACGTCTTCAGAAAGAAATAAACAAAAGTCCGGTTGCCTCCTATTTAAGCCTGCTTGCTGTTAAAGGAGACATATCATGTTTCTAAATTCTTCCTTTTCACATTGAGATCATTCAGTTGTGGTCTAGAAAGGTGGAACTGCAATGCTTTGGTCTGAATTCCCTGTTAATTTACATCCATGTTCCCTCTTTATACCCCAGGTCTGAGATGCGCCTGTAAGCAACTCGTTTTGGTGCTGTCTCTTTAAATCTAAATGAGGCACTTCACACCCTGCCCCCATCTAGATCGCAGAGTGTTTCAGTCCACACCATTTTTTGGCCATGTTTTTAGTAAGCTGAGGGACAGTGTAGTAAACAACTGAACATTTTCACTTATCCACTTGTAGCTTGGACTACAGAATAGATAGCCTAAAGTCCATGACCTTGTTTAGCAGTTCTTTAGCAAATACTGTGATGTAATAGTTCAAAGAACATAACAGAAAGCAGAAAACTGAATGGCTTGAAAAATATGACCCATACAGAATATAAAGATATCTAAGCAGCACCTGAACAGACTACATTCTAATTTTCTGCATTCCTAGACACTCCAAATGCACAACTAAATGTCTTTAAGTGCTAAACAAAAGTCGACTTTGCACGATGTGTCTCCTTTAATGAATTATTGAGTACTTAGTAATAGCATAACTGTTGATTTGATTTATGACTTGATCCAAAACAAACAATCAATTTCCAATCATACTGTCAGTATTGTAATTCTAAGAATGAATTTAATATAATTGCTTTTTTGTGTCTCTGCTCTGTCTTTTCTAACCCCCTGTCAGTCGAGGCAGATGACCGTTCACACTGAGCCCGGTTCTGCTGGAGGTTTTCCTCCCTGTTAAAGGGGAGTTTTGCTCTCCACTGTCGCTTCATGCATGCTCAGTATGAGGGTTTGCTGCAAAGCCATCGACAACGCAGACGACTCTCCCTGTGGCTCTATGCTCTTTCAAAAAGAGTGAATGCTTCTTGACGAGACTCAATGCAATCTGCTGGGTTTCCTTAGGAAACCTTTTGCTCAATCTGTCTGTATGATTTGTTTGAATTTGACTTTGTAAAGTGGCTTGAGATGACATGTGTTGTGAATTGGTGTTACATAAATAAAATTTAATTAAATAATTATTATGACAACATATAGGAACAGAAACTACTCCCTTTCAGGAACAAGCAACCTCCAGCAGGACGACAGTGTCGAGAGAACAGCGAGGACCCACAGATATCATCATCAACAACAATGCCTGCCAAGAGAAAGTTAGAAACCATATACATTAACATCAAGAATATAAGAAGATAACGTGATTTATTTTCTTGCGTGGGTGTGGATGGGAACTTCAAAAGCTTGTATCATTTTGCGGACTTGAATTGAATCCCTGGTACTAACCATTAAGACTGATCCCAAAGGCATCAGCTAGACCACAGGCATGAGAGAGAGCGCTGCTGTTGATCTGGTGATGGGGCATTAGTTCGAGAGGTGTTAAACAGCCCTCCGTTAACACTTTCACACACAGTCTGTCAGTGTAATAAAAGCCTGCAGCCCTCGACGCACGCACATAGCCATTCAGTTAACTCTTCCGTCACTTTGATTTAACCTTGTTAAACTGTTTCAGAGACATTTTTCTGAGTGAAGATGGATTTCTTTTACTTGACATGTGATTGGTGAGTTAATTAAGACAGTGACATTATTAAAGCCAAGAATGACTGCGGCGTGTTTTTATTAATTCACCATCTGACCTTTTCCTCTGGATTCAAGCTTCAGTAACACCTGATACCTTGCAATTACAGGATGATAGTCTGAAAGCAGAGGAGCAATAGAACAGGTTTTTTTCAGTTTCACAGTTAAAAATCTCAAACAAAAGCTGCTTTGTGCTTTTCGGAATTTGCTAGAAGTATGACGGAGAACAGACTGTGTCTCAAACTGGCAAATGATTAAATGCAACTTGGAGACAAATGCAATTTTCTTTTTCCATGATCTGCAAGATGTCTGTAATAAAGTCAGCTATGCGAGATATAAAAAACAGCATTCCCTTAAATATTGCTTCTCAGAAAGGTCAGAACTTTAAATGGGAAAAATATGACATTTACATAAATAGAAAAAAAGTAATTTCCAAAACCAATTTCCCACATGTAATGATCAGCTTAAAGTGCTCACACTCTTTAATATTAGACCTAAGAAATTATTCATTGATTTAGAAAAAAACAGCCACACTATTACACAATTTACACTTGGTTTAAAGCAACCAATAAGATTCAAACAGAAGATTCTAATTGTCATTGGTGGGGTTCTGTTGTGAGAGTGTGAGCAGTCAGTGTCTTACCCAAAGGAGATATATTTGTTAGAACTCCTACACAGAGTTTGTGTGTGTGTGTGTGTGTGTGTCCTGTCCAAGAAGTTCAGGTAAACAGCATGATTGGTCTGCCTGCCTTACATTATCAGTGATTATCTCCACAACAAGAGAGAACGACCTGAATGACTTATAAATCTCAAAAATACCACGACTATTGAATGCATTACAGTACACAGCATATGGTAAAAATATATATTACTTTTTACAGTTCCTTACTTCTCCATCAAATCCCTATTGTGGTGTGATTTGCTTGGCATGTTTTGGTTTGAAATAAGCATTTTTACAAATTACAGATTTAGCTAGTCCTCTGGACTTGATAATGTACCTTACAAGTACAGACCATTTACCATTTCTGAAACACTGTCCACAAAACCTACTGTGAAATTTTTAAGAGGTGCTATACCATGGAAGAACAGCTTTACACCTGCTCTAGGGTGTCTAGTCATCAGTATTAATTTCCAGGAACATATGCTTTCGCATGACATTAAGATGCAAAGAAGAGCGATGTGGTAACACTTTACAATAAGGCACCCAAAATCTGGTTAACTACTATTGAACGCTTTGGAAACTAATCATGTGCTACCTGGTAGGTAACCAGTACTTACTGGTGACCACACAGCCTGGCCTTGTTAGGGGACCACTGGTTAGTTACCTGGAAAACAAAAGAGGAACAAATCAGGATCTAATGGGTAGTTACCAAGGAAACAAAAGAGGAACAAATCAGGAGATAATGGGTAGTTAACTAGTAGTTTCCTTGCGAAAAGAAATGGTGACTGCCAGGAAGGCATTTAAGCTCTGTAAGGATACCATAACAAGCCTAAAATTGGCACATGAGCTCCCAATTGACACAAAACATGAGAGACATTTAATTGTTTTTAAAGAGTCGGGAATACTTCTGACCATCTGTTACAAGCTAGTGAAAGCTGGATAATATCAAAGGACTTAAATGTTACAAATCACCTCTTGTATTTATATATGTATGTTTAGGTAGGTAGTGGGAAACAATGGTATCGTTAGATCCGGAACACAGCTTCTTGTCTGATTGCCCCCAATGGTTAACTCCAGTATTTCACTGAGCATTCAGCCACTGTCAAAGGGTTTCAGTTCAGTTTTATTTTAAAATGTGGGGTTTTCCTCAAAGTAAACAACTTTTTTAAAGTTGTTTTGCTGTAAATGGTTTTCTTAAAAATAAAATGTATCCTTTCCAACCTCTTCTCAGTTCTATGTGCTTGTTTGCATGATACACCCACAGGTAAAAATCATCAACCTGATCAAGGCAGTGTGCGCCTTGACACGGTGGTGTAGGACACCTGAGCGCCAGTCAAAGAACAGTCCAAAATGTAGGGGAATTTCCTGCCACTGTTATAACCACCTCTACTCTACAAGAGTTGTCTAATGCAGGTAAAATATTGACTAGTGAAAATATCTCAACAGAGTGGTATTCCTGTACTCTTCTCATTCTAATGACTTTAACTTTTGCTAGAAGTCAGGAAATTACAGTTTCTTATCTGGTGTTGGTGAACCAAAGTTTGGACAGCTTGTCTTCTGAGAAGTGGCATTATTACATTCACATCATGCTCAATCTGAGAATGTGTATCTATTAGCTAACCATCTCTTCACTGGAAGTGCCAAAACTATAGAACTGGGAAGTGTAGACTTTTGCACTTACTGTCTTTAAAAGTATTTTCTTATCACAGATGATATAGTGTGCATCAGAGAAAAACAAGGGAATAATGCTCAATCAGTGATGTGGACCTAAAAATCATTCTGTCTTTTCCATAGAGGGATATCCAGTTAGCAGCTCTGACATCTGTTTCTTGTTATTTAGTCTATACCAGCCTGGCAGAGAAGAGACACTGTTGAAACATCTCAACACTGAACCGATGATTAGTATAAAAAGCTGTGTCCCCAATTATCTGAGTTAATGTAATTTCACCATTCTACACAGCACTGCAACGCAAAGCACAAAATTATTCACAAAACCACAATAAATAGTAAAATGTGATGTATGCTGTTTTGCCTGGTGTGACAATGTCTCTTGATGACACAAGGTTGAGCCAAAACACGGTCTTCTAAAAACTGCTTCTGAGTTTCTTTTTTGTTAGTAAGTAATCAGTGAATGGCACTACCAATTTTATTTTACTAATGGGTGTAATGCCATCTAATGACGTGACAGACTCCAGCTCCCAGCTTGCAACATGGTCAACCTGACCACCGGCCTCTGGCAACGTTATCTCGTTGCTATGGAATGACATAAAAGCGCCCCGCACGCTGAACTCGGTCTTCTTCACTGGCACCACGGCAACTGGGAAGACATACAGCGGTTTTCCCCGTTGGGATTTCCTCCACATGGCTCGGGTTCGAGTCCTCGCTGGGCCGAGTTGCTGAACCAACTTATCCCTGTTTTTCTATGCAGGAAGTTGACTTTAAAAGTACTTTGAATTGATTTTGATCCTACTGGGAGCCGGTATCTTCCAGTGATCGTCAAGAACTCCGCTCTTGTTTTGGCCAAACAAAGCCCCCAGCTCTAGATGGTTAGCTTAGTGTGTTATAGAGTATAGAAGCGTTCCCCATCTAGATTCAGGTCTGTTTGCTCAAAGCTACTTTGTCTTTCAATGCTGCTATGTCAAATTGCCGACTTCTTGAATGTGATGTTAAACAACTGTGAATTTAATTAAGAATTGCTACCTCTCAATTAATCCATTTTGACTTGTTTTATTTTCATTTATTTTCTTTTGCATGTTCTTTGAGTAGCGAGTTTTTATTAAATATAATAATTGCTGTGACAGGGATTATTAATTTAATAAACAATAACGTGTGGAATAGTAATTGTTTGTGGTTATTTTGGTTCAGAAGTTGAATGGTCTCTAAGAGCAAAAGAAGTACCTCTTTTGAGTTAACAACTGAATTAACTGAGACATTTTCATTGGTTTGTGATAAAAAAGTAAAGGTTAAAACTCCGATTGCAGTTTTAATTTGAGTTATCAACGTTCGGTCAACAACCGGTCAGATCAAACCTACTTTGAGACTGTTGTGTTGTTCTTGAATGATTTATTCAAAAGAACAACACATTTGAGAGAACAAACTGAACCAAATCACCTCATGAACTGATTTGTGCATTTCTCAGTAGAGTTTAGGAGGTGGTCAGCGCATGTCCCACTCGGTACTGGAACCTCCGTGTTCTGTTGCACTCGTGAGTCTGTACCCTCACTGCCTTGAGTGATTCATTCTACTGGTTCCTCTTTCAGGGGATACCGTGTCGTGACAGGGAATGGTATCTGATTCTCCAACAATCAAGAGTCAAGCCACATGAAAATACACGTGCATGCACACAAATGCCTGTCACCCTAGTCCTTTATCTTAACAGACATAATTGAGGGCAGAAGAGACAGGAAAATATTTATATTTTTAATGTAAGCCACACAGAGCTTTAAATCTGTATGTCAGCATTTCTTGTTTTATTGATTTGATATTCAATAACGCCTATTCATTTTATTTTGGTGGCATTTTTAATACAACAATGCTCAGTTTTCATAATAGGTTTATTTCCCCACTTTAAATGTTTATTGCTTTCATGTGAGTGCAATAAAACTAATTACACACACATTACATTAATTTGTTTCTTTTACATGCTGATAATGCGTGCACATATAATGCTCATTCACGCCCTGAATCATATAGCAGTAACTGGCAGAAACAGCACCACCACTTCCAGCAGAGTATTAGTTGATGAGTCACTCACTCCTATACTCCATGTGAATCAGTACATGTTTCGTTCCTCGTGTTCCTGAGATTTGCGAACCTCCTGGACATGTCTAGTACTGCCACAGATTTGCAATCCTAGTGTACGGCTCAATGTAGGAGGAGACCGAATCACTCAATGCTCAATGAGTCTCTCACTCCTGTACCGCATGTGATTCAGTACCGTTTTGTTTGCACTGTCACTGAGTCAAGATTAGCGGACCTACTGGACACACCAAGTACTGCCACTGATTTGTAAATCAGTACTAAGCCGCTGATTCGTTCAGCGTGAACTTGACTCAGCCTGTGAAGCCTGTACGACAGAATGAACCGCCTTGATTCGTGCATTACGCAAATCTTACTGAAAGTGTCACTGATTCTCACACCACCACTAGGCCTATGTTAGGAGGTGCTTCAGCCCCCCTAAAATATTCTCAAGCCCCCTTAAACTATTTGGTGTATTTCTACTTTATTTTATGTATTTTCTTCTACAAAAACTGTCAACAAATTCAGTATAATGAGGTCTGAATATGAGTTTAAATAAATAAGCATATAAACTGTAATTATTACCGCAACTACAACGTATCTGTCAGTTTCTCTTTACTTCATGGTTCTAAGGTAGAGAGACCCGTCAGTGAGTCGTTATAAAATCCATTCCACTTGCTCACATAGAGTATGCCCACATCATTTGAAGTCCAGTCTACGTTTTTTCTGTGTCTAGTACATAGGAGGTCAGGTCAGAAGAGGATACAGGGAGGGAAGGATGGATAAGTGGAAGTTTTTCAAGAAAGCAAGATTTAAGCATCACTGATGGTAGTAATAATTAACTCCAGACCCCAAGTAACAGCCTAAACTTCAATGCAAAAAATTAACCAAGTGCTCCCAGTTTGACAGATAAAAACCTGGTTCACTTTTTGTGTGTGTGAGAGATATATTCCAGCTCTAAAAGACTGCTGCTACTGCGACAACACAGGGAAGGTCCTGTTGACCTGCAGGAGTCAGGACAGAGGAGCACAGAGAGTGAGAGGGGAGAGACCTCTGAAAGGGTGAGTCAAGTAAGGGTCACTAACCTGTAACCACTAACCTAAGCCCCCCCTTGTCCTTAAGACCCAGTGACCCCATGCACCATACACCAAGAACTGAGATGGATGGACAGATGCGATTCGGGACAGATAATACACTGAATTCTGTAATGGACTTTTTTTTAGGTAATCTGGACTGGAATTATAGATTTTTTTAGAAGAGATACATTTTTAATCCCAAAATTGTATTTAGAGATGTATGTCTACCTTTTTTCTAATGAACAAGACATCACAGATGAAGTGTCCAAACCTTGCTGTGGACCCAGCTGACTGGCTGCAGTGCTGCTTTGTTCACGGCCCGAATGAAGCAGATAGTGATAATATTTTAATCCAAAAGTTCCTTTTTCCATCTGAGCTGATTGACTTCCGGTTGCTAGAACTTCAAAATAAGGTCAAGAAAGAGCCTGAAAAGTCAGTTTATTATTTGTTTTTACTGTAAAGAAACAAAATAGGCAGTTCATGTTCTATATATAGTACACTTAAGGTTCCCACGTACTCAGGCGTACACCTTTGTTATCACTTGGCTGGATTGCTGCAATGCACTTTATTTTGGTGTAAGTGGATCTTTAATTGCACGTCTGCAGATGGTGCAAAACGCTGCTGCGTGACTTTTAACTAAGACACGTAAGTTTGATCAACTCTCCCCCGTGTTAAGCTCACTTCAGTGGTTGCCAGTTAATTTTGGGATTCATTTCAAAATTATTTTATTTGTACATCATTACGAACTGCCCCATGCTCTCGGGTCTCTCAGGTCAGCTGATCATTTACTCTTGTCGGTGCCAAAAACCAGGCGTAACTCAGAGGGGACTGTGCTTTTTCTGTAGCCGGTCCCATACTCTGGAATGATGATGTTTCATCAGATGTTTAATCTGTAAAAAATACAAATTTAGATGTCATGAATACAAGTTGCAAAGTTACAACTTTGTAACAATTCATACAAGTACAAATCACAAATTTACAAGTATGCATCTACAATCAAGCTGTTACACACTTTCCTGGCGGTAAACATGTCATTACAGCTACCATCTGGTTAGGAGTGTAACAATTTCAGCAGATGTTGTAGATTTGTACTCAGAAAATTGTGATTTATGCTTGTATTGTTGCAAAGTTGTAACTTTGTAACTTGCATTCCTAACTTCTAAACTTGTATTCTCACAGATTAAACATCTGATGTCACACGCATGTATGAGTTGAGAACAAGGAACAAATCTTCATTCACGTTTGTGGACTTACATTTATAAATACAGACACCTATGCATACATTTTTATTGACATTTATCTTACTCCGTACTCCGCGGATATTTTAGTCTTCATAGTCGAGAGTACTGTTGCTTACATGTCTTGTGGCAAATTCCTACAATTCCCACACTTTCTGCCAGCGGGACGAAGTGGCGGAACGGATAATAAAATGTGTGATTAGCTAGCTGAGCACCTAGAGCCGTTTCTTTTCGGTGAACAAATCACTTGAACAAATCATTTTAATGCACTGTCTCACTGTAACTCTAGATCAAGTATATAAAAGTTCTTAGAGATGAGTGTGCACTAAAAAATAAAATAACAGAATCCAGAACTTTGTTATTCAACAGTGAATGGGGGACCCTCTGTTGTCAACCCCCAACTAACTGATCAAAGAGCATAATATTCACACACGAAGCCCAGGAAAATCATTTAAAATTGAAACCAAAACCGTTCTTAGAAATACCTCAAAGATGAAAATGTTCACTGCAGCCAGATCAATATTCAGAATTATTCTTAATATGGATTGTATAATCACTCACAGTGGTGACAAAATATTTAAAGAAATTATGTGACTGACTAGTTTTATCGTTCTGGAAGAAATCTAGATTGTATGTGTGTCTAAAAAGATAATTTCTAGCAGTTCTTATTTGAGTTCCTCAAGGCATCAGCCCTGGACACACTGACTGGTAAACAATAACAATCTTCCTTTCAAACCAGAACTGGAGATGACAGGAGAAAAAAAATCAAAGGGTAAAAATGTCACATCTTCAAGGGTTGTGAAAAGCTATAACTTTCTACACTTTCCTATTAGCATGAGGGCAGCATGTCAAGCACAGCTTAATATCTATTGGAAAATCTATAATTTCTGTAAATATGAGTGAAAGGACATCATTTATCATGCATAAGCTAATCTACTGCAGGAAGGACAACCAGATCTGCAGAAAGTGATGTGGGTTTAGTTGAAAACAAAGATTTTGTTGTGGTACAATGACAGTGGGTTCCTCGAAGCAAAGCAGAAACCTGTGGGGGGGGGGGGGGGGGGGGGAGTTGTGTAGCAAAAATAAATCAAAAAATCCAGGAGATTGTGTTTAGAGCAATATAGGAAAGGCATTGCAAATTGACCAGAAGGCAACAGAGTTTCTCAATGCACAATGAAGCTTGTAGCATGCTGCTATTACAAACACAAAGTGTCCTTGACAACTTTATTTTACCATTTCATTCTTCTTTTGTAGCAACAAAAAAACGCTGCATGCACGGCCCTAGAATCACCTTACAAGCTGGGAGACAAGGCAAGGCTGCAGGAATATAGGAGCAAGAGGACTCTTACTGGCATCTCTGTGCCAGCAGTGCTGACTAGAGAAAAACACAGAAAGAGATGAGAAGCGATGGAAGCAAAATTTGCAAACTGTGCCATATCATGTTCATAAATGCTATATATAAGCACTTACTGGATCCATGGGTTCCCTCTATGATGCTCGCTGAGAAACAGGTTAGTGATGCATTTAAAGTAGTAGGCTGCGAGAAACCAGAGTAAATTATCATTAAACCTGAGGATAAAGAACAAAGTGCTGATTTCAATGCAGTGAACTTTTTTCAAATCTTGATAAGCTTTGAAAAGTCCATATATATAAACAGCTACTGAGGAACTGCGGGGAACCAAATATCCACAGAGATATGGGTAAAACTTGTCAAGAGGACAAAACAGAGAAAAAAGGTGACATCCCAGTGCAACAGATATCAGTCAGAACCTGTGAAAATAAGGGAACAGAGGTAGAAGCCAACAGTGAAAACTGGATAAGATCAAGGGGATAAAAGAGAAACTGGCCTTTTGGTACCAGAGACGTGACCAGTAGGATGTGATGTAGGTGTGCAAAGAAAAAAGTATCACCTGGGTTCAATGACTATAGCTGCTGGAAAGTGGTTTAAGTTGAGCAGGAAAAGACAAGAGCCTCAAATGCAAAGATTTAGGGAACCTCTGACAAAGCAGAGCCTTACTTCTAGTGAGTTATGTCCTAAAGAACTAGCTTGACATGGAAATATGGTCAGTCACTCTGCTGGTGGATACAGGGAAAAGAAGCATGCAATTTGATGCCAAAATAGCAACAGAATATTGTCAAAGTGAGTGAAAGAAGAGAATTAAACTGACATTGTAGTTCCAGGAATGTGAACTGAGCAAGGCAGGATAAAACGAGAAAAAAGGGCATCCTATTGCACAGAAATGCAAGCAGAAAATTGTTTAAATGAAGCATGGAAAGGCAAGAAGCTTGAGAAGGGGCTGCATCAAAAAGACGACTGAGTGAACAAATGATTAAAAGAGTGTCTGACCGGCAACTTGGCGCCACAAATAGCACCAGGATGTTGCAAAAACAGGTAAGAATGGGTAAGAATGCTCCAGTGACTGCAGTGAAAGCAAAAAAATAAAAAAAATAAAAAATGGGGTAATGTCAGAGCGGAAATGCAGATTTGTATTTGGCTACAGAAACATAAGAGAAAGAAATTAATACAAATAAATGTTGTTTGAACAGGAAAAGCAATTCACTCGATGGTAACAAATGAAAATAAATGAAAACAACTTAAATTATATGCAATTATATGTAATTATCTGTCAATTTTCTACATCTGCTTGATACTTGAAGGATTATAGAGGGCTAGTGCCCACCCCCAGCAGCCAGTAGGTAAACAATGGCACACATCTTAGACAGCTAGGTAATCAAAGGGCAACACAGGGACAAACAGGACAAACTGCTATGCTCATACACACTCACATCTAAATAGGCTTCAGAGAGAGCCGTTAACCCAACAGGGTTTGGGCTGTGGAAGGAAGCCAGAGTACCCAGAGAGAACCCACATATGCATCGAAAGAACCATGCAAACTCTTGCCAGAAAGGCCCCAGCAAGGATTTAAATCCAAGACTCATGTTTTGAAATTGAAAACTTCAGAAAGACATTACGATGTTGGGCTGCAAACAAACGCAGGCAATTACTTTTCAAACATTGCATTAGAAAGATAAAAAAGAACCACATTCCTTGGTTTTGAAATAAATAATAAAGTGATAATAAAGTTTTCATTGCCTATTTTTTAACGTCCTGTAGCTGTGTCACAGTGCTCACCATAGACACAGCAAAGTATTAGCTGCTTTGGCTTCGCTGGCTTACAAAAACTGTACGTCTGCTGTTTGGTCAGCGGCAAGGTGTCCATGGAAACCAGTGCTTAGCGTGCTTAGAAACAGGTTCTTTTTGATTATTACTTAGACAAAGATGGACAAATCTACAAATCTAAAAAGACCGCCTGGCACTCATATGCCATTTACTCCTCTGTCGATGATGAACGTCGTTTGTGTATTTAATGCATGTAGCCTACTTGACATCAGGTATTAATCCATTAAGGGTAGACAAGTTTATTAAATAGCCCCATTCATACACAAGGCAGTCCAAGGTGCTATACACAACATTAATGGAAAGACAGGAAAAACAACCCTAACCATAAAACCAATGCTTTAAAAAAACATGTTCATATGCATGTATTAAATGCGTAAAAGAAACAAAAAGTTAATAAGTCCGATTTTTTTATCCAAAGCAGCGGTAAACAATCATTTCGGTCATGATTTAAATGAACAGTTTCTTCCAATTCAGGATTGTGCGATACCCTGAGGCGTCTTAGCACTGGTAAGGGACGTTCTGAGGTTCCCAGGAAAAACTAGCCACAAGAGGAAGGTTACAGGCTCTTTTTCCTTCCCCCTTCCTTACTGACTGCACTATTTAGACAACACTTATCATGGCGGCTGCTGCTACAGTTCCACTTTGGCTAAAGAGTCCTTACTCAATAAGGGTATTCAGATGGCGCCCTGTATTGACAGAGATGGAGTCAACATTTCCTTTGACACCACCACTCCTTTGAAACTCTTTGCTTGATCTGGCTTGTTTGGTACATTTAATGCTGAAAGAATCACAAATGAGAACAGTAACTTGAACAAGGACTTCAAACATGCCAGAGAACAGGACTCTGCTAAGGTTGCCGTTAGTCTGTTTTGATTCAAACTCTTCAACATACAGCACAGTCTTTAGTAAATTTTAGTATGATTTGAAGATTAAAAACCTGGTTCACAGAGAGGCTTCATCTCATTCAGCTCACTTTGTACCTCCTGCTAGGAGTCCTGAAGCGCCAAATAAAACACCTGACCTTGAAGTGGAGTCCTTTGAGCCTGATTGTTGTTGAGGATCAATCAGAATCACCAAAGAAATTTGCCCTCTTCCACTTGCTCTTTCAGGCATTCTGCTGCTGCTTCGCAGTGAGACACACCAAAACATTAAGCCTTTTTAAACATAAACTTCTAAATATGTTTCAAAAGGCCATGAAAAAATGTTGGGTTTGGAGTGGGAATTTAGCTTTGATTGTTCAGCAATGAACTATGAACAGGAACTCTCCACCGTTTTCAGGAGCAGTCAACAAGTTATTTTATGAATATTGAAAATGTACTGAAAGGCTCCCATCAGAAATGAACCTTGAGATGCCAAGATTAAAAGCTCTACAAAGCGCGTTGGAAACGTTGTCCTGCCATCTCATAGTAGCAATAGCATTAGCACTGCTCTTTTTAGATGAAGCCACAGGCAGCTGGTAATGGCATTGCTGATTACAAAGCTAAAAGACATGTGGTGTTGTTTTACGGCCTAACCAGCTGGTTCTAACAATGCAAAAAGCATTGCACATTATCTTCTGTGAAAGTAGCAGGTTACGAAACAGGCTGAATCATTTGGCAAAGACACAAAAATAGCACAGCTTGACTGTTTGACACGACTATTTTTTCTCTCTTGTTTCTGTAGACCTGCAGGAAAAAAAAGGCTGAGAATGACTCAAGTTGATTCATGACAGTGTTTGCGGTGTTATGATGCATATTCTGTTATACAATTTCAGTGAGCAGCAGTTATCTATGTCTGTGTGATATGATTTGACTAAAGGATTTTTACAAGCTTAAGAAACAGATAGACATGAAGAAAAGTCAACATGTAAATACTGTTATATGAATCATAGACAGCAGCAGTCCTTGGGTGAATGCTGTCCTGGCATACTCCTCCTGCTGCCAATCAATTAGATTATAGGAAATCATAAAAATTCAGGGGAGCAACAAAATGCAGTGTGTCTCTCATAAAGTCTGTAAAATATTCTCCGTATTTTCAGCACCCTGCATGAAGCTCCAACTCCTGCATTGACTTTACGTGCATAAAAGCCATGACAAATTAGCAACTGACAGATCGGTTATATATTTTTAGCATTTTTTTTTTACAGTGTGTGTACACCCCAGTGTTAATTGGCACCCTGGGTAACTGCCCATATGGCCCATGTCAAACACCACCATAGCTGCAGTACTTTGCTATAGCATTGATTCTTGTTGAAACATTTACACATCTTTTCATGTTACATAAAAAAACGCTGTATTTTATTTTATACACCAACAAAAAGTAGCACATAAGTCCAGGACAGATACAGTGAGGACATTATTGTGACATCTGTCTACATATGACTGCTCTAACAGTCTATTTTTATTGAATCAATAACATTGCTAAACCTTCAATAGAAATAAAACAACGCAAACCGTAAATTCCAAACAGATTAAAATTTTCTGTTTAATACAGTTATGCCAAACACCAAAGGATTACATTTTGAAAAGTCACATCTATCTTAGAACTTTATATTATTGTGCAAAAGATTGTGCAATAAAATATATTTGATGGTTAATAGGGTTAACACAGAGAACACAGGCGGCGGCCTCCTGTACTCGTTCAAGTTTTCCACATAGCATCTTAAAACTTGAATAGCTTGTCTGCATAATTAAATCTTTAAATCAAATGGCTGCTGCCCCATTCCCTGCTACATGTCAATGTTGGGGTCGGGGGGGCTCCCCATAATCTCGCCTAGGACAGTAAAAAGTCTAAAACCAGCTGAGCAGAGGCTCTCCATCTAATCTGGATGAACTTAATCTATTCTGTACAAAAGAATGGTCATAAAGTCTTTATTTGGAACATTGGTAAAATAGTCACCCAGAGAGATGGAACGATTATGCACATCAAAGTTCTCTGATTTTTATTTGTAAAGCACTCATTTCCCTTTACTTCGCAATGATTCACTGCTTTGCGTTGGTCTAGCTCAATACAAACGTTGTACTTCTGTGATTATAATATGCCAAAATAAAAAAAGGGAGTTCACAGCATGTGCTTGCTTTTACTAGGCTCTGTACATAGCGCATTTACTGAACATACCAACCAAGCATTTTTGAGGCATTAAGTAACGTGCATGTTTTGTGTTCTTTTTTTTTTTCTTTTTTTCTGGAGAGATAAAAATGAAAAACACACCTCACCACAAACACATCCTCCAGAGTCCTCCTCTTTATATGAGATACAGTAACAGGAGTCGATTTTGTCTGGAAGGTCTGCTTAGATGATATGATGATGTGTAGCTGAAAACTTGTAAAGCACAGAGCACCAGAGGTCCCGAACCCCAGAGACTGCTTTGCAGCCGACCAAAGGCATATCTGCAGGCAGCTACATCACACGCTATTATCTGTCTGGTGCTGGTGTTCATCATCATGAGCTCTGAACATCGGGTACTGAAACATCCAAATGCTCCAGATTCCCAGCGGAGTGCTGCTTTCTCTTCTACAAAGCCTGAACATATTGCGGTACAGTAGTGGGAATATGAGACAGAGCGGTGTCTGCTGGAGGTTTGTGCTGTGCCTCAAAGGTAAGTTGAATAAGTTGAACTCTGCCAGGAAGACAGTGGAAGTGGTCTTAGGTTGTTTGAGGATGATAGCGATGCACCTTTAAGAAGCGGAATTGAAGTGTGTGTGTGTGTGTGTGGTGGTGGGGGGGTGGTAAACAGCTTAATCGCTGAAACAAAATGAGATTTCCTCATAATGAGAAAGGGTGTAGCACATCACACTCAGAGATGTGATTGCTGACATCTCACTGAGTGCCAATGTAGCAGAACTAATTCGTACAAATGTATGTCTAAAAAAAACAGGAATTTACTTCGGGCTAATCAATAATCAAACAACCCAATGAGCAGTAAAAAACAGATGATTTATTGAGTCCAAGCTTGCTAGGTGTCTTCATATCACAATACGAGACTTGCCTAATGTAGCCCGGAGCTGTGCTGTATGTTTCATTATCTCTATCGGATGCATTTGTTTTGTTAAATGGACGCCTGGCCGTGACAAATGAGAAATGCGTCCATCCTAGAGGGATGTGGACATTACGTGAAAAAGGAAAGACTAGACGACACGTGCAGGAGCTTTATCCCTCTTCATACTAACCCACCACAAAGGCTTTGAACCTGAAGTTCTCTGTTGTCTTTGCTAATGACATTTGCAAACTTTACAAATCAGGTCAAAAGATGTGCACAGCTCCACATCCACACGGATTTCATCGCAGGGGATCTCGACAACAAATGAAGCTTGAACTGAATTTATGCACGAATAAGACAAGCTGACATTTGTTAACGGACACTTTAACCCAGAAATGGGATGCATTTTAAACACATTTGAATCAAGTGCAAATGACAGCTCCTATAAACTCTTTGATGCTCGATTAGGATTCATTTTATCTGATTCACCAGACAATGGCGGGTCACATGGCAGTGCGTCAGTGCTGCACTTTTAGAATTTCACAGCTCCAAAAGTACCTAAAAGATGTAGATTTTATCTAATTCATCCACAAGCAAGGAAGAAAACATACACTACATGGTTAATACTTTTGGCATTGCAAGATCACATTATCAGTGAAGTGCTGTTCCTATCTCAAGATAAGATGCTATTTTTATATTAATATTTAAAAGATTTTAATCAAAACATGTTTGGAATAAATTATATCCTTCTTATGCTAATATTATTAAAAGGACGTCTTCATCTCTCTCTGTTGAAGAGAACAGATTTACATGCAGTATTTGTTATTTTTTTTAAATAAATGAACCTCTTTAAACAGCTTCTGACTGACAGTGTTTTTAATGCCGACTGCTAGTATATTTCTTGCACTTAAAGTGTGTTTACTGCATTTTATTGATATCGGTGTGTGGTTGGATACACATTCAAGGGCTGCAGCATTATAGATGAGATGTTCTAAAGTGCAGTAAATCATTGCAAAAACTGACGAGCAGACGGACTTTGGCAGTAAAAACGCACCTAATCCAAAGTAATGTGCTGAATTAATTTTTTTTTTTTTTTTTACTGGTGTAAGAGCTGAGTGTAGCTCTGGGATTTCAGCGTTTTCTGATCAGTCAAACAAAGAACAGACCGGTCAAGGACAGAGACCGATACGCAGTGCAAACGGCGCAAGTCAGTCTGACTGGTCAGGCTATTGATGAACAGGCCTTTTTAAACTTTTTGTAAAATGTAATTTATACAACTAATTTCTGATGAAGAATAAATTAGGACTAGTTTGGGTCATTTATTCCCATAAAAAAAAAAATGCTTAAAAATACGGAGTCAAAATTCTGCCGAAAGAGAACGCACATAATACTGATACGAGCATTTTTATTTACATCACACACACATAAACTCCCCAGGTGCTGTGATAGCTGCCCTCTGCTCCATAAGGGATGGGTTAAATGCATAAGACAAATTTCATGGGAATGTACAATTGCAATAACAAAAAAAGATTTCTTCTTCTCGTAGCTTGCTTTCCAAGCGCCCATTGCGTCTCTCCTACTCGCGTGTGGACCTGTTTCTGTTCGCTCGTGTCAGTTTGAGCATGGTACCACTTTTGTGATTGCCAATATTTCTGGAAATTCCGCCTGAAGTGGAGTGGGGCCGCCATCTTGGAAAGATCGCCTGCTCCACTCATTGGAATCTGTGTGGCAGGTGCAATGTAGAATCAGCGTGATTAATCAATTGTAACTCACTGAATACTAAACGGATTTTCAGGCTTTTTTCGAAACAAATCTTATACATACAGCAATCATAGCTGCATGTATAGGGACACTTGATTCATTGTGTTTAAATATTCTTAGTGGGAATTTAAGTTTTTAGTGGCATTAAACTCCGGTGTGTATCAGCTCTTTTATTTTTTAGCCAGACTCTTGCTTGGCCACTGTGACTAATGGCAAAGAAGTTTTGATTTTTTTTTTTATAACTTGACAGGAGTGTGGGATCTTGTTTAAAACACACACTTACAAGTTACTCTTGGGCGAGAAAGTTGCTTAGGAATACCTTCCAACTTGGCCAATGAGGAAGCCTGAGGGTGTTTTTGGATTACCAAAAAAGTTTTAAAAGTTGTGATATTCAGTTTCGAACTTCCTCTTTGAATCAAAGGTACAGTGTCTGTGAGATGCTTCGTCTCAGTGTTTGAGAAAACCAAGAGCACCGTAGTCTACAGGAAGGTCAGTGGCATTTACATAGAGGTGGATGGTTCTTACTGCCTTGGGTGCTTTTGCGAAGGCAATCTCCAATTTTGTAAAGGAACCATATGTTGTGGATGTTGTCTCTCATGAGAATCTCAGTTAAACTTTTTGAACTACTGCAGAAACTCTTTCTGAAGGTGGATTGTTGAAGGCTGTCCCCAAAAGGCAACGCACTGAAGGAAAAAGCTGTTTTCTCTGGAAGTTGGACTTTTGTAGACTGAAATGGGATTGGAACTGTCAGGCTGTTACCTTGGTTAGAAATAAAATATGTTTATACTTTGAGAAATAAATGTTCACTGGGAGAACGTACTACGAAGCAGGATTAGGAGCTTAGGAAGGTAACTTCAAGTTCAACTCTGTTATGTTCAGTGTCACAGATGTAGCTCATTCACACAGAAGATCAACATCAATAAACTAATACACTTCAATTAATCACTTCTGTTAGAAAGCACACTGCTAAGGGCTTCGTGATTAAGTTTCTGCTTTTGTGCAAATTTAAATTGGCTAATGCAGCATTTGACTAAATTCAACAGAAACCTTTTTCACAAACATGAAGAATGCATGCAGCTTATATTAAACTGATGCAGGTTTGTCAGGTTTAATTCCTGCTTTAAATTATGAAAGTGTGGTGCTTTGACCGAGTTATAAACATGGAACAGATATACGTAAAAATAGTTTAAAAAACAAGAAGGCAGTAGAATTTCTCAGAAAGAGGTTTCATACATATTTATTTAGATATGTATGAATAGGAACAGCTATGTACACAGTAGGAAAAACATCTATATATGGAAACAACAAAATAAAAATGAAAGACTTGCTCATGCAAGCCTGGAAGGTAGACCTAAACAAGCTTTTCAATCACAATTGTTATGAATCTTTGCTAAGTTGCAACCACAAAAGACTTCCTTGATGTAGCTTTTGGATAGATTATATATTTTCAGTTGCCAAGCATTCAAGTTGTGTTTGCCACAAATATATTTAAGTTACTTTGGTGGACTTCCCCTGTCCACATCTGCTCTATAGCTTGGTGAGCAGGATGCTGAAGTGCAGGGTAAGTGGGTAATGTGGATAAACTGCAATCATTGTTCTCACTCCAATATTAAATATCAATACTCAATATATCAATGTTCTGTGTTCCTAAGTTCATATAGTCCAATAGGGTAATGATAAACATTCTTGGGTAGTAATTATTCATAATTAGACATCCAAATAATTTTGATAAATTTTATGTGTTTAGGTGTTTTTTTTCAACATGTAGATAAATTGTTGGTTTTAGATTAGATTTCAGCTCATTAGGTTAATTTAATTAATGCATTTTAGATATCTCAAAAATTAAAATAATCTGTTAAGCATTGAATGAATGTGTAATTGTCATCCAAAAATTATACATAACGAACAGACAGACAGACAGACAGACAGACAGACAGACAGACAGACAGACAGAATGTGATTCTTAGTGTGTATGAATGACAAGGGTTTTTCACACAACAAATGATATATACCTGCAAAATCTACTTTTTTAGCCCTGAAATACATTATGTTGTGTATGTGGAGTCTCTAGGAGCGCAGAAAATGGGAATATAGTCTGTCCAGGTGCTCCATGAATGGCTTTACTTTCCGTTTGGGTCATATTTTTCAATCAGTTACATTTTTTATTATCCATTTGTTTTTTGAGCAATCGCATGACAGTATTTGTTCCGGAGCTGCTTAAACAAGGTCATGAAATTCCAGTTCACCAATGTTGCAAATCTGCCATTTTTATTTCTCTCTGTGATTTTATAGTCCATGTTTAAGGATGCCAAAGCTACAAGTGGATAAGTTCAAATGTTTGCTTGTTCCCCAGCATTCTACAAAAATGTCCGAATAGAGTGAAATGCTCTGAGACCTGCAGGGGGCGGGATGTGAAGGGCTTCCTTTACATTTAAAGAGACCGTACCAGTTGCTCTCAGACGAACCTCAGAACAGCAGTAAAAGAGGGGATGTGGGGCAATTACATGTCATGATCTCGGCACTGATGCCTGGTCTGATCACTCATCTCACACTGCTTAGCTCCGCCCATTTCCTCATTACCGCTCATCTGATCCACCTGCATTAGTCTCTATAAAACCAAACTTCAGATCAGTCATCAGTGCCAGATTATTCTAAATCATTTGTGTGAGACTTATTCCAGCCGTCTTTATTCTACCTTCCTGATCCTGACCCGTTTGTCTCTTGACCTCTGAGCTTGCCTGTTCCCGTCTGATTCTGTTTGCCTGACCTGTTTCCTGATTTCCCCCTGACCTGACTACCTGCCTGACCTCTGCCTGCTTGTGTACCGAACCGTTCGTCAACTACTGAGTCTGCTTGCCCTCGTCCAGTCTGCCTACTGCACTGTGTACCAAACCTGGAATTGTCACCCGACTCCGTCCTGGATTGTCCTTCGGCTCTCTGATCTCATGGCACCGACCATCGACCTCGTCACCGACCTTGGTTTTGGCTTCACTCAACGGTTCATCCTGCTCATGTTCGTCTTTACGGTTCTGACCATCTGCCTGTCCTGTGACCTCCCATACACCTACGTCTGGAACGCTCTGAACGGCCACCGCCGCACCGGGTTGGCTACCAGCTAGCTGGGATGTACCTCTACTCCTGAACCAGAACTGAACATTAATACCAGGTTAGTGACCTACACATTTGTGCTCAAGCACCTCAAGCTAAACGCGGTCACTAACCTGTTGTCTTCTCCTGCAGAGGTTCCCGCTGTAGACATCGATGCTACCCGCTCCGTTTCTGAGTTTAATAAACGGTAAACCGCTTCTGTTTGTCTGCCTTGAATTCTGGGTCCACCTGTTCTGAGCCTAACACTATAACGTGGAATTCAGACCAATACATTGCGGTTCCACCTTTTATAGACCGCCACTGAATTATTTCAATGTGGAAAGGAAAGCATTAAAAAGCATCTTATGTCCCCTTTAAAGCTAGAGTCTGCGATTTTTTTGGCAGTTTCCCGCAAATCCCTTTGTGAATAACTGCGCATGCGCAAGACCATCTTGCCTCGCTGTTCTGCTCTTCGGGGGTGAAAAAA
This sequence comes from Fundulus heteroclitus, assembly GCF_011125445.2. Taxonomy (NCBI): domain Eukaryota; kingdom Metazoa; phylum Chordata; class Actinopteri; order Cyprinodontiformes; family Fundulidae; genus Fundulus; species Fundulus heteroclitus. The sequence continues at coordinate 30,376,341 of NC_046383.1, read as the reverse complement.
ATCTCCCATATCCACTCTGGTCTTATTTCTTTCTACTGACATCTTCCTCTTCTTCTCATAAACATGAATGCGGTTTGCTTCTTATAACTCACAGCCATGCTCAAAGTATACAGTGAGAGCAGCTGAGCTACAATTAACGGCTAACCATTAACCTAGCTGCTAAGCTAACCAGATACATAAACACTAAAAGGGCGCATGCGCAGCCAGCAAGGCGTGACTCGGAAGGAAAGAGCACAAACGCAGGTGTTATGTGAGCGCATCACAATGATTGGCATGTGGGACAACCAATAGATAAGGTGATACCCCCGGAACTTGAGGAACAGAGGGGGTTCAGTATATAACCTTTACGGGTAAGAGCAGGAACAAAACTTTGACAAATCCATGCCCTTCAGACCGAACGGCAGAGATTGGTTATAGTTTTTACAGGCCTTCTGCTCCCACAGAGAAGGATTTTTTTTAAACCTCCTTTTTGTGAATACATAATGTATTAACTACTTTCAGGATGAAAAGATGATTTTACCCAGGTTAACAAAAAGTGTTTCTGAACAGGATCGCCAATTATAGTTTTAATGTTGGTGAAAGGCAAATCTTCCAAATGTAAGATTATCACTAGAGCTGCACCATATGTTGATCACAGTTGTGATAAATGTGTCCAATATCAGCATTGCAAAGGACTTCTAGTTTGAAGCAATATCTAATGAGCTAATGCATTTAAGTGCATTGTATTCACAATTTGCATGCTAACATACTTAACCAGATGAAAACGATACCTATGACACAATGTGTTAGCTATATCCTAAAGCTCATAGAGAGTAGTAAGGAAATATAATGATGGAAAAGACAGAATATAATTAGGAATGGACCGTGACCTCAAATAATATTGCCGTATTTAGTAATATGTTGCAGGAAAATTTTTTCACAATAAACAGTGTCAGGCTAATTTGGCTAAGCCCAGCATCAACCATCAGTCAACCATCTTTGACTGAATTTTATTGTGTAAGAATAAGTAAGGTAAAGTTAAGCTGCTGTCACACTGTCTCTGATTTTGTATGTTTTGACATCTAACAATGGTCTTGAAATATTGTACGTCAGAAAATAAAGAAATTAAGCACAATTAGGTACCCCATTTTGTATAGCCTAGGCATATTGGAACAAGGGGTGTCAATTTTACAGTGGGCTGCTAGGTCAGGACACAGGCAATCAATTTTGCAGTTACCTGACCTTCTAAGTTTTTTCCATACTTAATGATGGCCTATGACCTGAGGTCGAAAGTGCAGTGCTCTACACAGAGTCTATGAGCGCCCTCCGGTGGTCAAAAGGTTATTACCAGAATTATTCTGTTTTGCTGAATTGCCTTCTTGTTGGAGCCACATCAAGCATTCTGCATGCCAAAATTAGAGAATCTTTATCAATGCCGACAGAGCGCCTGCATATTGGATGGATGGATGGATGGATGGATGGATGGATGGATGGATGGATGGATGGATGGATGGATGGATGGATGGATGGATAGGAGGGAGGGTAGGTAGGTAGATAGATGGATGGATGTTGTTGTTGTTTTACAGAACCCGTATTTCTTTAGACCTTTACATGCTTTTACCTGTTTCTTTGAAAGAAAGGAAGGTTCTGTGT